>NC_143155.1:14833741-15195740 GCF_041381405.1 Jatropha curcas
GATTAAGGAAGAGCGGTTGGTTCCTTACCTACAGCGCTTAGATGAATTGGCTCAGCAGTTTGAGGAACTATCTTTTCACTACCTGCCGCGCGCCAAAAATCAGTTTGCAGATGCTTTAGCAACCTTGGCTTCCATGGTTAATGTAGGGGGAGATCAAGTCATTCGACCTCTGACGGTTCGGCTGCAGAAACAGCCAGCGCATGTCATGAACCTAGTCGATGACAAGCCGTGGTTTTGGGATATACAGAATTATCTTCAGAATGAAGTCTACCCGGAGGGATCCAACAAGACTGATCAACGGACATTGAGACAGTTAGCATCTGGATATTTCCTTACTGGGGGAGCCCTGTATAAAAGGAGTTGGAATGGTCTGCACCTAAGGTGCGTTGATGAAGGAGAAGCTCAAAACATCATGAATTCCTTACATAATGGGGAGTCTGGTCCACACATGCACGGGATAGCCTTGGCTCGGAAAATCATGAACCTGGGTTATTACTGGTCAACCATGAATGCAGATTGCGTGAGGCATGCGCAGAAGTGCCACGAATGTCAGATTTTTGCTAAGCTGCAAAGGCGGCCTTCGGTCAACTTGAATCCCATTACTTCACCATGGCCCTTCGCAACTTGGGGTATAGACATAGTCGGAAAGATCCATCCAAAGGCCTCCAATGGCCATCAATTCATCCTGGTTGCTGTTGACTATTTCACTAAGTGGATTGAGGCAGCCTCCTATTCGGTCTTGAATGCCAAGAAGGCAGCACAGTTCGTCCGTACCAACATCCTTTGTCGGTATGGAACACCATTCGAGATCATTACTGATAAAGGGTCCCACTTTCAAAGCGAATTTTCGGACCTACTGAAGCGAAAGAAGGTCCAGCATCATAAGTCTTCACCCTACCGTCCACAAACAAATGGGGCAGTAGAAGCTGCAAATAAGGCTATAAAGGTCATTTTGCAGAAGACAGTTCAGAAGCATAGAGCTTGGCACGAACAATTACCAAATGCCTTATGGGGATACAGGACTTCAATCAGAACGCCTACTGGGGCAACCCCGTACTCCCTAGTGTATGGAATGGAAGCAGTGTTGCCTATTGAGCTGGAAGTTCAGTCGGCAAGGGTTATCCGGGAAAGCCAGATCAGCGAAGCAGATTGGGCTGACAATTATCATTTGCAACTTTTGGGTATGGATGAAAAACGATTGCGAGCAATCCACCAAACTCAAGTCTATCAAAGAAGAATGGCAAGACATTTCAATAAGAAGGTCAAAGACCGGAAACTAGAAGAAGGTTGTTTGGTTCTAAAGGAAATTAGACAACCGGTCATAGATCCACGGGGGAAGTTCCGTCCTCATTGGGCTGGACCCTATGTGTTGAAGAAGATCTTGTCAGGCGGAGCCGTTATTTTGACTGATTTGGATGGCTTGGAATTCACTAATCCATGTAATTTAGATCAGTTAAAAAGATATTTTGTGTAAATTGTAATCATTTGCATAATGTAAAACGAACTACATTAGACCTGATTCTCTTTGGAAAAAAGAAATTATATATCGGAGATATGTAGGCAGCCCTCATTGGGCGCGGTCTAAACATTAATAAATAATCATTTCATAATTCATTTCTTCTTTGCCAAATAGAAAAAAAGAGGAAAGAAAAGAAAAAAAAAGTGAAAAAAAAAAGAAAAACCCGCTAAGTCGAAAACCTGAAAGGGCGGCTTAGGCAAAAGTCGGGGCCCGCTAAGTTGAAAACCCAAAAAAGGGCGGCTTAGGCAAAAATGGGTAGCTCGCTAAGTTGAAAACCCGAAAGGGCAGCTTAGGCAAAAATTAGAGCTTGAAATAAATAAAGTTGGAAAATGCTTGGAAAGCTAAATGATATTCGCAATTTAAGCTAAAAAGTCAAATCTCATTCTAATAGCAGCCCAAAGTCAGGCAGAAAGCAATAAATCCAAACAAAATAAGCAAATGATGAAATCTAAAGTCCAAGTCCAAAGCAAAGGCAAAACTACATCCAAAATCCAAAGCCAAAACAAAAAAAAAACGATAAAGTCTAAAAGCCTGGAGAAGTCTAGATGTCCCGTCTCCTCCGTGGAGCAACATCCTCTGAGTCACCCTTAGCTGTTAAACTGTGATCCACCTCACCTATCTTAGGAGCCAGCACAATCTCCTCACCAGTCCCAATCTCATCAGCCTGAACCCAACCCTCGAGTGCACTCAGCAGTGCTGTCTTCCTTGGTCTCTCAATTGGCCAGACAGTGGCAATGAACCAGGCTCGATACTCAGGGGAAGTCTGAATACTGGCAGGATTAGGCAAGGGCCTAACCATATGGTGATCTCTAACCCAAGCCCTAAGGACGGCTCGGGTAACACCCTGGGTGATGGCCGAATCAGCAGGAAAGTCATCCGTAATCGGAACAGTCTGATCTACCCCCATCTGTCTCAAGACGCGCGAAGCACAGTACCAGGTACAATGTGTAAGGCCCAGAAGGTAAACTCGGGTGTGATGAAGGCTAACCTGGATAAAACGGTTGATGTTGTACCAGGAGATGAACCACAATATCTCGTTTGGGCCCAACTCGATCAACCATGAAGCCCATGCATCAGTAGTGGGATGCGAGATTAAGATCCTCCGCATGCGATACTGAGATGGGTTATAAGGAAGGGAAGTAGGAGCAGCAACCACTTGTAGGTGATCCTTCAACCAAACCTGAGTAATGGATCCTTTATATTACGAGGGAATGGTTTAAAAAGAAAAAAAATGAGAAAAGATAATAAAGAGAAATACCTGGAGAATAATGGGAGAAACTATCCAGTCATCAAACCCCAAAGCAGCCCTGTCAAGGCTCCTGATGGTTTCTGCCAGCACAATGCCGCCAATACAACCCATATCCTCCATTTGTAGAACCATGGGGCAAAGATGCAAATCCCCAAAGCCTGGGTCCCGGTTAAATAAAAAGCCAGCCAATAAACAGAAAACCTAGGCCCGCATCCTCAGCCTCATCCGGTTTGGATCATCTGGGCGAGCCTCCGAAAATTCATCAATCAGAGGCAGCAGAATTGCTTTTTGGTCATCAACGATCATAACCTTAGCTTGGGGTCGGCTAAACTGAAACAGGGTCTCAAATGACTTAACGTACCCAATTTTTACCTCATGCTTGACCAAAGGGGCATTGGGGTCACACCCTATAATGGCACAAAACTCCTCAAAGAGAGGGCACATTTCCTCCATCATCGCCCCAAACCGGAAAACATGGGCCTCAGGATCCCAAAGTCTAATACAGGCCCTTAAGAAAGTCCAGTCAACTACTACACCTCTAAGAGTAATAACGGGGGAGAGACCATACCTCCCCAAGTTGATCTTTTCAACTTTGGAGAGACTCCTAGTCCAGCCGTGCATGCTATGGTTGAAGAAGGGATTCATTGTCCTTTTAGTTATCCTTTTTATTTCTTGTTATTATTTATTGTTTTCTAAAGAAAAAAAAAGAAAAAGAAAAAAATAAAAAAAATTAAATAAAATAAAATAAAGTGAAATAAAAAAAAAAGAAGAAAGAAGAAGAGGAAGGAAAGACTGACCAGGTATTTGGTGGCTGGAAGAAAGAGAGAATAGAAAAAAAAAGGGAGAAAAAACACTGTTTATATAGAAAGACGCACCCAAGGGCGGCTGTACCCGCCCTCTGGGGCGGGCGTATCCGCCTCAAGGGCGGGCACGACCGCCCTCAAGGGCAGACCCACCCAGACCAGGCAAGCACGCCCGCCCAGTAGGGCGAGCAGACCCGCCCAGTCCCAGGCGGGCACACCCGCCCAGAGTCTAGGCTGAAGTTAGCTCCTCCTGTATACTGAGAATTAGCTCCATCATCTGACTGACTAATCTGGCAGGAACCTGAAAAAAGAGAAGGATTTTTTTTTTTAGTCAGTATCAAGGCTTTTATGAATCTTTTTTTGGGGAAAGGTTTCATTAACCTGTACCTCAGTGATGTCATCAGGAGGAAGAGCTAGGCGATTCACACGCTCCAGAGAGACCTCCCGGAGAGACGAAGTGCCATCAGGAGTGTAATAGGGAATGCTGTATGGAAGGTGCAAATTGGCCAGGCCCGGATGAACCGGCTCGGTAGCCTCTAGAATGGCTTGAGGAATCCTGAAAGCACCAGCCAAATGGCTAGGGCCAGCCCGAGATGGACCCTCCACCGGAGCGGAAGAAGAGGGAAGGGTCGTAGGCCTCCTCCTTGGGGTCCTGGACGAGGGGCCTGAAGCCCGAGAAGAACGAGTGCCAAGCGGCTGAGAAGGGGTCGACCTCGAAATTCTATCGAGCCGAGATCCAATAGGCTGCATCAGAAACATCTGGCAAAATTCATCATAATCTCCACTCCGGATAAATTCCATATGTGGAATGCCTTCAGTATAGGCCTCGGTAAGAATCATCTGTTTGCCCGCTCGCATGTCCTCAGGAGGAGGATGAGGGATGGAACGGCAGCCCCTAATCTGGAAGTCCACTCTCTCGCCTAAATAATAGCGTCTCAAGACAGGATGTGACAAGACAACCCGCCGCCGAGACAAGGCCTCTGATCGCCGGAAATAGGGATCAGCCTCAATCAAACTTTGGAGTCGGGCATTCATCGCCCCCGCCTCCACCTATGTGAGAAGAGTAAGAATGTGTTAATAAATCCTTTTTATTTCCACATACTCAAGGAAAACTGAAAGGCACTCACCTGATCCATGGTGCAAGTATCGAAGAAGGTCCGCAGGTCACCTAAAGATTTCCGGCATAGAACAGACCGGTGATTTGCTCGGTACCAGCTCCAAGCCAAAGGTATCAGCCCTAATCCAAGGTCAGTATGAATCAGCTCAGAGCGGATGTAAGGAAAATACTCAAAAGCCCAAGTCTGCAAAAAACGAGATCAGTAAAAAAAAAAAAAAAAAAAAAAAAAAAAAAAAAAAAAGAGAGAAGAAAAAAAAAGAAAAGAGGAAAAGACAACACAGAAAGGGAATATGTTCTTTACTTTACCTCCCAGAAATAGTAGGTCCCGCTGAGCTTGCAATGGCCTCGACTCAGATCGCACATGTCATCATACATGCGGCTCAGAATAGCGCCGGCCCAGTCGTACTCAGTGAGGTGGGTCAAGTCCTCCAAACTCTTCAGAATAGAAGGATTAAATTTCTCCTTCCTATTAGACCAGAAGGTCGAGGCAAAAAGCAGAAACAGAGTGAACCTGGCTGCCTGAGTGGCCATTAACTCTCCCTGCCTATATCTGGCATAGATGCCGGGGGCCTGAAGGGATAGCTAGTGTCTCGAAATACTCAGAACAGGGGCAGAAGAGCTAGGATTGATAATTCGGGGCAGGTCAATTCCTATCAGCTCCATCATTCGATCGGGGGTGACCTCAGTCCTCCAATCGTCATACAGCTCGATCGGCCGAGTGCCAAAAGGAATCCCGAAAATCACCGAAAAGTCGGTCGGGGTCATCGTCATCTCACCCCAGGAGAAATGGAAAGTGTTGGTGGTGTCCCACCATCTCTCGGCCATTGCACCCGGTAGGCTTTTATAATTCTGTCTACTCAGCTCAAGGTGTCTTAAAAAGTCCAGATGAGAGGGACCGATGATGGCTCCGACCGGGTTGTTATGGTCGAGAATGTCAGTCGGGATCTCGGCCATAGAAGACTCGCCTACATCCAGCCTAATGTTTGGATCCTAAAAGGTAAAATGGTTCAACATTATTCTTTAGTTCTTTACTAAGGATAATGTCTCCTTTCGCTCCTAGCATGCATACTAATAAGACGGTAAGTGCAGGAAAATAAAATTTATTTATTTATTTTCTTCTTCACAATTCGGCCACAGAGGCCCAAGAAATCACGATTTGGCCTATGGCCTGAAAAATGCACAATCAGGCCACGGAGGCCCAAAATTTTCACCCTTTGGCCTAAGGCCCAAATAATAAATAAATGAGAGTGACATGGGAACTAACCTGGGCATAGACACCGGTATCGGAGGCATGAGTGTCGACATCTGCTGTCACACGGATTTCGCCAAGAGAAATCCCCAAGGACTCTAGAAAGTCCTCATCGCTACTATAGCCCGAAGAAGCCATTAGTGAAAGAAAGATGAGAGAATTTGAGAGAGATCTTTAGAATGAAGAGGTAGAAATGAGTGAAAAATGAAATGTTGAGCTATTTATAAAGAGGAAAAGGGCTAAAAGGCGGTCTTCTAGACGCGTCTGTTTTTTTCGCCTCCAAAATTTGTGTTTCAGATAACCACCGACTCCCATAAATTATCTTTATGGTCGCCGGTGGGGGGCAACTGTGAATACTCAAATTTTGAGACTCAAAAAGCCTTTTTTCCCAGATCGCAAATAGCCTGGCCGGACCGGAGGCTATTTTGGAAGTTCACCGGAAGTATACCAATATGGTACTCGGAACCTCCGGAAAATTACGGGGATCATGGAGCTGGTCCCGAAATATTTTTTTTGGAGGTCTAGAACTCTCGAAAAAAGCCTTTGGAGCAAAAAAAAAATAATAGAAAGGAGCACGGGCCCGCCCTTAAGGGTGGTCCAGCCCGCCCGGCCCAGGCGGGCATGCCCGCCCGGCCCAGGCGGGCACGCCCGCCCATTCCAGGCAGGCACGCCCGCCCAGCAGGGTGGGCAGGCCCGCCAAGCCCAGGAGGGCACGCCCGCCCTTAAGGGCGGTCTAGCCCGCCTTCGAAGGCGGGCACGCCCGCCCTCGGGCCTTTTTTTTTTCCCTATAAATTTGGCTTCGGGGCCTCCGTTTTGGGACACTCAGTCTGTGTTGACGGACGCTCCTTCTCCCGACGCTCTTTGCGATTTTTTACTGCTTTCTTGCATTGTTTAATTTTGGTTTTATTTTATTGTTGTGATACTTGGTCACTTAAAATTAAATTAAAATTAATTCCCTTAACGAGGAGCTTAACCTGGAGTTAAGAAGCGGTCGACGATTAAATCAGGTACATGAACTAAACTCTGCCTATTTAAATTTTAGAACTTCATGCATGCTTCTCTTCTACTCCTAATAATTCTACAACTGCATAAATGCATTCACATCATCACATAGGCAAGTAAATTGCCTCAATTAAAAAATGATTAAGCTAAATGCCCGGTTAATTAATAATCGTGGTATTAAAGCTTAAATCCGACAATATTGGCTTAAAATATCTAGTCTATCAATGGCTATGGTATGATTGCCTTTATTTCGAACAATTTTCGGCTTAAGTCCAATTAATCAATAATTGTGACTAAAAGCCCTTAATTAATCACGTTCTTTTGGCATTAAAATTGCCTACATTGCAGTTCATTTAATTACTTTAGGCAAACAAATCGCCTATAAGTGAGAATAACCAATTTTTTGGCAACAATTTGCCTAAATCAACCCATTTTTTTGGCTAAAAGTCTTAAATCAAGCATTTTTGGCGACAATCGCCTAAATAATCAACTTTTTGGCAATAATTGCCTAAAAGTTAATCTTTTTGGCTAAAAGTCTTCAAAACAATACATTTTGGCTAAAAAGCCTTTAAATAACCAATCTTTTGGCAATCAGATTGCATAAATCACAAAACCTTTTGGCCAAAGGCCTTAATCAACATTTTTTGGCAAACCAATAAGCCCAATCAACATTTTTTTTTTTTGGCAAAATGCCTAAACAAATGCACAAAGCATACACACACTCATGCATTAAGCATACCCATTCAAAGCCCTTTCAAAAAGGCCTATCGAACTACGTTGACTTTGATCTTCCATTCAAACGGAAGTACGTAGGCACGTTTGGGATCTAACCCCGAGCGGCAAGTCGAAATCACATAAACATTTTTTTTTGGTCCAATTACTTCATCCTCCTTGCAAAGCATTCATTTTTTGGTTAGTTTAATCAGCATGACATAGTCTCGGGATCCACCTCGGGTTCGTAGACCATGCCTTAAACATTGGGTTAATTAATCTAGTAATTAGGTTAATTAAAATTGGAGTCAACTTAGGGTTTTTTTCCTAGTTTACCCTAAAATAATTAAACAAGGTGGCGACTCATACATTCACGTGCATTTCTGCCCATGATATTTGGGGAGGGGTTCACAGGTATTAGCTGCTAAAGACGCCGAAGAGGCAGAGAGGAAGGCGTTGAAGATGGTATAGCTTAAAGAGGAGGAAGAGAAGAAAGCAGAAGCTACCCTGGAAGAAGATGCAGATGCAGATGAAGTAATTCAGGCAATAAAGAACACTTGTGATGAATGTATTGAGCAGGCAATTAATCCTGTATTTTGTTTTTCTGATGTTTGTTTTGAGAACAATATGGATGGTTTTCCTTTGTTATTTCAATCAATGGAAGTGAACTTTGACTATTTGTTTTCTTGTTTTCCTGATTGTCACGTTCATGGCATTGATTATGCCACGCTCATATTTGACATAAATGCATTGCATCATTTTGCATTTAACTTAAGCACCACTGAAAATCCTAAATTAATCGAAATCGTATCAGACTTTAAACCTGAGCTTAGACAGGAGCTTCAAGAGTGTATCCGAAGAAATTCAGAGGTATTTGCCAGGAGCTACACTGACATGCCAGGAATTGATAGATCAATAGCAGAGCACTTCATTCCTACTGATCCAAGTGTTAAGTCGGTGGAATAGAAAAGGAGATGGGTCAGACCAGAATGGCAAGATAAGATCAAAGCTGAGGTCCAGAAGCAGTTGGATGCAGGATTCTTAGAAGTAGTACACTATCTGGAATGGTTGGCCAATATAGTACCTGTACTGAAGAAAGATGGGAGGATAAGGGTCTGTGTCGACTACAGGGACCTGAACAATGCCTCGCCTAAGGATGACTTTCCACTTCCGCACATAGATGTTTTGATCGACAGTGCTGCCAGAATGGGATGTTATTCTATCATGGACGGATTCTCCGGATACAACAAAATACTGATGGCCTTAGTTGACAAGCATAAGACTGCCTTCACCACGGATTTTGGTACCTTTTGCTATAGAGTGATGCCATTTGGACTGAAGAACGCCGGGGCAATATATCAGAGAATGGCTACAACAATATTTCATGATATGATCCATAAAGGATTGGAAGTATATGTAGATGACATGGTGATCATGACAAGAACACAGGAAGAGCACGCAGAAATGCTAGAAAAGTTTTTTGCACGGGTCAAGCAGTACAATCTAAGACTCAATCCCAAAAAGTGCGTATTCGGAGTAACCAAAGGGAAGTTGTTAGGTTTTGTTGTAGGACCTAACGGGGTTGAGGTTGACCTCGACAAAATAAAAGCCATTCAGGATATGGAACCGCTAAGAACAGAACGTCAGATGAGAAGCTTCTTGGGTAAAATTCAGTACATCAGCAGGTTTATTTCGAGGTTATCCATCACCTGTGCTCCAATTTTCAAGCTACTTAGGAAGAATCAGCTGGTTAAGTGGAACGAGGACTGCCAGAAAGCCTTTGATCACATAAAGAAGTATTTGATGAATCCACCAGTGCTAAGTTCGCGTAGACCGGGAGAACCTCTGGTCCTGTATTTTTCTGTAGAGGATGTAGGAGTTAGAGCAATGTTGGTACAGCCGGACACTGCCGGAGTAAAAAAGGCCATTTATTACATTAGCAAGAAACTACTGCCTATCGAGGAGAAGTACAATTTGGTGGAGAAAACGTGTATGGCAGTAGTATGGTCAATAAAGAAGTTGAGGCCTTACTTTGATTCCTTCAGAGTCACTTTCGTTTCCAAAATTGATCCTCTGAAGTATCTGCAGAAAACGCCTACTTTAGAAGGACAGCTGTCTATGTGGTTAATTCAGATGTCTAGTGTGGATGCAGAATTTGTAACGAAGAAAACGGTCAAAGGTCGGGTTGTGGCAGAGTTCCTAGCTGAAAACCCAATTACAGATGACGAACCATGGGAATTGGAGTTTCCAGATGAGCACTCGCTGTGTGTCAAAACAGGGGCTTGGAAATTGTACTTTGATGGATCAGCCAACAGAAATGGAGCCGGAGCTGGTATTGTAATTGAAGCACCTAATGGCGAGGTCACCACAATGTGCAAGAGATTGTTGTTTCCAATCACTAACAATATGGCTGAATATGAAGCATGCATCATGGGAATGGAAGCTCTTCTTGCATCTAGTGCTAAGGAGGTCGAGGTAATAGGAGATTCATTATTGGTTATTGAACATGCTAACGAGAGATGGAAAGTAGAAGAAGAGAGATTGAAGCCCTATGTCGAGTACTTGTTGAAGAAGGCAGCACTCTTTGATAAGATCACCTTCTCTCACATAGGAAGGACCTATAACAGAATTCCGGATGCCTTGGCAAATTTAGCATCGGCTTGGCAGGATTGAGTAAAGTCCTAAAGAAGCCGTTCATCATTACCGCAGCCAATATCCCGTGCTATAAAGAACATTTTGTGAACCAGGTTGAATCAGAGGAAGAACCCTGGTTCTCGGATATCCTGCGATATATGAGAGACGGAACCTTTTCTGATGATGCAATGAGAGAAGACCGTGCAGTTCTCAGAAAAATGGCTTTGAATTATGTCCTGGCTGACGGCGAACTTTATAGAAGAGCTTGGAACGGGATGCTGCTAAGATGCGTGAGCAAGAAAGAGGGAGAAGAAATAATGAAGAACGTCCATGAGGGAGTTTGTGGTACTCATTTAAGTGGCATGAGCTTAGCCAGAAAAATCATGAGGCAAGGTTATTTTTGGATGCAGATGGAAGGTGATTGCGTCAATTATGTGCGTCATTGCAAAGCATGCCAATATCATGACAATAAAAGCCACTTACCTACTGTTGAACTCCATCCGACAGCTCCCTCTTGGCCTTTTTCTGCATGGGGCATAGATATTATCGGAAAAATCACACCAGCAGCATCAAATGGTCATCAGTATATTGGTTGCAGTGGACTACTTTTCTAGATGGATTGAAGCTCAATCTTACAAAACCTTAACCGCCAAACATGTGGCTAGATTCATTGAACAAAACATTTTCTGTCGCTATGGTGTGCCCCATCACATAGGTACAGATAATGGCTCTCATTTTGAAGCAGATGTTGGTCAGTTGCTTTATAGATATAAGGTTGAGCATCACCACTCTTCTCCTTACCGCCCTCAGGCTAATGGTGCAGTAGAAGCTGCAAATAAGGAGATTAAAAGAATCTTGTCGAAGATGTGTGAAAGGTACAGAAGCTGGGCCGAGAAACTTCCTTTCGCGCTCTGGGGGCATCGCACTACCTTCAAATCAGTAAATGGAGCCTCTCCCTTTGAACTTGTATATGGGATGGAGGCGGTGTTACCAATAGAGCTCGAAAAGAAGTCTCTCAAGGTTTTCGTAGAAGCTGGTATGACCGAGAAAGAATGGGTCAAGAAGAGGTATGAAGATTTGGCACTCTTAGATGGAAGAAGACTGAATGCTCGATTCCAGGATCAGATGAGAAAAAGAAGGATTGCTCATTTCTACAACAAACGGGTACATCCAAGGGCTTTAAAGAATGGAGATTTGGTATTGATCAGATTATTGGATCATGAAGCCCAGAATCATCCTGGTGGGAAATTCAAACCCAACTGGCATGGACCGTTCAGGGTTTAGAAGCTATTAGCTAAAGGTGCCGCTGAATTAATTACCATGGAAGGGAAGCCTGTCAACCGGATTGTCAATCAGGATCAAATGAAAAGATTTTATGCCTGAAATGATGATTTCGATTTTAAAAAAATATAAATAATAAAAAAAAAAACTAGCTAAGTTGAAAACCCGAAAAGGCGGCTTAGGCAAGAAATGAGCTCGCTAGGTTGAAAACCCGAAAGGGCGGCCTAGGCAAAAATTAGAGCATGAATAAAAAAAATAATAATAAAAACAAAATTTTCGGGATCAACGCGTGGTGCTTAGTTTAAATGCGAAATCTATGCCATGCGTTCGTGACAGATTTGTGATTGGTTGCTCAACGTCATCAACTTGACTTGAAGGAGAATAGGAAAATGAGTAGTTAGAATAAATGACCATTGTATTAAAATAAGTTTTCTTTACTTCTGTATAATGTTAAAAAGAAGTAAGATTAATAAAGGATTTGAATTTTAAAATTTTTCTTCCTTTTGTTTCGGGGTTATGGTCAAAGAATGCAAGACCTTCCTCTCTGATTATCTGCTTATCCGATCGAGATTGACTCATCTGGTTTAAAATGCTCTGGCTGTTGGTCCTGTCTAAGCAATGAATCCTTTTAAACACTGATCAGAAGGAAGAACACCATTTTCTCAATGATTTCCCTGGAAAGATCAATATAAAACCATGAATAAAATCTTAGTACTCATATAGGTTCATGCATACATAAAGGAGTTACATATGTTGTCTTTGTTTGATCTATGCAGGTAATAAAATAGCCACCCCATTCTTTTTGTTTCCAAGTGTAAGATTCTGTCTTTACAGAATAATTCATTTTTATAAGCTTTCATTTATTAACCCGGGGGCAGGAGGCCCAAATAACTAACACAACAAATGATTTCGAAAGAAAAGATTTGTTGTCTTTTGTTGATTCATATGTGCAAAAAGCAGGAATTAATAAAGATAGAGTCATCGGAATCATTAATGGAAAGAAAAGCAGATACATTAAATAAAAGCTCATGGCCTGAGCATAGAAGAGACAGAAAAATCAACAACAACATTTATTCCAGTAGAGGCTATCATCAGATGCCAATTTTCATAGAACCTAGCATCATCATGGGGTAAAGAACCAATTGACATATGCGGGCGTCACAGTGTCCTGCATCGTTCCTTCGTCTAAGTACCTGGTGTTTTGATTTTGCCAACGGTCAGCCAAATTGGTCAACAGATGCGGCGTTATGAGACCACTTTCAAAGTTGTGGACTTGGGGAACACGCTGTATCATCCCGTACTGACGGCTGATCCTATCTGGGAAATAAGCCATGGAATGGTCTAGACTGGCATACAACACATAGTTGAGGTTCATGCTTCTGGTAGTGACTAGTCTGATCCTCCACTAAGGACAAGTCCATCGAATTGTAGGGTTATCCCCAAAATTGAAGTGTCCTCGAGTTCGAGACCAAAAATTGGCAGGGCCATAGGTTGGAATCAGGCTTGACTTGTCTAGAGCCCAGGCTTGCAACAACATTGGACAACCGCGATGATGAACATTGAAGATGGTGATGTGAAGGGCAATATCCCTAACCCAACACATCGTCTCTCCCATGATCATCATGAAGACAGTATGATGATACATTTGCATGTCACGAACAACTGTCAGAAGTCGAAAATCTCCAATTCCAGGTTGGCGATTCTTCATGGCATACACATTCAATAACAAGAAACAGCAAGCTCGAATCCAAGAGCGATCTAGATCCATGGACAGAACCTTACTCAGAAAAGGCTCCAAAGGAAGACCTTGATCCGTGTTTATGCCATCAGGGAGATAAACCGGACACAGGGTCACGATCTTGGATAAATCATACCTAGGGCCTAGGGGCAAAGTCGGAGTTTCATCTTGTTCAGGATGATGATCCATCACGGCACACATTTCCTTATAAGTCGGAGTTACTTCAGAGTCTTCAAACCGAAAAACCATGGTGTTAGGATTGAAGCGTGTGACGAGCCAAGATAAGAAGCCATAGTCGGGTTTTAAGTCTTTGAAATATTTCAGCCACGTGAGTTGGTTCATAGGAGGAATTTGCCATAAGACATCAGGGATGGATTGGACGAAGGATGAAACTTGGTTTCTGAAGGCCATGGAAAAGGATTATCTAAGAAACAGATGTGCTTTGAATGCTGGAAGTGAAGGAGACATAAAGGGAAGCCTCCATTTATAGAAGTGTAAAGGGCCTAATGAACGAAGCACCATCATGATTATTTGACCTGATATCTACTGTCAATGGTGGGTGAAAGGGCATTTATGCACCAATCGCTCAGGTAGTTGGATATTTAAGCCTGCATTAATAAGAAGGACAGTTAGTACAATGAGGAGATCGAGTCTTTATGACCGCATTAACCGCCCTCTCAGGTAAGTACTACGATCCACTTCTGTTTATAAATTGATTTTTGTCGTATTTCATTTTAGGTTCATTATTTTATTCTTTATTTATTTCATTTTATTTCATTCATTTACAATAAATTAGTCCATTGACTGCTAACGAGGTGGACCACTTTTGTGAATAAATGGGACAGCGCTATTTTGTGTTTTTGTGTTTGTGTTTTGTTTTTACAGGAATAAGATCTCATAGCTGTAAAATATAAACATGTATGATAATGTAATAAAAGCAAAATACTGAAAAAAAAATGTAAATGATATCATAAAATTAATCAAAATGTACAATCATCCTACAAACTACAAAATGTTCAAAAATGGCTAAAACATGGAAGCAGGGCTACCGACGCCTCCGGCTCGGACCAGCAGCCGCCTGAGGGGGTGGAGACGGTGGTGCATCATCGGAAGAGGAACCGTCATCGTCCTCCTCAGAGAAGTCTAGCGGGATACCCTCCACCTCTAGCCTAGTCCGGAGCCGATCCACCTCCATCTGGAGTCAGGCCATAGCGCCGGACTAGCGAGACTGGTGCCTCCGCAGTCTCCCGATCTCCAAATCCTATAAAAGCATACGTATGTAAGAAGGTTTGCAAAGAATAAGAAGCAAAAAGGTAAATGTGTGTAAGATTCGTACCTGCTCGTGACGCTCAGAATAGAGCTAGGCGATGAAAGACCGAGCAAAGCCAAATCTCTGGCAAACCTCTAGGTATCTCTGAGTAGGCACCTGCAAGCACAGGAAGATGTTAAAAAAAAAAAAAAGAAAGAAAGAGACTCATTCAGGTAAAACATTCTTAACTTTGTAAATTTAGTTTATTACTCACATGTGTGGTATGCTCAGGATCCAGCTGCGGTAGTGGAGGAGCCTGCTTGAGATCAGCAGGAATGATGATGCTTGATCCCAGGCCCAGACTGGGATCCAGCACCACCTCCATGCCCGGTGGGAATGGGACATTGACCAATACGACCCCCGCCGGTCCAGCTGGAGCAGCCGCCGCCCCTGCCTCAGCTGCAGCCTCAGCTCTGTAATGGGCCGCTGTCTTATGCGTCTTTCGCTCCTGCGACAAGTCACAGAGGAAGATACTAAGTCAGTTGATTAAACAGTTGAAGAAAAATAAATGAGGTTGAAGATAAGAAGATCACCTGGGTGTACTCCAGGACCTCTGGAAGCCGAGCCTGCATCTGAGTGCAGAAGTACGCGGGGTGGTCACCAGCTGCGGAGCCCTCGTACTCCTCCTCCCTATCCTCTGTAGTCATGCCCTCCAGCATGCACATATGGCGAGGAGGAGTATGAGGCACTCGCCGCTGTGCCGGGGCCGCCGAGATATCAAAGACTCTCTCCCCTAAGAAGTACTGGTCAAGCCAGTACCCCTGCAGAAGGAGTCTAGATCGGGTGTATAGCTCCGCGACCTCGCGACCCGGATAAGTACTCCAGGCTTCTCCCTCCCAGGGAGTTAGAAGCAGCTGCAAAACAGAAGAGTCAGTAATCATACAAGGAAGAGAAGGGAAATAAAGTTAAGTTATTCATAAGGTTTTCGAACTTACATCAGACAGCGACCTATCGTTAAGGAAGCTCCTCCAGTACTCAGGATCCTCGGTACTAGCATTGGTATGGTGGCAGTGCGCCAGATACTGAGGGATCCACCGAGACTCAGCTGGAGTGTCACCGCTCGGACCGCCTGGGTAGATACGGTACTCGTAAGCCCACACCTGCAATAAAGAGTATAGTAATTCAGTGTACAGTTGAACAATTGAAAATAAAATGATAAAGGAGAAAGGTGAAGAGATTAAGAATATACCTCTAGTGGTCGAATGAAGTGCCAGTTCGACTCACCGCTACCACGGGTCCAGACATCAAGACCGTGATAGAGATGAGCCAAAGCTAAAGTGGCCCAGTCGAAGGACTCGACCTGGCCCAAGTCCCTCAGGCATACTAGCACTACTGGATCTCCCTTATTCTGGGAGGTGCATAGTAGCTGAGACCAGATAATATAGAAGAGAAAGGACCAAGCAGCCTGGTCCCTCTCCTCCGGAGTATAAACAGGGGCAGTAGGCCGAGCCTCCACTGGCAGCTCCCTCCATGCCGCCAGCCTCGTCCTGATCCTCTCGGCCTAGAATCGATAGACGACCTCATATGACTGTTGACGCATAATTTTATGCCCCACCTGACCCAATGATGATATGAGGACAAGGAACAAGGCGTCACGATCAACCAGAAGTGTTTGAACCAAAATTTGAACCAAACCAGCCCAAAGGAGCTTGACCCGCGTTAGGGCTGCGTCACGCAGCTAACACCTGTGTGACGGCACTCTTAGTTGCGTCACGCAGCTCTAACAGGGCTGACACCTCTGGCGCGCTCCCGTGCAACGGCCTACACTGTTTGTATGGATAAGCGGCAATTGTACGAAAAGTAAGTCGCGTCACGCAGCATACGGGTGCGTCACGCATCATACGAGTGCGTCACGCAGCTTCTACCCACATGACGCGACTATCCTCTGTTGCCCTAGCCATATAAATACAACATTTTACAGCAAAAAGGGGACTTTTTTTTTGAACACTTTGCTCTCATTTCCTCTAAAAAGATAACTGTCTGAGATTAAATTTTTGATTAACGACTAGAGCTCTTTCTTAAGAACTCAACTGAGTATACTTGAGGAAGATCAAGTCATAGATATCTTAGGTTGAAAATAAAAAAAAAAAAGAACACAAAAAGATAAAAAGAGGAAAAGAGAGGAAAGAAAGAAAAGAAAGGAAAACGATTTATCTGGTGAAAGGACTTTGTGACTACACTTCTGGAATTGTGAAACAACGTCTCTAAGTTAATTTTAGCGCATGCAATCCTCAAATCTAAGGGCTAGGTAACTAATCTAAACTTTATCTTTCATTTCTAGCATTTTATCTCTTAAAAATCTCATTTTCATAGTGTTTAATTGATCTGCCATTGATAAAACGTAAGTTTGCCTATTGTTGAACCTTTCTGGGTTTGTTTAAATCACTTTTGACAAAAAGAAAACGTAAAAAAGAGTAGTTTGAAAGGTAGTTGCGGACCAGAGCAGTCGCGTCACGCAGCTACTACCTGCGTGACGCGGCTGTTCATGTCCAAGATCCCTTGATCTGGACCGGACCACCTGCGTGACGCAGCTGTTTGTGTACCCAATATGTATTTTGCCTCCATATTTGTATTTAACGTTATGTCTTGAATAAATAATTAATATGCCTGAGGATTTTAAATAAGTCACAAACAATTCCGTCACGTAGCTAGGAGTTCCGTCACGCGATTGTTCTTCATAGAACACCCGCGTGACGCGACTGTTCTAAGTTCCAGAACAAATGGTAAAGTTCCGTCACGCGACTGTTCTCAATAGAACAGCTGCGTGACGCAACTGTTATGAGTCCCAGGATGAAAGATAAGAGTTGCGCCACGCGACTGTTCTTCATAGAACACCCGCGTGACGCAACTGTCTTCCAGTCCCAGTTTATTTTTTTTTTTGTTTTGTTTTTTTGTCTTAATTTCATTTCATTAGATGGATTTTTAAGCTTAATCCGGAAAATAATCAATAATGGGCAAATTGAGTTTTAATCAACCCAAGTCAATTAATCTATTGTGATTATGCTATTTTGAGATTTAATATTTGTCATTTCCTTTTTAACTATATTATTAAACTCGGTTTGTGGCCCGCCTTTAACCATAAGGCAAGAGCGGGTCTTTTAATTTTATTTGATATGTATGGTGGATGAATGGTGGGTGTGATATTTAATTTATGAATGGATGCGATGAATGATTTATTTGGGACGATTAAATAATTTTCCATATAGGAACTCGGTTCGATTTATTCGAGTTGGGTTTAAATAATTGGCTTTTCTAAAATAAAATCAATTAGAAATCGTAGGTTAAAAAGAGGCCGATTTTCCGGGCGTCGGTTTCCAACGGACCGACGTACCTAATTCCCTTACCCAGAATCGTACTTGGTACGCCTGACCAGTTTCTCTAAATAATTCGGCCTTAAATAAAATTGGGTTTAAAATGGAGTCATTTAATAAAATTATAATAAGAACGGTCCCATTGCCGAAAAAATGGGTGGCGACTCAAACAATTTATAAGATCGATTTATCGGCATTGTGTATCCAAAAATGATTTTTATCACCTTTTTCCCTAAAACAATGTAACACAACAATAAAATTGATGTTTTTGGATCCTTCCGGGGTTTCGGGATCTCGACAAAAACAGTTTGGCGACTCCGCTGGGGATTTGCACCCATTAATCCCCGGTTATTTTTAATAAATTAATGGTTACAATTAAGAATTGACTCTAAAAAGCCTACTCTTCTAAATAAAATTGATTAGAAAAGCCGACGGAAAATTATTAATCGTCCGTATATGTTTAATTGCTTTCCTTTTCCTTCTATAGGATTTTTGCATTCACTCGCATTTCTCTCTTCTCACCTCATTCTACCCATACTACCCTTCGGTACTGGTGTTAAGTTTGACGGTGGATCTAGCCTAAACCTCGCGTTTGTGAACACTCAAATTTTGAGGCTCAAAAGCCTATTTTCTTCTGGACTGCGAACAGTCCGGCCGGACTGGAGGCCTTTCAGAAAGTTCACCGGAAATATGCCAATATGGTACTTGAAACGTCCGAAAAATTACGAGGATCACGGAACTGGTCTAGGAATATTTTTTGGAGGTTCGGAACTCCCGGAAAAGCCCCCGGAGTGAACTTGCCTGCCCCGGTGGCTCAGCCACCGGAGCCAGCCGCCGACCCGGCGGCCCAGCCGCCGAAGGACCGGCGGCTCGGCTGCGGAAAGGCCGCCAAGTCGGCGGCCCAGCCGCCGGGAAGGCCACCGACCCGGCGGCCTATCCGGGGGGCCCAGCCGCCGGGCGGGCCGCCGACGGACCGGCGGCCCGGCCGCCGAGACTTGGCGGCCTGGCCGCCGGGCGGGCCGCCAAGCCGGCGGTCCATCCGGCGGCCCGGCCGCCGGGCCGGCGACCCGGCCACCGGAAACAGTCCGTTTTGCGCCTATAAATACAGGCCTCGGGCCTCCTGTTTTCCACACACAGTCTGTATTGACGGACGCTCCTTCTCCCTCTCGCTCCTTGCGATTCTTTACTGCTTTTTTGCATTTTAATTTAGCTTTTATTGCTTTCTTTCTTTGTTAAGTGGTCATTAAAATTAAATTAATTAATTTCCCTTAACGAGGAGCTTGACCTGGAGTTAAGAAGTGGCCGTCGACTAAATCAGGTACACAAAACTAAACTCTGTCTTTTTTAATTTTAGCATTTCATGCATCCTTCTTTTCTACTCCTCTTAAATTCTATAACTGCATAAATGCATTCATACCATTAACTAGGCAAATAAATTGCCTCAATTAAATAAATTTAAGCTAAATACCCGGTTAATTAATGATCGTGGTATTAAAGCTTAAATTTGACAATATTGGCTAAAAGCCTAGTTAATCAATAACTATGGTGAAATTGCCTTTATTTCGAACAAGTTTTGGCTTAAGTCTAATTAATCAATAATTGTGACTAAAAGGCCCTAATTAAACACTTTTTCTTATTATGGCAATAAATTGCCTATAATTCAATTTAATTAATCACTTTAGGCAAACAAATTGCCCGTAAGTGAAAATTAATCTTTTTAAAACGACCAATCGCTTAAATCAAAAATTTGGCTAAAAGCCTTTGATTAATCACTTTAGGCAAACAAATTGCCTATAAGTGAAGATTAACCTTTTTTTTTGCAGCGACAAATCGCTTAAATTAAATTTCTTTGGCTAAAAGCCTTCAAACAATTTTTTGGCAAATAAACTGCCTTAAATCAATCAACTTTGGCGACAATCGCCCAATTAGCATCATTTGGCAAATTAATTGCCTAAACCAATATTTTGGCTTTAAAAGCCTTAAAACAATTTCGTTTTGGCACCAATGCCTTAAAAATCAATCTTTTGGCAAGAATAAGCCCAAATTAAATTCTTTTGGCTAAAAGCCTCAAAATCAACATTTTGGCACCAAGTGCCTAAATCCTTCAACCTTTTTGGCAAAATGCCTAAACAAATGCACAAAGCATACACACACTCATGCATAAAGCATCCCATTCAAAGCCCTCTAAAAGAGGCCTATCGAACTACGTTGACTTTGATCTTCCATTCAAACGGAAGTACGTAGGCACGTTCGGGATCTAACCCCGGGCGGCAAGTCGAATCACATAAACATCTTTTTCATTGGTCTAAATTATTTCATCTTCCTTGCAAAACATTCATTCTTAAGTTAGTTTCATCAGCATGACATAGTCTCGGGATCCTCCTCGGGTTCGAAGACCATGCCTTAAACATTGGGCTAATTAATCGAGTAACTAGGTTAATTAAAATTGGAGTCACTTAGGGTTTTTCCTAGTTTACCCTAAAACAATTAAACAAGGTGGCGACTCATACATTCACGTGCCTTTCTTCCTTTAGTCACATGCATTCACATGCCCATGACGTTTTGGGGAGGGGTTCACAGTTTGGCGACTCTGCTGGGGAAGAGTAATGCAATCATTTTGCATAAAGTGGACTACCATTGTTGTGTAAACTAACCTGTCCTTCTTTAGGGCATTATTTTACAATACTTTGTTTTGCAGGGTACCTTAGCACAAATCAAGTATTCTTTCTTTAAGAATACGAGATGAGGAATTTAAACTCAAGTTGTACAAATTGATTAAGACATTTTAATTTGTTGATTTATTTGCACGAATTGAGAATCCTTTTCTCCATTGCATAAAAAATGAATTTCAAATGAATTTCTTCTCTCTCTGTTCAAACTTCTGAGTCTGGATAACAAGTAGCGCTGATCGGCAGGTCTCCTTGATTATGTCGACGGACAGCCAAAGCGTCCTCCCTGTTGCCGCAAACCATCCCTAATCCTTTTGGGGATGGCCTATGGGCATGCGTACCGTTGGACCCACGCGAAACTCTTTGTTTCACATGTGGTTAGGTATATCCATGCTCAAGGCTCAAGGGTCCCTTTATAAGCCTATTCTCTATTTGTGTCATAGCCTATAGAACCTATCCTTTAGGACTGTATGCACCCAATGATGAAAATCATATCATAAACAGATTATGGTGTGTTGTTGTGCGCATTCATGGCATATCATAAACATTTGGGTAAACACAAAGAGAGCAGAAAACACCTTTTATCTTCAATCATGCACAGTTGGACAAAGAGTCAATCTACCTCATATCACTCCCCTGATACACCAAACACTATACCTAATCCAACTACCCTTGTACTTTCAGGTGCCCCCTGTTCAAGTGCTAGCCACACCTACAGTGCTATCACCAACTTCACCAGCTTCACCAGCTACACCGGTTACACCTACGACTCCTGCAACTTTACCTTCACCAATGGCATCACTGTCTGACATCCAAAACCTCATTGAACAACTGGAGGCTAGAATGGAGGCCAGAATGAATGAGGCATTGGCCGCTCAAAGGGCTGCCCTGATAGCTGAATTGGGGAATGGTAATGGTAACGGAAATGGGGCCTCGGCCGGAGGAAGTGGGCCTGCCGCTTCCAATCAGGGTCCTGCTGCTGCTGAACCTACAAACCCTGCCTTGAACTTGGATGACGTACCCTCCAAAACTGCTTCTGAGCTGGAAGCTCAGAGAATGAGAGAGAAGCTAGAGCTTTTAGAAAGGTCAGTCACTGCCCTTAAGACCCATAAGGAAGTGGTGGACATGGACTCCTTGTCTTTGTTCCCTGAAGCCAGATTACCAACTAAGTTCAAAATGCCCAACATGGACAAGTTTGATGGAACCACTTGTCCTAAAACTCACCTGAAGATGTATGTGGGTGCCCTTAACCCATTTGGATTGAGCAGTGAGCTCCTTGCTCAGTTGTTCCAACAATCTCTCACCGGTGCTGCATTGAGATGGTTTGTCAGCTTAGATCGGTCTAAGATGAAGACCTGGGAGGATATCTGTAATGCATTTAATTCCTAGTATCACTACAACATGGAGGTGGATGTTACCCGAAGGGAATTAGAGACTACTAAGCAGAAAAATAATGAACCTTTTTCCTCGTTCCTTACGAGGTGGAGGGCCAAGGCCGCCCAAATGATTAACCGGCCTTCAGAACAAGAACAGGTAGACATAATAATAAAGAATCTGCAACCTGTCTACCAACAACGGTTACAAACCCAGTACTTGCCAACGTTTCAGTCGCTCATTGCTACTGCTACGAAGGTAGAAGACCTGATCCAAATGGGGCAACTGAAAGACGATGCAGGAACCTCTAAGTACAAGAAACCCAGCCAAGCTGGCAAAGTCCACGAAGTGGCAAGCATTACCCCCACTAACCCGTTACGTGTGGGGAACATGAGAAATGGCAGCCAGTCAAGAAGAACATACACTGATCTCGGGATGCCAATCCTTTTGGTTTTCCGAGAAGCTGTCAAAGCAAATTACATCAAGCCTTTGGAAGCAAGGCCCCCACCAAATCCTTTACCAAGGAATTACAAAGCAGATGAATACTGTGAATACCATCAGGGGTACGGGCATAAGACTGAAGCGTGTTGGACGCTTAGGAACCGCATACAAGATCTGGTGGACAATGGCTCAATCATCCCGAGAAGTAAACCAAACATTAGTACTAACCCCTTACCAAATCATGGGGTAAATGCTATTATAGATGACCAGGAACTGATCGATCCTTTCGAACTGTTCCTAGAGATGAATAACATATGTGTCCTGGATCTGAACGACCTAAGTGAAGAGGTCGATGCTATTACCAGGAGCGGGAGACAGTATGAGCCACTGGTTTTGGATAAAATCCACAACAAGCCCTACCAGAGGGCAGAGGAGCCAAAAGAGGACCCGGTACTCTTACAATTGAAAAAGACACAAGCTAGGGTATCAATCTGGGAACTGTTGGCAGCATCCTTTCCTCATCGCCAAGCTCTTTGCAAGGCTTTGAGCCAATTACAGACGTCAGTGGAGGTTAGCCCTGAAGTACTAGTCTCCACCCTCACCCAGTCATCCAAAGTACAAAGCATCGGGTTTTCTGATGAGGACCTGCCTAAAGAGGGAGGCAGTCATAATAATGCTCTGTATGTCACGGTCCAGACCAGAGACAAAACGGTGCCCATGGTTCTCATTGACAATGGGTCAGCTCTGAATGTCTGTCCACTAAGGGTAGCCAGCTGCTTAGGGTTGGAGGAAACAGACTTCACTCCATCAGATCAAATAGTGAAAGCATACGACAGTACCCGGAGGGAAGTATTGGGGGTTGCCACACTGAAATTAACAGTTGGGCCAACTGTGATGGAAGTTCCGTTTCAGGTAATTGATGTACCAACTAGCTTTAATCTGCTTCTAGGTAGACCATGGATACACCACACCAAGGCAATACCCTCGTCCTTGCACCAAAAGGTCAAGTTTCCCTATGAAGATAAAGTTGTCACCATCCAAGGGGATGACTACAATCAGCTGAAAAAGCCAAAGGGCCAGCCTCTCTTTGAGGTCAGTCCTGAAACTGCCAACCTACCTCTCTCAGGATTTCAGTATGACACCGTGCAATGCATAGAGGGAAATCCTGCCAATTCTCGAATTCTCTTTGATTTCGGGACAGTACAGATAAACTGCATAGTGCCTCTGATGCTGAAGATGTCCTACCTGCCAGGAATGATTATGGCAAGGTCAGGAAAAACATACCCCGCACTGCAGGCCTGGGAGTGTCCGGTAAATGAAGGAACTTATGGACTAGGTTATGAGCCTACCGAGGAAGACCGCGCTGAAAGGATAAGGCGAAGGAAGAAGGGAGGCATACAAATGCGGCCATATCATCTGACTTTGAATGGCTATTTCTGTAAACCGGGAGAAACAATTCCTTATTGTGGCTTCCCGGAGCCATTCCCCTGCCCGACTGCTAAGAAGATGCTGCCTGGGTTAGAAGTATTTGCCGATGTCTGGGGCAACGGGCCCGAAACCATCACTACACTGGAAATCGAAGACTTCATGCAGCCTAGTCTCTTTGATGAGGTTGCAGTCATCACAGGAAATGACGGGAATCAAGATCTGCTCAGCCTGATCAAGCCGAACAGAGGGCCTCTTACCAATTGGTACGTCGAGGAGGAGCGCACTGCTGATAAACCCCTTCCCGAGTCAAACCTAGCACCAGAGTCCATAGTCAAGTCCTGTATTGAGTCTGAGTCTGAGTCGGAAACCGAGTCAAGAACCAGTTCCACTTCTGAGTCGTCAGTGTCGGATCTAGAAGATCCAGATGTCAAATTCGATGTAACCTTTGAAGACGATTCCGTCATATGTAATAAAGGCCTGCAAATTCTTGATTACCCCGTGTGTTTATTTTTCCAAGCATTTCCAAGCAAAAATAATCAGATAAATGAAGTAAAAAATGAAAAAGTAAAAATAATAATCGGCAAAGAAGAAAATGAACACACATACATTGCATCTGATTGCATGAACAGGGAACAGGTCAGTGAATGTTTGAAGAAATTTGCTGATTGTTTTATGTGGAGGGCCAGTGACATCACGGGAATTGACCCAGCAATAGTGGTGCACAAAATTCCAGTATATCCAGAGGCTAAGCCAGTGAAGCAAAAGCTAAGGAGGCTAAAGACGGAGTGGTCCTTGAAGATCAAGGAGGAAGTAGCTAAGCAATTGGAAAACAAGTTCATAGAACCCATTGCCTACCCGACTTGGTTAGCAAACATAGTGCCAGTTCCTAAGAAGGATGGAAAGGCGCGAATGTGTGTGGATTACCGGGACTTGAACAAAGCATGTCCGAAGGACGATTTTCCCCTGCCACATATCGATCTATTGGTGGACCGAATGGCTGGACATGAGATGGTCTCCTTGACTGATCTCGCAGTCGGATATAACCAAATAATGATGCATCCGCCAGACAAAGAGAAGACGGCATTCATCACAGAATGGGGGACTTACTGTTACAGGGTTATGCCTTTTGGGCTCAAAAATGCCGGGGCAACTTACCAAAGAATGGCAACGACCATCTTCCACGATATGATTCACAAAGAGGTAGAAGTGTATGTGGATGATATGGTGGTTAAATCAAAAACAACTGAAGACCATACAACAGCACTTGAGAAGTTCTTCTTTAGACTTCGAAAGTACAACCTAAAGCTCAATCCAGCAAAGTGCCTCTTTGGAGCTACATCTGGAGTGTTTCTGGGGCATTTGGTCAGTCACAAGGGCATAGAAATTGATCCGTCGAAAGCCAAGGCCATTTTAGGAATGCCAGCACCACGGACCGAGAAGGAAGTGCGAGGTTTTCTGGGTAGGCTACAATACATCAGTCGGTTCATCAATCAGTTGGCTGATACTTGTGGTCCTATTTTCAAACTACTCAGGAAAGGAGTAGCGGTCAAATGGAACGAGGATTGTCAGAAAGCTTTTGATCAAGTCAAGCAATACCTGCTATCCCCACCAGTTTTACAACCACCAAGGCTAGGAAAGCCTTTGCTATTGTACCTATCAGTGACAGAAGAAGCTATGGGTGCAATGTTAGCTCAGCAAGCAGAAGATACAAGGGTAGAAAATGCCGTGTACTACCTCAGCAAGAGGATGCTAGAATATGAATTGAAATATAATAAAATAGAGAAGCTGTGTTTGGCTCTGGTCTGGGCATGTACAAAGCTGCAGCATTACCTCTCATCTTACACTACGCACGTTATTTCTGAATCGAACCCCTTGAAATTCCTTATGGAGAGGCCGGTTCTAGACTGTAAGATGGCTAAGTGGGTGTCAGTGCTCGCAGCCTATGACCTGAAATTTGTACAAAGAAAGGCAGTGAAGGGCGGAGCCTTAGCTGATCAATTAGCGGAATTACCGGTCGAAGACCAAATGCCGGAGGTGGAATTTCCCGATGAGGACTTGTTAAGCTTGGAAAGCGAAGCCTGGGAGATGTACTTCGATGGGGCTTCGAACTATCATGGAAATGGGGTTGGAGTTGTATTCAAAACTCCTTGTGGAGAATACATCCCAATTGCAGTTAAACTAGATTTCGCTTGCACCAACAACGAAGCCGAATATGAAGCTTGCATCAAGGGGTTAGAAGCGGCCCTTGAAAAGGAAATAAAATTCCTCAGGGTTTTCGGAGATTCCAACCTAATAGTCTCCCAAGCCCTAAGGAAATGGAAGATTAAAGAAGAACGTTTGGTTCCTTACCTACAACGTTTGGACGAATTGGCTCAGCAGTTTGAGGAGTTATCGTTCCACTACCTGCCGCGAGCCAAGAATCAGTTTGCCGATGCCCTAGCTACTTTGGCCTCCATGGTTAATATAGAGGGAGACCAAGTCATTCGACCTCTGACAGTCCGGCTACAGAAACAGCCAGCACACGTTATGAATTTGGTGGATGACAAGCCTTGGTACTGGGATATACAGAATTATCTTCAGGGTGAAGCCTATCCGGAGGGATCCACTAAAACTGATCAACGGACATTGAGACAGTTAGCATCTGGATATTTCCTTACTGAGGGAATTCTGTACAAAAGAAGTTGGAATGGCTTGCACCTGAGGTGCGTTGACGAAGAAGAGGCTCAAACCATCATGGATTCCTTACATAATGGGGAATCTGGTCCACACATGCATGGGATGGCCCTGGCTCGGAAAATTATGAACCTGGGTTATTACTGGTCAACTATGAACGAAGATTGCGTGAGGCACACACGGAAATGCCACGAGTGTCAAATCTTCGCTAAACTGCAAAGGCAGCCTCCGGTCAATCTGAATCCCATAGCCTCACCATGGCCTTTCGCAACTTGGGGCATAGACATAATTGGAAAGATCCATCCGAAGGCCTCTAATGGCCACCAATTTATCCTGGTTGCTGTTGATTATTTCACAAAGTGGATCGAGGCAGCCTCCTATTCGGTTTTGAATGCCAAGAAGGCAGCACAGTTCGTTCGTACCAACATCCTTTGTCGGTATGGAACACCATTCGAGATTATCACTGATAATGGATCTCATTTTCAAAACGAGTTTTCAGACCTGCTGAAGCGAAAGAAGATCCAGCATCATAAGTCCTCTCCCTACCGTCCACAAACGAACGGGGCCGTTGAGGCTGCAAACAAGGCCATAAAGGTCATTTTGCAGAAGACGGTGCAGAAGCATAGGGCATGGCCCGAACAGTTACCATTTGCCTTGTGGGGATACAGGACCTCCTTCAGAGCGCCCACCGGGGCAACCCCGTATTCCTTAGTGTATGGTATGGAAGCAGTGCTGCCTATTGAGCTGGAAGTTCAGTCGGCAAGAATTATCCGAGAAAGCCAGATCAGCGAAGCAGATTGGGCCGAGAATTATCATATGCAACTCTTGGGTATGGACGAAAAGCGATTACGAGCAATCCACCAGACTCAAGTTTATCAAAGGAGAATAGCGCGGCATTTTAATAAGAAGGTTAAAAATCGGAAACTCGAAGAAGGTTGTTTGGTTCTGAAAGAAATTAGACAGCCAATCATAGACCCACGTGGGAAGTTCCGTCCTCATTGGGCTGGGCCCTATGTGTTGAAGAAGATATTATCCGGCGGAGCCGTCATCTTGACTGATTTAGATGGTTTGGAATTTACAAATCCATGTAATTTAGATCAGTTGAAAAGATATTATGTGTGATCATTGCATGATGTAAATGAACTACATTAGGCCTGATTCTCTTTGGAAAAAAGAAATTATATATCGGAGATATGTAGGCAACCCTCATTGGGTGCGGTCTAAACATTAGTAAAAAAAAAAAATCATCATTTCACAAATTTCATGCTTCTCTGCCAAAAAAAAAAGAGAAAAGGAAAATAAGAAAAAACCCGCTAAGTTGAAAACCCGAAAGGGCAGCTTAGGCAAAAGTGGGTAGCTCGCTAAGCTGAAAACCCGAAAGGGCGGCTTAGGCAAAAATTAGAGCTTAAATAAATAAAGTTGGAAAATGCTTGGAAAGCTAAACAACATTCTCAATTTAAGCAATAAAGTCAAGAAAGTGAAAGAATCCAAAATAAAGCTAAGTCCAAGACAAAAGTATAAAACATACATCTAAAAATCCAAAATTCCAAATAAAGGTCAAACAACAATGAAAGTCCAAAAAGCCTATAGAAGTCTAGGCATCCCGTCGCCTCCGCGGGGCGGCATCCTCTGAGTCTCCTATCTGCCCAGCCTCGCCGGTCCGAGGAGCCAACACAATCTCCTCACCAGTCCCAACCTCATCCTCAGCATCAGCCTGAACCCAACCTTCGAGTACGCTCAGCAGTGCAGTCCTCCTTGGTCTCTCAATTGGCCAGACAGTAGTAATGAACCAAGCCCGATACTCAGGAGAAGTCTGAACACTGGCAGGGTTAGGCAAAGGCCTAACCATTTGATGATCTCTTACCCAAGCCCTAAGGACAGCTCGGGTAACACCTGGAGTGATGGCCGAATCAGCTGAAAAGTCATCCATAACCGGAACAGTTTGATCTATCCCCATTTGTCTCAAAACGCGCAAAGCGCAGTACCAAGTACAATGGGTGAGACCCAGAAGATAAACCCGAGAATGGCGAAAGCTGACCTGGATGAAACGGGTAACATTGTACCAAGGAACGAACCACAATATCTCATCGGGGCCCAACTCAATCAGCCATGAAGTCCATGCATCAATAGAAGGGCGTGTGATCAAGATCCTCCGGGTACGATACTGAGAAGGATTGTAGGGTAAAAGAGTAGGAGCGGCAACCACTTGGAGATGGTCCCTCAACCATACCTGAGTAATGGATCCTTTCTGTTACAATGAAATAATAAAAGGAAAAGGAAATGGGAAAGGTAGTAAGGGGAAATACCTGGAGAATGATGGGAGAGACTGTCCATTCCTCAAACCCTAAAGCAGCCCTGTCGAGGCTCCTAATAGTCTCTGCCAGTACGAGACCACCGATGCAACCCATGTCTTCCATTTGCCAAACCATGGGGCAAAGGCACAGATCCCCGAAGCCTGGGTCCCGGTTAAACAAGAAGCCAGCCAACAAACAGAAAACTAAAGCCCGCATCCTCAGCCTCATCCGGTCTGGGTCATCTGGTTGAGCCTCTGAGAACTCATCAATCAGGGACAGCAGGATCGCTTTCTGGTCATTAACGATCATAGCTCTAGCTTGGGGCCGGCTGAATCGAAACAGGGTCTCAAACGATCTAATATACCCAGCTTTTATCTCATGCCTGACCAAAGGGGCATTAGGGTCACATCCCACAATGGCACAAAACTCCTCAAAAAGAGGGCACATCTCTTCCATCATGGCCCCGAACCGGAAAACGTGGGCCTCAGGGTCCCAAAATCTAATGCAGGCCCTCAAAAAATCCCAATCAATTACCACACCTCTGAGAGTAATGGTAGGAGAAAGACCGTACCTCCCCAGATTGATCTTTTCAACTTTGGAGAGACTCCTAGTCCAGCTGTGCATGCTATGGTTATAGAAGGGATTCATTGTTCTTTTCTTTTTTGTTTTATGTTATCTTTCCTAAAAAGAAAAATGATAAATAAATAAAAATAATGAAAGACTAAAAAAAAAATAAAAATAAAAATAAAGAAAAAAAAATAAATAAAAAAAAATAAAAACTGACCGAAATTGGATTTTCTGGCACAGAATTCGAGAAGAGAAGAGAGTAAAAAAAAAAAGGGCTGAAATCCAGCTTTTATAGAAGGAAATTCAGAGTCGGTGGTCCGGCTCGGCGGCCCAGCCCGGCGGCCAGCCGTCGGACCCGGCCGCCCAGCCACCGGACCCGGCCGTCGAGCCGGCGGCCCAGCCCGGCGGCCAGCCGCCGGCAACAAAAAAAAAAAAAAAAAAATTTTCTTTTTATGTGAAAACTCTTTTGGTGTTAATAATCCTTTTTGTTTTTTTTTTTTTTTTTTTTTTCCCTCAAACCTAATAAACCATGCATACATTTTTTTTTTTAATACTAATCAAGTTTTTTTAGTGCTGATCAAGTGCAGGTACAGATAAAGTTCAGTACAAGATACATATCAAGTGCAGGTACAAAAGTTCAGTACAAGATACATATCAAGTGCAGGTACAGACAAAAGTTCAGTACAGCAATAAAAAGGTAGAGCAGAAGCTATCAGTGGCGGGGCCTCCTCCTCCTCTGATCATCAAAGGCCATCTGAGTCCAGGCCACAGCTACTTCTTGCTGCAATCCAAGAATCAGCTCCATCATCTGATTAACCAACCCGACAGGAACCTGAAAGTTATACAGAGAAAGACACGAGTCAATATCAAAGCTCTTACAAATCCTTTTTGTGAGAGATGTATCAGGTTTTACCTCAGTAATGTCCTCGGAAGGAAGAGCCAGGCGATCCACATTCTCCAGGGAGACTTCTCGAGTAGCTGGAGGGCCGTCGGGTACAAAGTGGGAAATACTGTAGGGTAGGCGGAGCTTAACCAGATCCGGATGAAGCGGCCCGGTAGCCTCCAGAATGGCCCGGGGAGCCCTAGAATGGCCCGCCGATCGGCTAGGCCCGGCCTGCGATGAGCCCCCAACCGGAGTAGAAGAAGTAGGATCAGTCACAGGCCTCCTCCTTGGAGTCCTAGTTGAGGGACCCGAAGCTCGGGAAGAACGAGTGCCGAACGGCTGAGAAGCAGCCGGTCCTTGGAAATCATCAAGACGAGATCCAATGGGCTGCATTAAAGTAATGCGGCAGAATTCATCATAATCTCCCTCCATAATGAACTCCAAGTATGGAATGCCCTCGGTATGAGTAGCAGTGAGCACCATCTGTTTGCCCGCTCGCATGTCAGTGGGAGGGGGATAAGGGACAGAACGGCAGCCCCTTATTTGGATGTCCACTCTTTCGCCCAAGTAATATCGTCGTAAGAATGGATGCGACAGAACCACCCTCCGCTGAGTCAAAGTGTCTGACCGCTGGAAGCCAGAATCAGCCTGAATCCAGCTCTGTAGACGGGCAGTCATTGGCCCTGCTTCAACCTACAAGATTTTTATATTAATAAATCATTTTTATTTAACATATCTAAAATCATTAAAGCACATACCAGTTCCAAAGAGCATGTATCAAAGAAGGCTCTCAGCTCCTTCAGCGATTTCTTGCGCCGAGCAGCGTGAAGACGTGATTTGTACCATCTCCAAGCCAAAGGTGCCAGCCCTAATTCAAGGTCAGGCTGAAGCAGCTCGGGGCGAGTGTAAGGAAAGTATTCGAATGCCCAAGTCTGTGTAAAAGAAGAAAGGGAAGAAAAAAAAGAAGAGTCAGTGAAAAAAAGAAAAATCCAGATGTAGGAAAAGGAGAATGTTCCTTACATTACCTCCCAGAAGTAGTAAGTCCCGCTGAGTTTGCAGTGACCTCGACTCAGAGCACACATATCATCATACATGCGGCTCAGAATAGCACCGGCCCAGTCATACTCCTTTAAATGGGCCAGATTCTCCAAACTCTTCAAGATAGAGGGGTTAAATCTCTCTTTTCTGTTGGACCAGAAGGTCGAAGCAAATAATAGCAGCAAGGTAAATCTGGCTACCTGAGTAGCCGTCAGCTCTCCCTGCCCAAATCTAGCATAGATGTCAAGGGCCTGGAGGGATAACCAGCGCCTAGAAACGCTCAACGCGGGAGAAACCGTGCCAGGCTCGACAACCCGGGGCAGGTCCAGCCCAATCAACTCCAACATTCGGTCAGAGGAGATCTCAGACCTCCAATCATCATACAGCTCAATCGGTCGAACTCCGAAAGGGATTCCGGAAATCATAGAAAAATCCGTAGGGGTCATTGTCAGCTCGCCCCAAGAAAAGTGGAAGGTGTTGGTAGTGTCCCACCACCTCTCGGCCAAAGCACCCAATAATTCCTTGTGATTGTTCCGAGCCATGTCAAGGTGTCTTAGATAACCCAGATAAGACGGGCGGATAATTGCACCCACCGGGTGGCTGTAATCAAGAATTTCGGGCGGAATTCCAGCTATTGAACTCTCGCCGACATCCAACTTAATACGACAATCCTAAAAGGTAAAATAACCTAAGAGTTACTCCTCGGTCCCTTACTAAGGGTAATATCTTAGTGCTTTCCTAGCATGCATACTGATAAAGATAATAAGCAAAAAATTACAATTTTGGCCTACGGCCCAAAAAAATCACAATTTGGCCCAAGGCCCAAAAAATTCACATTTGGCCTAAGGCCCAATAAAATTCATTGTTTGGCCTAAGGCCCAAAAATTACAATTTTGGCCTAAGGCCCAAAAAATCACAATTTGGCCCAAGGCCCAAAAAATTCACATTTGGCCTAAGGCCCAATAAAATTCATTGTTTGGCCTAAGGCCCAAAAATTACAATTTTGGCCTAAGGCCCAAAAAATCACAATTTGGCCCAAGGCCCAAAAAATTCACATTTGGCCTAAGGCCCAATAAAATTCATTGTTTGGCCTAAGGCCCAAAAAATCACATTTTGGCCTAAGGCCCAAAAAAATCACATCTGGCCTAAGGCCCAATAAAATTCCCCTTTGGCCTAAGGCCCAAAAAATCACAATTTGGCCTAAGGCCCAACAAAAAATTCACATTTTGGCCCAAGGCCCAAGTAAATAAAATGAGCTTACCTGGGCAAAGATGCCGGTCACGGAGGCGTGGGTATCCGCTTCCACAGCCAGATTGGCATCATCGAGGGAGATCCCCAGAGACTCCAGAAGGTCTTCATCACTGCTATAGCCTGCCATGGTGAGAAAGTTGAGAGAATTGGAAGTTTGGAATGAATGAAAAATGAATTCTTCAGCTATTTATAAGGAAAAGGCTAAAAGGCGGGTCTTTCGGACGCGTCTGATTTCGCCTCCAAAATTTGGTCTTCAAACAACCACCGACGCCCATAAATCATTTTTATGGTTGCCGGTGGGGGGCAACTGTGAACACTCAAATTTTGAGGCTCAAAAGCCTATTTTCTTCCGGACTGCGAACAGTCCGGCCGGACCGGAGGCCTTTCGGAAATTTCACCGGAAATATGCCAATATGGTACGTGAAACGTCCGAAAAATTACGAGGATCACGGAACTGGTCTCAGAATATTTTTTGGAGGTCCGGAACTCCCGAAAAAGCCCCCGGAGTGAACTTGCCTGCCCCGGTGGCTCAGCCACCGGAGCCAGCCGCCGAGCCGGCGGCCCATCCCGGCGGCTCAGCTGCCGGGAAGGCCGCCGAAGGACCGGCGGCTCGGCTGCGGAAAGGCCGCCAAGTCAGCGGCCCATCCCGGCGGCCCAGCCGCGGCCCGGCCGCCGAGACTTGGCGGCCTGGCCGCCGGGCGGGCCGCCAAGCCGGCGGTCCATCCGGCGGCCCGGCCGCCGGGCCGGCGACCCGGCCACCGGAAACAGTCCGTTTTGCGCCTATAAATACAGGCCTCGGGCCTCCTGTTTTCCACACACAGTCTGTATTGACGGACGCTCCTTCTCCCTCTCGCTCCTTGCGATTCTTTACTGCTTTTTTGCATTTTAATTTAGCTTTTATTGCTTTCTTTCTTTGTTAAGTGGTCATTAAAATTAAATTAATTAATTTCCCTTAACGAGGAGCTTAACCTGGAGTTAAGAAGTGGCCGTCGACTAAATCAGGTACACAAAACTAAACTCTGTCTTTTTTAATTTTAGCATTTCATGCATGCTTCTTTTCTACTCCTCTTAAATTCTATAACTGCATAAATGCATTCATACCATTAACTAGGCAAATAAATTGCCTCAATTAAATAAATTTAAGCTAAATACCCGGTTAATTAATGATCGTGGTATTAAAGCTTAAATTCGACAATATTGGCTAAAAGCCTAGTTAATCAATAACTATGGTGAAATTGCCTTTATTTCGAACAAGTTTTGGCTTAAGTCTAATTAATCAATAATTGTGACTAAAAGGCCCTAATTAAACACTTTTTCTTATTATGGCAATAAATTGCCTATAATTCAATTTAATTAATCACTTTAGGCAAACAAATTGCCCGTAAGTGAAAATTAATCTTTTTAAAACGACCAATCGCTTAAATCAAAAATTTGGCTAAAAGCCTTTGATTAATCACTTTAGGCAAACAAATTGCCTATAAGTGAAGATTAACCTTTTTTTTTTGCAGCGACAAATCGCTTAAATTAAATTTCTTTGGCTAAAAGCCTTCAAACAATTTTTTGGCAAATAAACTGCCTTAAATCAATCAACTTTGGCGACAATCGCCCAATTAGCATCATTTGGCAAATTAATTGCCTAAACCAATATTTTGGCTTTAAAAGCCTTAAAACAATTTCGTTTTGGCACCAATGCCTTAAAAATCAATCTTTTGGCAAGAATAAGCCCAAATTAAATTCTTTTGGCTAAAAGCCTCAAAATCAACATTTTGGCACCAAGTGCCTAAATCCTTCAACCTTTTTGGCAAAATGCCTAAACAAATGCACAAAGCATACACACACTCATGCATAAAGCATCCCATTCAAAGCCCTCTAAAAGAGGCCTATCGAACTACGTTGACTTTGATCTTCCATTCAAACGGAAGTACGTAGGCACGTTCGGGATCTAACCCCGGGCGGCAAGTCGAATCACATAAACATCTTTTTCATTGGTCTAAATTATTTCATCTTCCTTGCAAAACATTCATTCTTAAGTTAGTTTCATCAGCATGACATAGTCTCGGGATCCTCCTCGGGTTCGAAGACCATGCCTTAAACATTGGGCTAATTAATCGAGTAACTAGGTTAATTAAAATTGGAGTCACTTAGGGTTTTTCCTAGTTTACCCTAAAACAATTAAACAAGGTGGCGACTCATACATTCACGTGCATTTCTTCCTTTAGTCACATGCATTCACATGCCCATGACGTTTTGGGGAGGGGTTCACAGTTTGGCGACTCTGCTGGGGAAGAGTAATGCAATCATTTTGCATAAAGTGGACTACCATTGTTGTGTAAACTAACCTGTCCTTCTTTAGGGCATTATTTTACAATACTTTGTTTTGCAGGGTACCTTAGCACAAATCAAGTATTCTTTCTTTAAGAATACGAGATGAGGAATTTAAACTCAAGTTGTACAAATTGATTAAGACATTTTAATTTGTTGATTTATTTGCACGAATTGAGAATCCTTTTCTCCATTGCATAAAAAATGAATTTCAAATGAATTTCTTCTCTCTCTGTTCAAACTTCTGAGTCTGGATAGCAAGTAGCGCTGATCGGCAGGTCTCCTTGATTATGTCGACGGACAGCCAAAGCGTCCTCCCTGTTGCCGCAAACCATCCCTAATCCTTTTGGGGATGGCCTATGGGCATGCGTACCGTTGGACCCACGCGAAACTCTTTGTTTCACATGTGGTTAGGTATATCCATGCTCAAGGCTCAAGGGTCCCTTTATAAGCCTATTCTCTATTTGTGTCATAGCCTATAGAACCTATCCTTTAGGACTGTATGCACCCAATGATGAAAATCATATCATAAACAGATTATGGTGTGTTGTTGTGCGCATTCATGGCATATCATAAACATTTGGGTAAACACAAAGAGAGCAGAAAACACCTTTTATCTTCAATCATGCACAGTTGGACAAAGAGTCAATCTACCTCATATCACTCCCCTGATACACCAAACACTATACCTAATCCAACTACCCTTGTACTTTCAGGTGCCCCCTGTTCAAGTGCTAGCCACACCTACAGTGCTATCACCAACTTCACCAGCTTCACCAGCTACACCGGTTACACCTACGACTCCTGCAACTTTACCTTCACCAATGGCATCACTGTCTGACATCCAAAACCTCATTGAACAACTGGAGGCTAGAATGGAGGCCAGAATGAATGAGGCATTGGCCGCTCAAAGGGCTGCCCTAATAGCTGAATTGGGGAATGGTAATGGTAACGGAAATGGGGCCTCGGCCGGAGGAAGTGGGCCTGCCGCTTCCAATCAGGGTCCTGCTGCTGCTGAACCTACAAACCCTGCCTTGAACTTGGATGACGTACCCTCCAAAACTGCTTCTGAGCTGGAAGCTCAGAGAATGAGAGAGAAGCTAGAGCTTTTAGAAAGGTCAGTCACTGCCCTCAAGACCCATAAGGAAGTGGTGGACATGGACTCCTTGTCTTTGTTCCCTGAAGCCAGATTACCAACTAAGTTCAAAATGCCCAACATGGACAAGTTTGATGGAACCACTTGTCCTAAAACTCACCTGAAGATGTATGTGGGTGCCCTTAACCCATTTGGATTGAGCAGTGAGCTCCTTGCTCAGTTGTTCCAACAATCTCTCACCGGTGCTGCATTGAGATGGTTTGTCAGCTTAGATCGGTCTAAGATGAAGACCTGGGAGGATATCTGTAATGCATTTAATTCCCAGTATCACTACAACATGGAGGTGGATGTTACCCGAAGGGAATTAGAGACTACTAAGCAGAAAAATAATGAACCTTTTTCCTCGTTCCTTACGAGGTGGAGGGCCAAGGCCGCCCAAATGATTAACCGGCCTTCAGAACAAGAACAGGTAGACATAATAATAAAGAATCTGCAACCTGTCTACCAACAACGGTTACAAACCCAGTACTTGCCAACGTTTCAGTCGCTCATTGCTACTGCTACGAAGGTAGAAGACCTGATCCAAATGGGGCAACTGAAAGACGACGCAGGAACCTCTAAGTACAAGAAACCCAGCCAAGCTGGCAAAGTCCACGAAGTGGCAAGCATTACCCCCACTAACCCGTTACGTGTGGGGAACATGAGAAATGGCAGCCAGTCAAGAAGAACATACACTGATCTCGGGATGCCAATCCTTTTGGTCTTCCGAGAAGCTGTCAAAGCAAATTACATCAAGCCTTTGGAAGCAAGGCCCCCACCAAATCCTTTACCAAGGAATTACAAAGCAGATGAATACTGTGAATACCATCAGGGGTACGGGCATAAGACTGAAGCGTGTTGGACGCTTAGGAACCGCATACAAGATCTGGTGGACAATGGCTCAATCATCCCGAGAAGTAAACCAAACATTAGTACTAACCCCTTACCAAATCATGGGGTAAATGCTATTATAGATGACCAGGAACTGATCGATCCTTTCGAACTGTTCCTAGAGATGAATAACATATGTGTCCTGGATCTGAACGACCTAAGTGAAGAGGTCGATGCTATTACCAGGAGCGGGAGACAGTATGAGCCACTGGTTTTGGATAAAATCCACAACAAGCCCTACCAGAGGGCAGAGGAGCCAAAAGAGGACCCGGTACTCTTACAATTGAAAAAGACACAAGCTAGGGTATCAATCTGGGAACTGTTGGCAGCATCCTTTCCTCATCGCCAAGCTCTTTACAAGGCTTTGAGCCAATTACAGACGTCAGTGGAGGTTAGCCCTGAAGTACTAGTCTCCACCCTCACCCAGTCATCCAAAGTACAAAGCATCGGGTTTTCTGATGAGGACCTGCCTAAAGAGGGAGGCAGTCATAATAATGCTCTGTATGTCACGGTCCAGACCAGAGACAAAACGGTGCCCATGGTTCTCATTGACAATGGGTCAGCTCTGAATGTCTGTCCACTAAGGGTAGCCAGCTGCTTAGGGTTGGAGGAAACAGACTTCACTCCATCAGATCAAATAGTGAAAGCATACGACAGTACCCGGAGGGAAGTATTGGGGGTTGCCACACTGAAATTAACAGTTGGGCCAACTGTGATGGAAGTTCCGTTTCAGGTAATTGATGTACCAACTAGCTTTAATCTGCTTCTAGGTAGACCATGGATACACCACACCAAGGCAATACCCTCGTCCTTGCACCAAAAGGTCAAGTTTCCCTATGAAGATAAAGTTGTCACCATCTAAGGGGATGACTACAATCAGCTGAAAAAGCCAAAGGGCCAGCCTCTCTTTGAGGTCAGTCCTGAAACTGCCAACCTACCTCTCTCAGGATTTCAGTATGACACCGTGCAATACATAGAGGGAAATCCTGCCAATTCTCGAATTCTCTTTGATTTCGGGACAGTACAGATAAACTGCATAGTGCCTCTGATGCTGAAGATGTCCTACCTGCCAGGAATGATTATGGCAAGGTCAGGAAAAACATACCCCGCACTGCAGGCCTGGGAGTGTCCGGTAAATGAAGGAACTTATGGACTGGGTTATGAGCCTACCGAGGAAGACCGCGCTGAAAGGATAAGGCGAAGGAAGAAGGGAGGCATACAAATGCGGCCATATCATCTGACTTTGAATGGCTATTTCTGTAAACCGGGAGAAAAAATTCCTTATTGTGGCTTCCCGGAGCCATTCCCCTGCCCGACTGCTAAGAAGATGCTGCCTGGGTTAGAAGTATTTGCCGATGTCTGGGGCAACGGGCCCGAAACCATCACTACACTGGAAATCGAAGACTTCATGCAGCCTAGTCTCTTTGATGAGGTTGCAGTCATCACAGGAAATGACGGGAATCAAGATCTGCTCAGCCTGATCAAGCCGAACAGAGGGCCTCTTACCAATTGGTACGTCGAGGAGGAGCGTACTGCTGATAAACCCCTTCCCGAGTCAAACCTAGCACCAGAGTCCATGGTCAAGTCCTGTATTGAGTCTGAGTCTGAGTCGGAAACCGAGTCAAGAACCAGTTCCACTTCTGAGTCGTCAGTGTCGGATCTAGAAGATCCAGATGTCAAATTCGATGTAACCTTTGAAGACGATTCCGTCATATGTAATAAAGGCCTGCAAATTCTTGATTACCCCGTGTGTTTATTTTTCCAAGCATTTCCAAGCAAAAATAATCAGATAAATGAAGTAAAAAATGAAAAAGTAAAAATAATAATCGGCAAAGAAGAAAATGAACACACATACATTGCATCTGATTGCATGAACAGGGAACAGGTCAGTGAATGTTTGAAGAAATTTGCTGATTGTTTTATGTGGAGGGCCAGTGACATCACGGGAATTGACCCAGCAATAGTGGTGCACAAAATTCCAGTATATCCAGAGGCTAAGCCAGTGAAGCAAAAGCTAAGGAGGCTAAAGACGGAGTGGTCCTTGAAGATCAAGGAGGAAGTAGCTAAGCAATTGGAAAACAAGTTCATAGAACCCATTGCCTACCCGACTTGGTTAGCAAACATAGTGCCAGTTCCTAAGAAGGATGGAAAGGCGCGAATGTGTGTGGATTACCGGGACTTGAACAAAGCATGTCCGAAGGACGATTTTCCCCTGCCACATATCGATCTATTGGTGGACCGAATGGCTGGACATGAGATGGTCTCCTTGACTGATCTCGCAGTCGGATATAACCAAATAATGATGCATCCGCCAGACAAAGAGAAGACGGCATTCATCACAGAATGGGGGACTTACTGTTACAGGGTTATGCCTTTTGGGCTCAAAAATGCCGGGGCAACTTACCAAAGAATGGCAACGACCATCTTCCACGATATGATTCACAAAGAGGTAGAAGTGTATGTGGATGATATGGTGGTTAAATCAAAAACAACTGAAGACCATACAACAGCACTTGAGAAGTTCTTCTTTAGACTTCGAAAGTACAACCTAAAGCTCAATCCAGCAAAGTGCCTCTTTGGAGCTACATCTGGAGTGTTTCTGGGGCATTTGGTCAGTCACAAGGGCATAGAAATTGATCCGTCGAAAGCCAAGGCCATTTTAGGAATGCCAGCACCACGGACCGAGAAGGAAGTGCGAGGTTTTCTGGGTAGGCTACAATACATCAGTCGGTTCATCAATCAGTTGGCTGATACTTGTGGTCCTATTTTCAAACTACTCAGGAAAGGAGTAGCGGTCAAATGGAACGAGGATTGTCAGAAAGCTTTTGATCAAGTCAAGCAATACCTGCTATCCCCACCAGTTTTACAACCACCAAGGCTAGGAAAGCCTTTGCTATTGTACCTATAAGTGACAGAAGAAGGTATGGGTGCAATGTTAGCTCAGCAAGCAGAAGATACAAGGGTAGAAAATGCCGTGTATTACCTCAGCAAGAGGATGCTAGAATACGAATTGAAATATAATAAAATAGAGAAGCTGTGTTTGGCTCTGGTCTGGGCATGTACAAAGCTGCAGCATTACCTCTCATCTTACACTACGCACGTTATTTCTGAATCGAACCCCTTGAAATTCCTTATGGAGAGGCCGGTTCTAGACTGTAAGATGGCTAAGTGGGTGTCAGTGCTCGCAGCCTATGACCTGAAATTTGTACAAAGAAAGGCAGTGAAGGGCGGAGCCTTAGCTGATCAATTAGCGGAATTACCGATCGAAGACCAAATGCCGGAGGTGGAATTTCCCGATGAGGACTTGTTAAGCTTGGAAAGCGAAGCCTGGGAGATGTACTTCGATGGGGCTTTGAACTATCATGGAAATGGGGTTGGAGTTGTATTCAAAACTCCTTGTGGAGAATACATCCCAATTGCAGTTAAACTAGATTTCGCTTGCACCAACAACGAAGCCGAATATGAAGCTTGCATCAAGGGGTTAGAAGCGGCCCTTGAAAAGGAAATAAAATTCCTCAGGGTTTTCGGAGATTCCAACCTAATAGTCTCCCAAGCCCTAAGGAAATGGAAGATTAAAGAAGAACGTTTGGTTCCTTACCTACAACGTTTGGACGAATTGGCTCAGCAGTTTGAGGAGTTATCGTTCCACTACCTGCCGCGAGCCAAGAATCAGTTTGCCGATGCCCTAGCTACTTTGGCCTCCATGGTTAATATAGAGGGAGACCAAGTCATTCGACCTCTGACAGTCCGGCTACAGAAACAGCCAGCACACGTTATGAATTTGGTGGATGACAAGCCTTGGTACTGGGATATACAGAATTATCTTCAGGGTGAAGCCTATCCGGAGGGATCCACTAAAACTGATCAACGGACATTGAGACAGTTAGCATCTGGATATTTCCTTACTGAGGGAATTCTGTACAAAAGAAGTTGGAATGGCTTGCACCTGAGGTGCGTTGACGAAGAAGAGGCTCAAACCATCATGGATTCCTTACATAATGGGGAATCTGGTCCACACATGCATGGGATGGCCCTGGCTCGGAAAATTATGAACCTGGGTTATTACTGGTCAACTATGAACGAAGATTGCGTGAGGCACACACGGAAATGCCACGAGTGTCAAATCTTCGCTAAACTGCAAAGGCAGCCTCCGGTCAATCTGAATCCCATAGCCTCACCATGGCCTTTCGCAACTTGGGGCATAGACATAATTGGAAAGATCCATCCGAAGGCCTCTAATGGCCACCAATTTATCCTGTTTGCTGTTGATTATTTCACAAAGTGGATCGAGGCAGCCTCCTATTCGGTTTTGAATGCCAAGAAGGCAGCACAGTTCGTTCGTACCAACATCCTTTGTCGGTATGGAACACCATTCGAGATTATCACTGATAATGGATCTCATTTTCAAAACGAGTTTTCAGACCTGCTGAAGCGAAAGAAGATCCAGCATCATAAGTCCTCTCCCTACCGTCCACAAACGAACGGGGCCGTTGAGGCTGCAAACAAGGCCATAAAGGTCATTTTGCAGAAGACGGTGCAGAAGCATAGGGCATGGCCCGAACAGTTACCATTTGCCTTGTGGGGATACAGGACCTCCTTCAGAGCGCCCACCGGGGCAACCCCGTATTCCTTAGTGTATGGTATGGAAGCAGTGCTGCCTATTGAGCTGGAAGTTCAGTCGGCAAGAATTATCCGAGAAAGCCAGATCAGCGAAGCAGATTGGGCCGAGAATTATCATATGCAACTCTTGGGTATGGACGAAAAGCGATTACGAGCAATCCACCAGACTCAAGTTTATCAAAGGAGAATAGCGCGGCATTTTAATAAGAAGGTTAAAAATCGGAAACTCGAAGAAGGTTGTTTGGTTCTGAAAGAAATTAGACAGCCAATCATAGACCCACGTGGGAAGTTCCGTCCTCATTGGGCTGGGCCCTATGTGTTGAAGAAGATATTATCCGGCGGAGCCGTCGTCTTGACTGATTTAGATGGTTTGGAATTTACAAATCCATGTAATTTAGATCAGTTGAAAAGATATTATGTGTGATCATTGCATGATGTAAATGAACTACATTAGGCCTGATTCTCTTTGGAAAAAAGAAATTATATATCGGAGATATGTAGGCAACCCTCATTGGGTGCGGTCTAAACATTAGTAAAAAAAAAAAATCATCATTTCACAAATTTCATGCTTCTCTGCCAAAAAAAAAAAGAGAAAAGGAAAATAAGAAAAAACCCGCTAAGTTGAAAACCCGAAAGGGCAGCTTAGGCAAAAGTGGGTAGCTCGCTAAGCTGAAAACCCGAAAGGGCGGCTTAGGCAAAAATTAGAGCTTAAATAAATAAAGTTGGAAAATGCTTGGAAAGCTAAACAACATTCTCAATTTAAGCAATAAAGTCAAGAAAGTGAAAGAATCCAAAATAAAGCTAAGTCCAAGACAAAAGTATAAAACATACATCTAAAAATCCAAAATTCCAAATAAAGGTCAAACAACAATGAAAGTCCAAAAAGCCTATAGAAGTCTAGGCATCCCGTCGCCTCCGCGGGGCGGCATCCTCTGAGTCTCCTATCTGCCCAGCCTCGCCGGTCCGAGGAGCCAACACAATCTCCTCACCAGTCCCAACCTCATCCTCAGCATCAGCCTGAACCCAACCTTCGAGTACGCTCAGCAGTGCAGTCCTCCTTGGTCTCTCAATTGGCCAGACAGTAGTAATGAACCAAGCCCGATACTCAGGAGAAGTCTGAACATTGGCAGGGTTAGGCAAAGGCCTAACCATTTGATGATCTCTTACCCAAGCCCTAAGGACAGCTCGGGTAACACCTGGAGTGATGGCCGAATCAGCTGAAAAGTCATCCATAACCGGAACAGTTTGATCTATCCCCATTTGTCTCAAAACGCGCAAAGCGCAGTACCAAGTACAATGGGTGAGACCCAGAAGATAAACCCGAGAATGGCGAAAGCTGACCTGGATGAAACGGGTAACATTGTACCAAGGAACGAACCACAATATCTCATCGGGGCCCAACTCAATCAGCCATGAAGTCCATGCATCAATAGAAGGGCGTGTGATCAAGATCCTCCGGGTACGATACTGAGAAGGATTGTAGGGTAAAAGAGTAGGAGCGGCAACCACTTGGAGATGGTCCCTCAACCATACCTGAGTAATGGATCCTTTCTGTTACAATGAAATAATAAAAGGAAAAGGAAATGGGAAAGGTAGTAAGGGGAAATACTTGGAGAATGATGGGAGAGACTGTCCATTCCTCAAACCCTAAAGCAGCCCTGTCGAGGCTCCTAATAGTCTCTGCCAGTACGAGACCACCGATGCAACCCATGTCTTCCATTTGCCAAACCATGGGGCAAAGGCACAAATCCCCGAAGCCTGGGTCCCGGTTAAACAAGAAGCCAGCCAACAAACAGAAAACTAAAGCCCGCATCCTCAGCCTCATCCGGTCTGGGTCATCTGGTTGAGCCTCTGAGAACTCATCAATCAGGGGCAGCAGGATCGCTTTCTGGTCATTAACGATCATAGCTCTAGCTTGGGGCCGGCTGAATCGAAACAGGGTCTCAAACGATCTAATATACCCAGCTTTTATCTCATGCCTGACCAAAGGGGCATTAGGGTCACATCCCACAATGGCACAAAACTCCTCAAAAAGAGGGCACATCTCTTCCATCATGGCCCCGAACCGGAAAACGTGGGCCTCAGGGTCCCAAAATCTAATGCAGGCCCTCAAAAAATCCCAATCAATTAGCACACCTCTGAGAGTAATGGCAGGAGAAAGACCGTACCTCCCCAGATTGATCTTTTCAACTTTGGAGAGACTCCTAGTCCAGCTGTGCATGCTATGGTTATAGAAGGGATTCATTGTTCTTTTCTTTTTTGTTTTATGTTATCTTTCCTAAAAAGAAAAATGATAAATAAATAAAAATAATGAAAGACTAAAAAAAAAATAAAAATAAAAATAAAGAAAAAAAATAAATAAAAAAAAATAAAAACTGACCGAAATTGGATTTTCTGGCACAGAATTCGAGAAGAGAAGAGAGTAAAAAAAAAAAAGGGCTGAAATCCAGCTTTTATAGAAGGAAATTCAGAGTCGGTGGTCCGGCTCGGCGGCCCAGCCGCCGAGCCGGTGGCTCGACCCGGCGGCCGGGCCGCCGGGTCAGCGACCAAGCCGCCGAGCCGGCGGCTCAGGCGCCGAGCCGGCGGCCCAGCCCGGCGGCCAGCCGCCGGACCCGACCGCCCAGCCACCGGACCCGGCCGCCGAGCCGGCGACCCAGCCCGGCGGCCAGCCGCCGGCAACAAAAAAAAAAAAAAAAAAAAATTTTCTTTTTATGTGAAAACTCTTTTGGTGTTAATAATCCTTTTTGTTTTTTTTTTTTTTTTTTTTTTCTCTTTTCCCCTCAGACCTAATAAACCATGCATACATTTTTTTTTTTTAATACTAATCAAGTTTTTTTAGTGCTGATCAAGTGCAGGTACAGATAAAGTTCAGTACAAGATACATATCAAGTGCAGGTACAAAAGTTCAGTACAAGATACATATCAAGTGCAGGTACAGACAAAAGTTCAGTACAGCAATAAAAAGGTAGAGCAGAAGCTATCAGTGGCGGGGCCTCCTCCTCCTCTGATCATCAAAGGCCATCTGAGTCCAGGCCACAGCCACTTCTTGCTGCAATCCAAGAATCAGCTCCATCATCTGATTAACCAACCCGACAGGAACCTGAAAGTTATACAGAGAAAGACACGAGTCAATATCAAAGCTCTTACAAATCCTTTTTGTGAGAGATGTATCAGGTTTTACCTCAGTAATGTCCTCGGAAGGAAGAGCCAGGCGATCCACATTCTCCAGGGAGACTTCTCGAGTAGCTGGAGGGCCGTCGGGTACAAAGTGGGAAATACTGTAGGGTAGGCGGAGCTTAACCAGATCCGGATGAAGCGGCCCGGTAGCCTCCAGAATGGCCCGGGGAGCCCTAGAATGGCCCGCCGATCGGCTAGGCCCGGCCTGCGATGAGCCCCCAACCGGAGTAGAAGAAGTAGGATCAGTCACAGGCCTCCTCCTTGGAGTCCTAGTTGAGGGACCCGAAGCTCGGGAAGAACGAGTGCCGAACGGCTGAGAAGCAGCCGGTCCTTGGAAATCATCAAGACGAGATCCAATGGGCTGCATTAAAGTAATGCGGCAGAATTCATCATAATCTCCCTCCATAATGAACTCCAAGTATGGAATGCCCTCGGTATGAGTAGCAGTGAGCACCATCTGTTTGCCCGCTCGCATGTCAGTGGGAGGGGGATAAGGGACAGAACGGCAGCCCCTTATTTGGATGTCCACTCTTTCGCCCAAGTAATATCGTCGTAAGAATGGATGCGACAGAACCACCCTCCGCTGAGTCAAAGTGTCTGACCGCTGGAAGCCAGAATCAGCCTGAATCCAGCTCTGTAGACGGGCAGTCATTGGCCCCGCTTCAACCTACAAGATTTTTATGTTAATAAATCATTTTTATTTAACATATCTAAAATCATTAAAGCACATACCAGTTCCAAAGAGCATGTATCAAAGAAGGCTCTCAGCTCCTTCAGCGATTTCTTGCGCCGAGCAGCGTGAAGACGTGATTTGTACCATCTCCAAGCCAAAGGTGCCAGCCCTAATTCAAGGTCAGGCTGAAGCCGCTCGGGGCGAGTGTAAGGAAAGTATTCGAATGCCCAAGTCTGTGTAAAAGAAGAAAGGGAAGAAAAAAAAGAAGAGTCAGTGAAAAAAAGAAAAATCCAGATGTAGGAAAAGGAGAATGTTCCTTACATTACCTCCCAGAAGTAGTAAGTCCCGCTGAGTTTGCAGTGACCTCGACTCAGAGCACACATATCATCATACATGCGGCTCAGAATAGCACCGGCCCAGTCATACTCCTTTAAATGGGCCAGATTCTCCAAACTCTTCAAGATAGAGGGGTTAAATCTCTCTTTTCTGTTGGACCAGAAGGTCGAAGCAAATAATAGCAGCAAGGTAAATCTGGCTACCTGAGTAGCCGTCAGCTCTCCCCGCCCAAATCTAGCATAGATGTCAGGGGCCTGGAGGGATAACCAGCGCCTAGAAACGCTCAACGCGGGAGAAACCGTGCCAGGCTCGACAACCCGGGGCAGGTCCAGCCCAATCAACTCCAACATTCGGTCAGAGGAGATCTCAGACCTCCAATCATCATACAGCTCAATCGGTTGAACTCCGAAAGGGATTCCGGAAATCACAGAAAAATCTGTAGGGGTCATTGTCAGCTCGCCCCAAGAAAAGTGGAAGGTGTTGGTAGTGTCCCACCACCTCTCGGCCAAAGCACCCAATAATTCCTTGTGATTGTTCCGAGCCATGTCAAGGTGTCTTAGATAACCCAGATAAGACGGGCGGATAATTGCACCCACCGGGTGGCTGTAATCAAGAATTTCGGGCGAAATTCCAGCTATTGAACTCTCGCCGACATCCAACTTAATACGACAATCCTAAAAGGTAAAATAACCTAAGAGTTACTCCTCGGTCCCTTACTAAGGGTAATATCTTAGTGCTTTCCTAGCATGCATACTGATAAAGATAATAAGCAAAAAATTACAATTTTGGCCTACGGCCCAAAAAAATCACAATTTGGCCCAAAGCCCAAAAAATTCACATTTGGCCTAAGGCCCAATAAAATTCATTGTTTGGCCTAAGGCCCAAAAATTACAATTTTGGCCTAAGGCCCAAAAAATCACAATTTGGCCCAAGGCCCAAAAAATTCACATTTGGCCTAAGGCCCAATAAAATTCATTGTTTGGCCTAAGGCCCAAAAAATCACATTTTGGCCTAAGGCCCAAAAAAATCACATCTGGCCTAAGGCCCAATAAAATTCCCCTTTGGCCTAAGGCCCAAAAAATCACAATTTGGCCTAAGGCCCAACAAAAAATTCACATTTTGGCCCAAGGCCCAAGTAAATAAAATGAGCTTACCTGGGCAAAGATGCCGGTCACGGAGGCGTGGGTATCCGCTTCCACAGCCAGATTGGCATCATCGAGGGAGATCCCCAGAGACTCCAGAAGGTCTTCATCACTGCTATAGCCTGCCATGGTGAGAAAGTTGAGAGAATTGGAAGTTTGGAATGAATGAAAAATGAATTCTTCAGCTATTTATAAGGAAAAGGCTAAAAGGCGGGTCTTCCGGACGCGTCTGATTTCGCCTCCAAAATTTGGTCTTCAAACAACCACCGACGCCCATAAATCATTTTTATGGTTGCCGGTGGGGGGCAACTGTGAACACTCAAATTTTGAGGCTCAAAAGCCTATTTTCTTCCGGACTGCGAACAGTCCGGCCGGACCGGAGGCCTTTCGGAAAGTTCACCGGAAATATGCCAATATGATACTTGAAACGTCCGGAAAATTACGAGGATCACGGAACTGGTCTCAGAATATTTTTTGGAGGTCCGGAACTCCCGGAAAAGCCCCCGGAGTGAACTTGCCTGCCCCGGTGGCTCAGCCACCGGAGCCAGCCGCCGAGCCGGCGGCTCATCCCGGTGGCCCAGCCGCCGAAGGACCGGCGGCTCGGCTGCGGAAAGGCCGCCGAGTCGGCGGCCCAGCCGCCGGGAAGGCCACCGACCCGGCGGCCTATCCGGGCGGCCCAGCCGCCGACGGACCGGTGGCCCGGCCGCCGAGACCCGGCGGCCCGGCCGCCGAGCGGGCCGCCGATCCGGCGGTCCATCCGCCGGCCCGGCGGCCCAGCCGGCGGCCCGGCCGCCGAGACTTGGCGGCCTGGCTGCCGGGCGGGCCGCCAAGCCGGCGGTCCATCCGGCGGCCCAGCCGCCGGGACGGCCGCCGGGCCGGCGACCCGGCCACCGGAAACAGTCCGTTTTGCGCCTATAAATACAGGCCTCGGGCCTCCTGTTTTCCACACACAGTCTGTATTGACGGACGCTCCTTCTCCCTCTCTCTCCTTGCGATTCTTTACTGCTTTTTTGCATTTTAATTTAGCTTTTATTGCTTTCTTTCTTTGTTAAGTGGTCATTAAAATTAAATTAATTAATTTCCCTTAACGAGGAGCTTAACCTGGAGTTAAGAAGTGGCCGTCGACTAAATCAGGTACACAAAACTAAACTCTGTCTTTTTTAATTTTAGCATTTCATGCATGCTTCTTTTCTACTCCTCTTAAATTCTATAACTGCATAAATGCATTCATACCATTAACTAGGCAAATAAATTGCCTCAATTAAATAAATTTAAGCTAAATACCCGGTTAATTAATGATCGTGGTATTAAAGCTTAAATTCGACAATATTGGCTAAAAGCCTAGTTAATCAATAACTATGGTGAAATTGCCTTTATTTCGAACAAGTTTTGGCTTAAGTCTAATTAATCAATAATTGTGACTAAAAGGCCCTAATTAAACACTTTTTCTTATTATGGCAATAAATTGCCTATAATTCAATTTAATTAATCACTTTAGGCAAACAAATTGCCCGTAAGTGAAAATTAATCTTTTTAAAACGACCAATCGCTTAAATCAAAAATTTGGCTAAAAGCCTTTGATTAATCACTTTAGGCAAACAAATTGCCTATAAGTGAAGATTAACCTTTTTTTTTTGCAGCGACAAATTGCTTAAATTAAATTTCTTTGGCTAAAAGCCTTCAAACAATTTTTTGGCAAATAAACTGCCTTAAATCAATCAACTTTGGCGACAATCGCCCAATTAGCATCATTTGGCAAATTAATTGCCTAAACCAATATTTTGGCTTTAAAAGCCTTAAAACAATTTCGTTTTGGCACCAATGCCTTAAAAATCAATCTTTTGGCAAGAATAAGCCCAAATTAAATTCTTTTGGCTAAAAGCCTCAAAATCAACATTTTGGCACCAAGTGCCTAAATCCTTCAACCTTTTTGGCAAAATGCCTAAACAAAATGCACAAAGCATACACACACTCATGCATAAAGCATCCCATTCAAAGCCCTCTAAAAGAGGCCTATCGAACTACGTTGACTTTGATCTTCCATTCAAACGGAAGTACGTAGGCACGTTCGGGATCTAACCCCGGGCGGCAAGTCGAATCACATAAACATCTTTTTCATTGGTCTAAATTATTTCATCTTCCTTGCAAAACATTCATTCTTAAGTTAGTTTCATCAGCATGACATAGTCTCGGGATCCTCCTCGGGTTCGAAGACCATGCCTTAAACATTGGGCTAATTAATCGAGTAACTAGGTTAATTAAAATTGGAGTCACTTAGGGTTTTTCCTAGTTTACCCTAAAACAATTAAACAAGGTGGCGACTCATACATTCACGTGCATTTCTTCCTTTAGTCACATGCATTCACATGCCCATGACGTTTTGGGGAGGGGTTCACAGCGTTTTAGGTGCATCCATCCGAGAATTAACATTACTACCAACCGCAAGTCTAGTACCTCAAAAGGTGCGTCAAAAGGGGTAGGCCCAACAAAGCCCGAATCCTGTTTGCGGAACCCAGACTTTGTTAAGCCCAATAAGACCAAAGCCAATACATATAGTTAAAAACCGTAGTTACTTCCCCTAAGGTGCACCCGATTCTGTTTGCTGTTGTTATGCCGCATTCATTTCCGAGAGTTAATATCGTCAACATCAAAACCCCCTGTTGGTTGTCGAGATTAGACCAATTCCTAGGAAACAGATGTCGAAATTTTATACCAACGGAATCCGTGTGTGGGAGAAATAAGGTTGGAAGGCATGCATTTCCCAACTCCCGTTCCCCTATTTGATATAAACTGTACATATGCTGTGACATTCATGCACCATGTAACATTTCTTCTTTTTCAGCCATGCATTAATAAGAGCTAATGTTCGGTATGGACATTTGACCTCGATTTTGAGACTGGATTTCAACTTCGTTTTGAATAATATTATGCAATCACTTATTTTGAGTCGATACTCGAAAGAAAAGGGAGATATAAGGGGGTTGCGATTCCCTTGTATTTTTACATTTCTCGCATTATCTGAAAATAAGTGAGAGATTACAGAATTTTGTAACAAAATCCTGCTTGGGACCATATGTTCCAAGGCAAAAAGTAAGGATACAAATACACAATAAAAAATAATAAAACAATAAAATCCCGCTCGGAAATTCTTTGATTCCGAGGCAAAAGTTAGGGATTAAGAGAAAATAGTGTGAATACTCAAATTTTGAGGCTCAAAAAGCCATTTTTCCCAGACTGCAAACAATCCGGCCTGCAACAGTGCCATGCCAATTAGTTTGACTTTGCTACAGTAACTTTGACTTTGCTGCAGCAACTGTGCAAACAGTCCGGCCGGACCGGAGGCCATTTTGGACATTTATTGGAAATATGTCAATATGGTACTTGAAATGTCCGGAATTTCACGAGGATCGCAGAACCGGTCCCGGAATGATTTTTGGAGGTTGGAAACTCCCAAAAAAGCTCCCGGAGCGAGACATGGTGGCCACCACCAGCTACGGCGGCAGCAGCCGCCCAGCATGGGCGGCACCTGCCGCCCAGCCTCTTGGGCGGCAGCTGCCGCCGAGCCAGGCGGCACCTGCCGCCCTGGACCCGAAAATGGCCTATAAATAGACCATTTTCAGCCTATTTTTGACACCCCGGTCTGTGTTGACGGACGAATCCTTCTCCCTCTCACGCTCCTTGCGTTTTCTTTACTGCTTTTTGCATTTAATTTAATTTTTATTGCATTTTTATTGTGATATTTGGACATTAAAATTAAACAAATTAAAATTAATTAATATTTCCTAAGCGAGGAGCTTAATCGGGAGTTAAGAAGCGGTCATCGATTAAATCAGGTATGTAAACAAAACTCTGCCTATTTAATTTTAGCACTTCATGCATATTTCTCTTCTACTCTCAATAATTCTACAATTGCATAAATGCATTCACGTTATTATTTTGGTAAATAAACTGCCTTAATTAATTTGATTAAGCTTAAATGCCCGGTTAATCAATAATCGTGGTATTAAAGTTTAAATCCGACAATATTGGCTAAAGAGCCTAGTTAATTAATAACTATGGTTCGATTGCCTTTATTTCGAACAATCTCGCCTAAAAGTCCAATTAATCAATAATTGTGGCTAACGGCCTCATTTAATCACGTTTTTTTTGGCAACAAATTGCCTACATTAAAATCAATCTTTTGGCAAAATGCCTTAAAATCAACCATTTTCGGCTCAAAGCCGTAAAATCGACATTTTTGGCAAAATGCCTTAAAATGAACTAATTTTCGGCCAAAGGCCTAAAATCAACCATTTTAGCGACAAATCGTGTAAAATCGACATTTTTGGCAAAATGCCTCTAAAATCAACCATTTTCGGCTCAAAGCCGTAAAATCGACATTTTTGGCAAAATGCCTTAAAATGAACCAATTTTTGGCCAAAGGCCTAAAATCAACCATTTTAGCGACAAATCGCTTAAATCGAACATTTTGGTAAATTAATTGCCTAAATCAACTCATTTCGGCCAAAGGCCCTAAAATCAACCATTTTGGCGACAATCGCCTAAATTACACATTTTAGCAAACGAATTGCTTAAATCAACACTTTTTGGCCAAAGGCCTTAAAATCAATCATTTTGGTGACAATCGCCCAATCACATCATTTTGGTAAACAGATTGCCTAAATCAACCATTTTGGCTAAGAGCCTTAAAATCAACGACTTTGGCGACAAATCGCCCGACAACCGTTTTTGGCACAAATGCCTTAAAACCAACACATTTGGCGACGAACGCCTAATCGAATCAATCGATCTTTTGGCAAAATGCCTAAACAAAAATGCACGAAGCATACACACAATCATGCATAAAGCATACACACAAAAATGCACAAAGCATACACAAAATCATGCACAAAGCATACACACAAAATGCACAAAGCATACACAAAATCATGCACAAAGCATACACACTCATGCATAAAGCATACCCATTCAAAGCCCTCCAAAGAAGGCCTATCGAACTACGTTGACTTTGATCTTCCATTCAAACGGAAGTACGTAGGCACGTTCGGGATTTAACCCCGAGCGGCAAGTCGAAATCACTCAAACATTTCATTAATCCATCATTCACCTTGCAAAACATTCATTCATCGGTTAGTTTATCAGCATGACATAGTCTCGGGATCCATCTCGGGTTTGCATACCATGCCTTACACATTGGGATAATTAATCTAGTAACTAGGTTAATTAAAATTGAAGTCATTGAGGGTTTTTTCCTAGTTTACCCTAAAATAATTAAACAAGGTGGCAACTCACACACTCACGTGCATTTCTTTCTTTTGTCATATGCATCACATGCTTATGACATTTGGGGAAAGGGGTTCACAAATAGTTGATCGTAAATCCAAAAGGGACGGTTGATGACAGATAATGCTCGAAATGTTCAAGTACAAAATAAGTTATTAACATGTTATTCATATCGAATTTTTGGTCCAGTCGTCGAAATCGAGATATTATTTCCATCCTGGCTTTAGTACATTAGAAATGCATTTCTCATCCTATGTGCTTTCATTTTCGCATGCATACATACATGCATATATCCACCATTCTCAACTGTTCAACTAACTGACGTTATTTTTCTGTCTCTGTTACAGGTGTGGTCTTACGAGTATTGCATTTACCCGGGCGGTCCTAGCGGTGACTCTCCCGTCGAGTCTAGGAGGATTCCTCGCTATCTGGCCCACTGCCATCACACTTATGCCAGTGGCGAGGATCCGGAGTACTGGCGGAGCTTCCTTAAAGATCGGGAGTTGTCCGATGTGAGTACAGAAAGAATCTCTGAATCTGTAGCTTGTCTCTTTCTTTATTCTGACACACTGCTAATGTTAATTTCTTATCATTTTTGCAGCTATCCTTAGAGCCGTGGGACTGTGAGGCCTGGAGGACCTATCCAGGCCGGGAGGTGGCTGAGCTGCATACCCGGTCGAGGCTGCTACTGTGAGGCTACTGGGCCGACTGGTATTTCCTTGGAGAGCGGGTCTTCGACACCCCGATCGCTCCAGCACAGCGGAGAGTGCCTCATGCCCCTCCTCGGCATATGTGTCTGCTTGAGGGCTTGACTCGGGAGGACCTGGAGGTAGAGTATAGAGGCTTCTCGGCGAACGATTTCCTGTCCGCCGGTGATTTTCCTTCTTACTTTGCCTCTCGGATGCAGGCTCGACTTCCTGAGGTTCTCGAGTACACCCATGTAATTCATCTGGTCTTCTGCCTTGTTTACCATTCTCTCTGTTTTCAAACCACTGATGCCATTACTCTCTGTAACTTAATGTAGGAGCGGAAGACGCACAAGACTGCGGCTCACTATCGTGCTGAGGCGGTGGCCGAGGCGGGTGGTGTGGCGGCTCCGGCTGGACCAGTTGGCGTAGTACTGGGCGACGTGCCGTTCCCACCAGATATGGAGGTGATCTTGGACCCTGGTCTAGGTTTGGGATCTGGCGTCATCATTCCTGCTGATCTTCGACAGGCTCCTCCTCCGGTACAGCTGGATCCTGAGCACACTACACATGTAAGTCATAAACCGAATGTACAAAGTTAGAAGTATTTTACCTGAATATCCTTTTTAATGGATATTTTTTATTGTTTGCAGGTGCCAGCTCAGAGATACCAGGAGATCTACCAGCGGTTCGGCTTTGCCCGATCCTACATCGGCCGGCTCTACTCCGAGCGACATGAGCTGGTATGAATTTTACATATTTTTACCTTTTTGCTTCTTATTATTTTGATGACCTTTCTTACACATGCTTGTCTTTGCAGGAGCTGGAGAACGGGAGGCTACGGAGGCATCAGTCCCGCCAGTCCAGTGCCGTGAGCCGGCTTCAGGCGGAGGTGGAGCGGCTTAGGACGAGGCTAGAGGTTGAGGGCATCCCGCTTGACTCTTCTGATGAGGATGAGGATGGCTCTTCTTCTGACGACGGGCCACCATCGCCACCCCCTTCGACTGTCGCTGGTCCTAGCCGTAGGCGGCGGTAGTCCTGCTGCACGTCTCCTCCATTTTTGATACTTTTGAACATTTATTAGTTTAGTTTTTTAGTTTTTTTTTTATTATATATATTTTTTTGGATGGTTGTACAGTTGTATCAACACTTTATGATATCATCTATATTTTTTACAACACTTGGCCTTTATCACTTTATCATGTGTGTTTATGTTTTATAACTGTGAAGTCTTATTCCTGCAAAAACAAAACACAAATACAACACCATACACAAAATAGCGATGTCCCATTTGTTCATAAAAAAAATGGTTCATCTTATTAGCAGTCAGTGAATCGATTTATTGTAAATGAATAAGTGAAATGAAATTAATAAAGAATAAAATAATAGACTTAACATGGAACATGATCAAAACAAAATCACTTTCTAAACAGAAAGCATACTATTGTACTTACCTGATAGGGCGGTCCACTCAGTGAATGCGGACGTAATGGCTCAACCACCCTTTCTCGGTTAATGCGATCATAAAGACTCAACTTCCTTATTGTACAGGCCGTCCTTCTTATTGATCAATGCAGGTTTAAATGCTCACCGACCCGAATAGACCCTTCAAGATCGTCATTCCAACTACCTCTGACGATGGACATTAAATTGAGTGATGACGATGTTTCGCCCATCGGTTCCTTTACTCTTCTATAAATATAAGTTTCGCTTTGCACTTCCTCCCATCCAATGTCCAAAGCACATCGATTTCTTAAGTGATTTTCTTCCATGGCCTTCAGAAGCCAAGTCTCATCTTTTGTCCAATCCATTTCTGACGACCTATGGCAAGTTCCTCCCATGGATCAACTTGCCTGGTTAAGATATTTCAAAGACCTAAAACCTAACCATGGCTTCTTGTCTTGGCTCATTACCCATTTCAATCCGAACACCATGGTTTTCCGGTTTGAAGACTCTGAAGTAACTCCGACCTATGAGGAAATGTGCGCCGTGATGGATCATCATCCTGAGCAAAACGAAACCCCGGCCTTGCCCCCAGGTCCTAGGTATGATCTAGCTGAGATCGTGGCCTTGTGCCCGATTTACCTTACCGACGGTATAAACGTGGATCAAGGTCTTCCTTTGGAACCTTTCTTGAACAGAGTTTTGTCCACTGATCTAGATCTACCCTGGATCCGAGCTTGCTGCTTCTTGCTGCTGAATGTGTATGCCATGAAGAACCGTCAACCCGGAATTGGAGATTTTCGACTTCTGACCGTTGTTCGTGACATGCAATTGTACCATCGTACCGTCTTCATGATGATCATGGGAGAAACAATGTGTTGGGTCAGGGATATTGCCCTTCACATTATCGACTTCAACGTCCATCATCGCGGCTGTCCACTGCTATTGCAAGCCTGGGCTCTGGACAAATTAAGCCTGATTCCTCCGGTTCCAACTCGTTTGATTCCAACTTATGGACCTGCTGTTTTTCAATCTCGATCTCGGAGACGCTTCGATTTTGATGGTAACCCTATTATTCGGTGGACCTGTCCTTGGTGGAGAATTAGACTGGCCACGATTGGAAGCATGAATCTCAATTATGTGTTGTATGCCAGTCTAGACTGTTCCATGGCCTATTTCCCAGATAGGATCAGTCGTCAGTATGGGATGATACAGCGTGTTCCTCGAGCCCACATCTTCGAAAGCGGCCTGATAACATCACATCTGTTGACTAATTTGGCCGATCGTTGGCAAAGTCGAAACACCGTGCATTTGGATGAAGGAATGATGCAGGATACTGTGACACCTGCATATGCCGACTGGTTCTTTACCCCGCAATGATGTCACGGTTTGTGAAGGTTGACCTTTGCTGATAGGCCTCCTCAAAATAAGTTGTTGTTTGTTGTTTTTCTTTTGCGTTCAAGCCATGAGCTTTTATCTAAATGTATCTGCTTTTCTTTTAATCAATGGCCTTGATGATTCTGTCTTTATTAATTCCTGCACATATGGACAATGAAAGACAATAAAACTTTTCCTTCGAAATTATTTGCTGTGTTAGTCATTTGGGGCTTCTGCCCTTGGGCTAATAAATGAAAACTCATAAAGTAAAAATTATTCTGTAAAAACAGAAACTTACTGTTTTATTATCTGCACAAATCAAATAAAAGTAACAAATGCAACTCCTTTATGTATGCATGAACTTATGCGAATGCTAAGGTTTATTCATGGTTTTATACTGATCTTTCCAGGGAAATCACTGAGAACATGGTACTCGTTCCTCTGATCAATGTCTTCTTTTTTTTTAAAAAAAAAAATTCAATGTTTAGGCAGGACCAACAGCCAGGACATTTCGAACCAAATGAGTCGGTCTTTGTTTAAATAAACAGAGAGGAAGGTCTTGCATTCTTCGACCGTAATTCCATGACAAAAACAAAAATTTTAAAGCACATATCCTTTATTAATCTTACTTCTTTTCAACATTATACAAAAGTAAAGAAAGTTTATTCTAATACAATGGTCATTCCTTTTAACTACTTGATTTCCTATTCTCCTTCAAGTTAAGTTGATAGCATTGAGCAATCAATCACTAATCTGTCACGAACGCATGGCATGAATTCTGCATTTAAGCTAAGCACCACGCGTTAATCCCAAGATTTTACTATCATTATTTTGCATTTTTTTTATGCTCTAACTTTTGCCTAGGCCGCCCTTGCGGGTTTTCAACCTAGCAAGCTCTTTTCTTGCCTAAGCCGCCCTTTTCGGGTTTTCAACTTAGCTTTTTTTTTTTTTTTTTTTTTTTTTTTTTTTTTTGAAATCATCATCTCAGACATAAAATATTTTCATTTGATCTTGATTGATAATTCGATTGACAGGCTCTCCCTCCATGGTAACTAATTCAGCGGCGCCTTTCGGTAACAGCTTCTGAATTGTGAATGGCCCATGCCAGTTGGGTTTGAATTTCCCAGCAGGATGATGTTGGGCTTCATGATCCAATAACCTGATTAACACCAGATCTCCATTCTTTAAAGCCTTTGGATGTACCCGCTTGTTGTAGAAACGAGCAATCCTCCTTTTTCTCATCTGATCCTAGAATCGAGCATTCAGTCTTCTTCCGTCTAAGAGTGCCAGATCTTCATACCTCTTCTTGACCCATTCTTCTTCTGTCAAACCAGCTTCTACCAAAACTCTAAGGGACTTCTTTTCGAGCTCTACCGGTAACACTGCCTCCATCCCGTATACCAATTCAAAGGGAGAAGCTCCATTTACTGCCTTGAAGGTAGTGCGATGCCCCCAGAGCGCGAAAGGAAGTTTCTCAGCCCAGCTTCTATACCTTTCGCACATTTTTGACAGGATTCTTTTGATCTCCTTATTTGCAGCTTCTACTGCACCATTAGCCTGAGGGCGATAAGGAGAAGAATGGTGATGCTCAACCTTGTATCTATAAAGCAATTGGCCAACTTTTGCTTGAAAATGAGAACCATTATCTGTAACTATGTGATGGGGAACGCCATAGCGACAGAAAATGTTCTGTTCAATAAATCTTGCCACGTGCTTGGCAGTTAAGATTCTGTAAGATTGAGCCTCGATCCATCTAGAGAAGTAGTCAACTGCAACCAGTATATACTGATGACCATTGGATGCTGCAGGTGAGATTTTACCTATGACGTCTATGCCCCATGCAGAAAAAGGCCATGAAGGAGTTGTTGGATGGAGTTCAACGGCAGGTAAGTGGCTCCTATTGTCGTGATATTGGCAAGCTTTGCAACGGTACACATATTGGACACAATCGCCTTCCATCTTCATCCAAAAATAACCTTGCATCATGATCTTTCTTGCTAAACTCATACCGCTTAGATGAGTACCACAGACTCCTTCATGAACTTTTCTCATTATGTCCTCTCCTTCTTTCTTACTCACGCATCGCAGCAACAACCCATCCCAGGTTTTCCTATAGAGTTTGCCATCGGCAAGGACATAGTGCAGAGCCATTTTCCTTAAGACTGCACAGTCTTCTTTCGTCGCATCATCAGAAAAAGTACCGTCTTTCATATACCTCAAGATATCCGTAAACCAGGGTTCTTCTTCCGACTCCACCTGATTCACGTAATGTTCTTGATAGCACGGGATATTGCCTGTAGTAATGATAAATGGCTTCTTCGAAACTTTGCTTAAATCCTGCCAAGCCGACGCTAAGTTTGCCAAGGCGTCCGGAATCCTGTTATAGGTTCTTCCTATGTGAGTGAAAGTGATCTTGTCAAATAGTGCTGCTTTCTTCAACAAGTACTCAACATAGGGCTTCAATCTTTCCTCTTCTACCTTCCATCTCTCGTTGGCATGCTCGATAACCAGTAAAGAATCTCCTATTACTTCGACCTCCTTAGCGCCGGATGCAAGAAGAGTTTCCATTCCCATTATGCACGCTTCATATTCTGCCATGTTGTTAGTGACCGGGAACAATAGTCTCTTGCACATGGTTGTAACTTCGCCATTGGGTGCTTCTATAACAATACCAACCCCAGCTCCGTTTCTGTTGGCTGATCCATCAAAGTATAATCTCCAAACTCTTGTGTCGATATTCAACAAATGTTCATCCGGAAACTCCAATTCCCAAGATTCGTCATCTGTCACAGGGTTTTCTGCTAGGAATTCCGCCACTGCTCGACCTTTGACCGTCTTTTTTGTTACGAATTCCGCATCCACACTAGACATTTGAATCAACCACTTAGACAACCGTCCCTCTAGAGTAGGCGTTTTCTGCAAATACTTCAGTGGATCAATCTTGGAGACAAAAGTGACCTTGAAAGAATCAAAATACGACCTCAGTTTCTTTATCGACCACACTACTGCCATGCATGTTTTCTCAATCAGATTGTATTTCTCTTCGATAGGCAACAGTTTCTTACTGATGTAGTAAATGGCTTTCTCTACTCCAGCGGCGTCCGGCTGTACCAACATCGCTCCCACTCCTGCATCTTCTATAAATAGGTACAAGATCAAAGGTTCTCCTGGTCTTGGCGAACTAAGCACCGGTGGATTCATCAAGTATTTCTTTATATGGTCAAAGGCTTTCTGGCAATCTTCATTCCACTTGACTGGCTGATTCTTTTTCAATAATTTGAAAATCGGAGCACAGGTGATGGATAACCTTGAAATAAATCTGCTGATGTATTGAATTTTACCTAGGAAGCTTCTCACCTGCCGTTCTGTCCTTGGCGGCTCCATATCCTGAATGGCTTTTATTTTATCCGGGTTAACCTCAATCCCGTTAGGTCCTACCACAAAACCTAACAATTTTCCCTTCGTCACTCCGAATACACACTTCTTGGGATTAAGTCTCAAATTGTATTGTTTAACCCGTGTGAAGAACTTCTCCAGCATCTCTGCATGTTCTTCTTGTGTTTTTGTCATGATCACCATATCATCTACATACACTTCCAATCCTTTATGGATCATATCATGAAATAACGTAGTAGCCATCCTCTGATATGTTGCCCCGGCGTTCTTTAGTCCAAATGGCATCACTCTGTAGCAAAATGTTCCGAAGTCTGTGGTGAAAGCGGTCTTATGCTTATCCACTAAAGCCATCAATATTTGATTATATCCTGAAAATCCGTCCATGATAGAATAACATCCCATCCCAGCAGCACTGTCTATCAAAACATCTATGTGTGGGAGTGGAAAGTCATCCTTGGGCGAGGCTTTGTTCAGATCCCTGTAGTCGACACAGACCCTTATCCTGCCATCTTTCTTCAGCACCGGGACTATATTCGCCAACCACTCCGGATAGTGTACTACTTCTAAGAATCCTGCATCCAACTGCTTCTGGACTTCAGCTTTTATCTTGTCCTGCCATTCTTGTCTGACCCTTCTCCTTTTCTGTTTCACTGGCTTAATACTCGGATCAGTAGGAATGAAGTGCTCTGCTATTGATCTGTTAATCCCTGGCATGTCCACGTAGCTCCAGGCAAATACCTCTGAGTTTCTTTTGATACATTCTTGAAGGTCCTGTCTGAGCTCAGGTTTGAAGTCTGATCCGATTTCAATTATTTTTAGGATCTTCGGTGGTGCTTAAATTAAATGCAAAATTATGCAATGCATTTATGTCAAATATGCGAGTGGTATAATCAATGCCATGAACGTGACAATCAGGAAAATAAGAAAACAAATAGTCAAAGTTCACTTCCATTGATTGAAATAAAAGAGGAAAACCATCCATAGTGTTCTCAAAGCAAGCATCAGAAAAACAAAATACAGGATTAACTGCCTGTTCAATACATTCATTACAAATATCTTTTAAGGCCTGGACCACTTCGTAGGCGTCTGCGTCTTCTTCTTCCGCCGGGGTAGCTTCTTTCTTGGCATCTCCATGCTCTGTCATCTTCTTTGCCTTCCTCTCTGCCTCTTCGGCATCTTCAGCAGCTAGAACAGATTGGAGGATCCGTGCCTTGGCCTTCTGCTCTTGCACTGACTTGGAAGCTTCATCCCCAATCCCCAAAAGGTCTTCAAACTCAGATATCTTCTTCGACCAATCAGATTCAGTATTTGATTCTGTCATGCATACCATGAACTCGGTTCCATCCACCAGCTGTTCCAAAGAAGGCTCGGGCGACTTGACCAGCTTCTCTTCATAATCGGTCATAAATATCTCTAAGCCGGGATATGTTTTTCCTCTGCTCCGAAATTCCCCTTCAGCTTGTGGAACAAAGAAAATCTGATTCAAGTTTAACCCTCTGACCGGGGATCGAATCTCATACCTTTCCTTCTTTCTATTTTCAGAATACCCCAGCCCGCGCTTGTCTTGCTGCCCCAATGCCGATGAGAGAGGCTCAAACCTTCCTTGCAACTCCCGGCCCAAGCCTTTGCCGTACTGCCAATTCATCTTCTTCATCATCTTTCTAGAAAAAGGACTCATGCTGTTTACTGCACTCTTGCTCTTGGTTGTAGGCGCATCAATTACTGCCACCTGAAATCCCGATAATGGCACTGCCAGTTCTAGACCTTCCACTGCAGCCACATTAAGATCCTCTTGTGCGTTAACAGTTACCACGTCTGTACCCCATGGGGTTTTTACTTTCCTGTGCAGAGTGGATGGAACCGCACCTAGGGGATGGAGCCACGGCCTTCCTAACAAAAGAGCATAGTTGGCTAGGATGTCAAGCACAACCACGTCTACCCAACTTTCCACTGCCCCTGTGGATATCTTTGCTTTGAAAGTCCCTTTTGCATTCAGCATAGTGTTATCATAAGCCTTGACCACCATGTTTGACGGCTCAAGCTCTAACTCTTCAATTTTAAATTTGGACAGCATTTTCAACGGACATACGCACAGTGTGGACCCATTATCCACCATCACATTCCTAGTATCTCGTCCATTAACGGCAATTTGAATATACAGTGGCTTACAGTGGTTCCTTCCTTCTGGTGGGAGGTTTGAGTCAAAGAAAGTGACTTCACCTATCCTCCGCTGTAGCACATTGATCATATCAACACTTTGAATTCGAGCCGGCACTCTGACGAAAGTCATAGCTTCAAGTAAAGCTTCTCTGTGTTCCTTAGATGCTATCAGCAAATCCCATATCAAAATGTCTGCTCTGGTTCTTTGTAATTGACTCAGCACCGAACTGGCAGTTACCCCATTAAGCGTCTTGTTCTGACTACTTTCTCCCATCTCAGCAGTCTTCTTCTGCCCTTTAACTATCTCTTCCTCTTTCTTCTTTTCACTCGACTCTTCTCCGCTCTTCTCTGTCATTCTCTTCTTTGTTCCATCAACAGCAATCTCTTTTCCCTTAGCCTGCATACTACTCTCGGGATTATACACTTGCCCGCTGCGGGTCAAGCTCTGAACACCTACTTTATTCACTTCTTCTTCGCTGCTGTAATACCATTGTTCTTCTTGATCGACCAAACTCTTTTGAATGGCCAGCTGGAGCTATTCATCTTCATCTTCTAGCACGTCGCCTACCTTCATAGTGATACTTTTCTCAATTTCAATCTTCACTAGCACCTTCTCTTCCTCATCACTACTACAGTCGTCCCATATGTTCAACATGGCGCACATCCGCTCTTCCCATTCTGCTTTAGCTAATACCACTTCTTCTGGTAACCCACTCCCAATCGCATTGACCGATCCACCCGACTGAGACTTACGAGGCGGGTAATTGTACTGATATTGAGGAAGCGGATTATTCTTAGTGCTTGGCTTGCCCTTTTCCGAGGGCTTGGTAATTTTTCCACTGTCAATCAAATCTTGAATATCGTGCCTTAATTTGAAACATTCATCAGTTGAATGCCCTTTGCACTGATGGTAATCACAGTTTCGGTCCATATACCTCCCTCGCACGGGTTTAGTCGGATCGACTGGCAGTTTTGACAACACCCCATTCTTGATACAAGATCTCAGTACTATGCTCAAAGGTCTTCCTAAGTCAGTGAACTCTCTCCTAGTTCTCTCATTAACTGCACCTATTACGGTATTACTGGCTCCTGACTGATTCTGATTACTGCTTCCGGCAACTCTATCACCATATGAAGTCCGGTAATTACCAAACCCTCTGTTCTTCTTCTTTTCTTCCTTGTATAATTCTTCGATGTTTAAACCGGCACTTTGAACCAAGGAAAAATCGGTGAGAGGCTGAGTCAACATTCTTTCCTTGAAGAAGGGCAATAAGCTCCTGCTAAAGATTCTGATCAGCTCTTTGTCCTTTGGCCTTGTCTGAACTCTATACAACTTAGTTCTCCACCTTCTGTAGTAATCAGAAAAGCTTTCGTCCTTTCCTTGTCTCAAACTCTCCAAATCACGTAGACTGAACTCATCACTCTCTTCAGTCTTGAAGTGTTTGAGAAAAGCTGTCTGTAGTTTGATCCAATTCTTCTGAACCTCCTCGTCTAAATCGTCATACCACCTCCGATAGTCCTTGTGTAGTGTCTACGGGAATGCTCGCAAAACATCTTCCTCGTTATACCGGTTCATTTGGGATACTCGGAGAAATTCAGACAAGTGAGAACGAGGATCATTATCTCTTTCAAATATAGAATGCTTGAAGGTCTTGAAAGAAGCCGAGCTGGTCGGGTGCAGGACATATTCAGTTATGTGAAAATTGGTGGCCGGGTCTTTCTCCTTTACTACTGCCATCTTGTCGAACCTTTCTTTCAGATCGGCGAGTTGCTTGAGCATATCATATTCGACTGGGACAGTGTTTCCCATAGAAGCCTGATTACTTGACACAGGTTCCGGGGTCGGTCTCTCTTCAGCCACAGGTTGGCTACCCGAAGGGGGAGTATTCTGATTTTGGGCCTTGTCCTGAGCAAGAGCCGCAGCCACAATTTGAGCAATGGTCCTTATCTGAGCTTCAGAAAATCCGGTCTCATTTTCTGTGTTATCCGCCATTTCTGCTGGATCTGAATCGGGTTCTGAATCTGATGAACTGGACTGATTCACGGAGCTGACTGGAGCAAATTTGGGGATTGGGGATGTTCTGATTAAACGCTGACCGGGGTGCCGATTCCAAACTCTCAAAGTAGTTTCCCGGGAAGGATCAATTCTGACAAAAAAAATTCTGAGTTACAGAGGGTCCTGCATGTATGCATGTGAAAATGAGAGCACATAGGATGGAGAATGCATTTCTAATGCGCTAAAACCGATATGGAAATAAGATCTCGATTTCAACGACCGGATTAAAAATTCGATATAAATAATGTATCAATAACTTATTTTGTATTTGAACATTTCAAGCATTATCTGTTGTCAATCGTTCCTTTTGGATTTACGGTTGACTATTTTCTCTCGAATCCCTAACTTTTGCCTTGGAATGAAAGGATTTCCGAGCAGGATTTTACTTTTGTCGTTTATTATTTTTATATCCTTACTTTTTGCCTTGGAACATATGGTCCCAAGCAGGATTTTCTTTTATTTTGTTACAAAATTTTATAATCTCTCACTTATTTTCAGATAATGCGAGAAATGTTGAAATACAAAGGAACTGTAACCCCCTTATAACTCCCTTTTCTTTTGGGTATTAGTTCACTATAAGTGATTGTATTATATTATTAATAATGAATTTGAGATCCGGTCTCAACATCAAGATCAAATGTCCATACCGAGCATTAGCTCTTATTAATGCATGGCTGAAAAAGAAAAACGTTACATGGTGCATGAATGTCACAACATATGTACATTTTATAGCAAACAGGGGAACGGGAGTTGGGAAATGCATGCCTTCCAACCTTATTCCTCCCACACGGGAATTCCATTGGCATAAATTCCGACATCTGTTTCCTAGGTATTGGTCTAATCTCGACAACCAACAGGGGGTTTTGAGATTTACGATATAAGCTCTCGGAAATGAATGCGGCATTTCAACAGCAGATAGAATTGGGTGTACCTTAGGGGAAGTAACTAAGGTTTTGAACTACGTGCATGGGCTTTAGTCTTATTGGGCTTAACAAAGTCTGGGTTCCGCAAACAGGATTCGGGCTTTGTTGGGCCTACTCCTTTTGACGCACCTTTAAGGTACTAGGCTTGCGGTTGGTAGTAATGTTAATTCTCGGATGGATGCACCTAAATCGCATGGTTTAGGCTAGATCCACCGTCAAACTTAACACCAGTACCGAAGGGTGATATGGGTAGAATGAGGTGAGAAGAGAGAAATGCAAGTGAATGCAAAAATCCTAGAAAAAGAAAGGAAAGCAATTAAACACATACAGACGATTAATAATTTTCCATCGGCTTTTTCTAACCAATTTTTATTTAGAAATAATAGGCTTTTAGAGTCAATTCCTAATTGCAACTACTATATTGTTTATTAAAAACAACCGGGGATAGTGGGTGCAAAATCCCCAACGGAGTCGCCAAACTGTTTTCCCCCCGGAGAAAATCGTTGTTTTTTTATTTATTTTTTGGTTTTGGTGTTTGTTTTTTGAAAAGTGGTGACAAAACCTTTGGATATACGATGCCGATAAATCGGTCTTATAAATTATTTTTAGTCGCCACCCATTATTTCGGCAATGGGACCGTTTTGATTTTTATTTTTGTAAAAGTGACTCCATTTTAACCCGTTTTATTCAAGGCCTTTTTATTTTTTTAAAAACTGGTCAGGCATACCAAGTACGATTCTAGGTAAGGGAATTGGGTACGTCGGCCCGTTGGAAGCCGACGCCCGGATAAACCGGCCTCATTTAACCTACGATTTCTAATTGGACTTTATTTTAGAAAAACCGATTATTTAAACCCAACCCGAATAAATCGAACCGAGTTCCTATGTGGAAAATTAATTAACCGTCCCAATTAATTCATCCATTGCATTCATCACAAATAAAGCATATCATTCACCATCCATCTATAACACATATTAGAATAAAATAAGAGACCCGCTCTTGCCTTATGGTTAAAGGCGGGCCACAAACCGAATTTGATAATATGATAAATAATAAATAAAGAGAAATAAATCCTAAAACCTCATAATCATTAATAATTAGTCGATTTGATTTGATTAAATATTAATTTGCCCATGTTTGATCATTTTCTGAATTGAAATTAAAGTCTGCTTAATAATATGAAATTAAGATGAAATAAGGAAAGTATGCTGAAATTTTAGGACAGTTGCGTCACGCAGGTGTTCCATGAGGAACAGTCGCGTGACGCAGCTCCCCTTATTCATATTGCTGGAAATAGGTACAGTTGCGTCACGCAACTATTCTACGTAGAACAGTCGCGTGACGGAACTTTCAGCTGCGTGACAGAACTATTCGCGACTTATTGAAATTCTTAATTTTATTGATTATTCATCCAAAATATCACATTAAATATAAAAGTATCCTGGATATGCGTATAGCTGCGTCACGCAGGTGGTCCAGTCCGAATTAAAGGCTTTTGGACATGAACAGTCGCGTCACGCAGGTAGGAGCTGCGTGACGCGGCTGCTCTGGTCCGCAACTACCATTCAAACTACTCTTTTTACGTGTTCTTTTTATCAACAGAGGTTTAATACAATTCAGAAACGCTCAGAGATGGGCAAAATGTAGTTTAATCAAAACCAAACTAACTAAAATACTAAGAAAATGAGACTTTCACAAATAAATAACTAAAAATGCAAAAGAATGGTTTAGATGATTACCTAACCCTCAGATTTGAGGATTGCATACGATATGGTTGATCTAGGGATGAAGCTTCACGATTCCAGAAATGTTCAATGCCCAATCTTAGCAATAAAACCTTTCTTTTTTATCTTTTCTATCTTTTCCTCTCTTTTCTTTTTTTATGTCCTTTTTATATTTTTTAAGCTTTCAATCTATGTGCCTAATGGCTTAATCTTCCTCAAAGTTACTCACTGGAGTCTTTGAGGAAAACCCTAGCCGCAATCGTTTTCTTTTAGTCTAAAATGCCTTAGTCTTTTTTGAGAGAAAATGAGAAAAGTTTTCAAAAGTCCCGTTTTTGTTGTGTAATGCAGTATTTATATGGCTAGGGCAACAGGGCAGTTGCGTCACGCGGGTAGGAGCTGCGTGACGCACCCGCAAACCTGTGTGACGCGACTTACTTTTTGTACAGTTGCCGCGTATGCATACAAACAGTGCAGGCCGTTGCACGGGCGCGCGCCAGAGGTGTCAGCCCTGTTGGAGCTGCGTGACGCAACTAAGAGTGTCGTCACGCAAGTATTAGCTGCGTGACGCAGCCCTAACACGGGTCAGACTCCTTTGGGCGGTTTGATTCAATTTTTGATTCAGTCACTTCTGGTTTATTGTGAAACCTCATCCTTTGTCCTCATATCATCATTGGGTTAATTGGAGGCATAAAACTACGCGTCAATAGATCCATAAAGGGTTAGAAGTGTATGTGGACGACATGGTGATCATGACAAAAACACAGGAAGAACATGCAGAGATGTTAGAAAAGTTCTTCACACGGGTCAAGCAGTATAACTTGAGACTCAATCCCAAGAAGTGCGTATTCGGAGTAACAAAGGGGAAGTTGTTAGGTTTCGTTGTAGGACCTAACGGGATTGAGGTTGACCCCGATAAAATAAAAGCCATTCAGGATATGGAACCGCCAAGGACAGAACGGTAGGTGAGAAGCTTCCTGGGTAAAATTCAGTACATCAGCAGGTTCATTTCGAGGTTATCCATCACCTGTGCTCCAATTTTTAAGCTACTGAAGAAGAATCAGCCAGTCAAGTGGAACGAGGACTGCTAGAAGGCCTTTGACCACATAAAGAAATACTTGATGAATCCACCGGTGCTCAGTTCACCAAGATCAGGAGAACCTCTGATCTTGTATCTGTCTGTAGAAGATGCAGGAGTTGGAGCAATGTTGGCACAGCCGGACGTCGCTGGAGTAGAGAAAGCCATTTACTACATCAGTAAGAAACTACTGCCTATCGAGGAGAAGTACAATCTGATTGAGAAAACGTGCATGGCAGTAGTGTGGTCGATAAAGAAGTTGAGGCCGTACTTTGATTCTTTTAAGGTCACTTTTGTCTCCAAGATTGATCCTCTGAAGTATTTGCAGAGAACGCCTACTCTAGAGGGACGGTTGTCTAAATGGTTGATTTAGATGTCTAGCATGGACGCGGAATTTGTAACGAAGAAAACGGTCAAAGGCCGGGCTGTAGCAGAATTCCTGGCAGAAAATCCAATTACAAGTGATGTGTAACACCCTCCGCCGAGTCCTGTGAGACCCGACGACGGATGCCACATTCGGTGCCGGAGACACCGTCTTAACTTAACATACAAATCATTAAATAAGATTATGAATTAGAAGTAATTGAGTATTCACAAGTGTAGCGAGTAATTTTTTTTTTTATAGATAATCATTTCATTTCGTTTTCATCTCTCTTTTTTTTTTTTTTTTTTTTGAAAAATAGATTGGGAAGAATCCTACATAAATACTGTAAGAATTTCCCTTTGAAAAACTGAGCTCGCCAAACATGTGAATACAAAACACTCCCAATTAAACTCCAAACTCCCAACATCTCCACATAATCATCATAACACAACAACACTTTTATATTTTCATAATTATATAAATCCTCAATAGCAGTTTAATATTCATCAATTAATTGCATTCAGTATATATATCAAGTTAAAACTTTCTTAACATCATAATGAAATTTATCATACTTTCCTTAGTCAAAATTCAAAGCACATACACCTTAAATACCCATTTTTTTTAAAAAAACTTTAAACATATGAAAGTTATCAAAATAATCATACTTATGTCATACTTATACCATACAAAAAATAATTAAGTAAGCCTTACCACCCTAGAGTGGTTTGGCCTCTTAATGAAAACCAAGGGGTGAAATTTCCTTCTCCAACCAAGCATACTAACATAACTCTTATGCACCAAGGTATCCATTTCTATCCTCCTCATGCATTATCTAAACTAATTCCACACTTTATCCCAAAATTTCCAACAATTTTTCCCATTTATATCCATTTAAACATATCCACAATACCACTTTTCAACCTTATATCTTATTTTTGTCAAATCAATCCTCAAACATACAAATAATCAAGAGAACCTCATCACACATGATTCATACATACATTTATCCAAATAAACCTATGAGTCAAGGCATAGGAAATTTCCAGCATTAAAATATCCTTAACCTTTGCTGTGTTTTTAAGACATAACTTGAGTTATAGGTCTCCAAATTGAATGAAATTAGATTCATTAGAAAGCTAAGATAAAATGATACAAATGTTATGAGAGATCATAGCCTAGATCAATGCGTAAGGTGGTAAATAGAAGCTAGGAACACAGACCAATAGTCCAAACCTGATTCAGCAGAACTAAGTCCAATGTTTATTGAATTCCTACTTAACCAAACACTCAAATTAAACCAATACAGAACCATGGAAGTCTCAAGACACAGGGAAACAACTTTCATGAAGACCTCAGAACCAAATCTTGTCATTATAGTGGTCAAAATGGGCACTCAATTCAGTGATGCATGTGGCCCGACATAATAGAGTCAGTTTAGGTATTTCAACCAGAAGTTGAGCTATGTATCTCCAAATTGGACACAAGAGGATGGCTTGGAAAGCTAAGAAGTAGAACTACAACTTTCATGAAGGACTCAGACACAAATGGAAAATATAAAGGGTCGAAAACTAGTCCTTAATCTCATCCAATACCACTTTTTCCAAAATTCAGCTTACTTTAACCATGAAAAAACATGAACAACAAAGATACAAGGTAGAGATTTCTACCACATACTAAATACTCATCAAACATCACCCAAGAGCATGTTATTGTAACCAAAGTTCAACAAATCAATCATTTCATACAAAATCCCAAAATACATGTATGATAGCATAAATGCACAAAATCAAAAATTCAAGTAGGTAAGTGTGTTTATTAACACTAACCTTAAAAATAAGCTTTAGCAAGCTTTAATTAAAGCTTTCTAAGCTCTAACTTTGCCTTTAATCCATGGTAGAGGTTTCCCCAACTTTTGGCTTAAGTAGAGAATCTCCAAATTTCTTGAAACTAATGACCATAAATCACTTCTGAAGCTTAATTCTCTAAGATTAATTACTTAAATCAAGTTGGGTGGGTTTAATTTGGTGGATTTAACAAGTAAGAAGTGAAGAAAAACAAATAAGAGAAGAAGAAGAGGAAGTGGCGTTGAAGAGAAGAAGAAGAAGAGAAAAAGTGGTTGCTCAATAATTGAAGTTGACCTTAAAAAGTGATCAAAGGGTATTTTGGTCTTTTTCCCTTAATTGGATGGCTAAGATTAAGCTCATCTAATGGCTAAAAATATTCTCCAATTCAATTCCTTCACAATATTATTTATCTCCACAAATTTCTCAAATTACTGCATAAAAATTATTCCTCAAATTTCCTTAATTAATAAAGCAACATAATTCACTATTCACTAATTATCTAAATTCTCCAAAAATATTCATTACTTACTTTCTACCCATAAAAATCATGCATACATACTCCAAAAATATTAAAGAAAATATAAAACATATATAGTAATTTTTCCGGACCAAAATAATACCGACTCCCGGACCGGTAGGACTATTCACAGACCGGTGGTACTATTCATAGATTGGTAAATCACTACCCATTCATAGTTAATCATACTCAATATCTTCCTCGGATCTAAATAAAATATTATCCCCCTTTCTGTAGCACCATTCATGACCCGATAAAATAATATTATTTTAAGATTCGAAAATTTTGGGGCGTTACATGATGAACCTTGGGAATTGGAGTTTCCAGATGAGCACTTATTATGTATCGAGACAGGGGCTTGGAAATTGTATTTTGATGGATCAGCCAATAGAAATGGGGCCGGAGCTGGTATTGTAATTGAAGCACCTAATGGCGAAGTTAGCACGATGTGCAAGAGACTGTTGTTCCCGGTCACTAACAACATGGCGGAATATGAAGCATGCATCATGGGAATGGAGGCTCTTCTCGTGTATGGCTCTAAGGAGGTTGAGGTAATAGGAGATTCGTTATTGGTTATTGAGCACGCCAATGAGAGATGGAAGGTAGAAGAAGAAAGATTGAAGCCCTATGTTGAGTACTTGTTGAAGAAAGCAGCACTATTCGACAAAATCACTTTCACTCACATAGGAAGAACCTATAACAGAATTCCAGATGCCTTGGCAAACTTAGCGTCGGCTTGGCAGGATTTGAGTAAAGTTCTGAAAAAGCCATTTATCATTATCGCAGCCAATATCTTGTGCTATAAGGAACACTTTGTGAACCAGGTAGAGTCAGAGGAAGAACCATGGTTCACGGATATTCTGAGGTACATGAAAGACGGTACTTTTTCTGATGATGCTACAAAAGAAGACCGTGCAGTTCTCAGAAAAATGGCTCTGAATTATGTTCTAGCCGATGGTGAACTTTACAGGAGAGCTTGGGATGGAATGTTACTGAGATGTGTGAGCAAGAAAGAAGGAGAAGACATAATGAGGAAGGTGCATGAAGGAGTCTGCGGTACTCACCTAAGCGGCATGAGCCTAGCAAGAAAAATCATGAGGGAGGGTTATTTCTGGATGCAGATGGAAGGTGAATGTGTTCAGTATGTGCGTCATTGCAAAGCTTGCCAATACCATGACAATAAAAGCCACTTACCTGTTGTTGAACTCCATCCGACAACTCCTTCTTGGCCTTTTTCTGCATGGGGTATAGACATCATCGGCAAAATCTCACCAGCAGCATTGAATGGCCATCAGTATATATTGGTTGTAGTTGACTACTTCTCTAGATGGATTGAGGCTCAATCTTACAAAACCTTAACCGCCAAACATGTGGCTAGATTCATTGAACAGAACATTTTCTGTCGCTATGGTGTTCCCCATCACATAGTTATAGATAATGGTTCTCATTTTCAAGCAGATGTTGGTCAATTGCTTTATAGATACAAGGTTGAGCATCACCATTCTTCTCCTTATTGCCCTCAGGCTAATGGTGCAGTAGAAGCTGTGAATAAGGAGATCAAAAGAATCCTGTCGAAAATTTGCGAAAGGTATAGAAGCTGGGCTGAGAAACTTCCTTTCGCGCTCTGGGGGCATCGCACTACATTCAAATCAGTAAATGGAGCCTCTCCTTTCGAACTTGTATATGGAATGGAGGCAGTGTTACCGATAGAGCTCGAAAAGAAGTCTCTCAGAGTTTTGGTAGAAATCGGTCTGACTGAAGAGGAGTGGGTCAAGAAGAGGTATGAAGATTTGGCGCTCTTAGACGGAAGAAGATTGAATGCTCGATTCCAGGATCAGATGAGAAAAAGGAGGATTGCTCGTTTCTATAACAAACGGGTACATCCAAGGGCCTTAAAGAATGGAGATTTGGTGTTGATCAGGTTATTAGACCATGAAGCCCAACATCATCCTGGTGGGAAATTAAAACCCAACTGGCATGGACCGTTCAAAATCCAGAAGTTACTAGCTAAAGGAGCCGCTGAATTAATCACCATGGAAGGAGAACCTGTCAATCGAATTGTCAATCAAGACCAAATGAAAAGATTCTACGTCTGAAATGATGACTTAAAAAAAATGCTAAGTTGAAAACCCGAAAGGGCGGTTTAGGCAAAAATTAAGCTCGCTAGGTTGAAAACCCGAAAGGGCGGCCTAGGCAAAAGTTAGAGCATGAATAAGAATGATAATAAAAAACAAAATTTCTGGGATCAACGCGTGGTGCTTAGTTTAAATGCAGAATCCATGCCATGCGTTCGTGGCATATGTGTGATCGGTCGATCAATGCCATCAACTTGACTCGAAAGAGAATAGGAAATCGAATAGTTAGAGCAAATGACCATTGTATTAAAATAAATCCCGTTCACTTCTGTGTAATGTTGAAAAGAAGTAAGATCAATAAAGGATTCAAATTTCAAGATTTTTCTTTTGTTCTGGGGTTGTGGCCAAAGAGTACAAGACCTCTCCTCTCTGCTTATTTAAACAAAGTTCGACTCACTTGGTCTAAAATCTTATAGCTGTTGATCTCGCCTAAACAATGAAATCCCCTAAGACATTGATCGGAGGGACGAGCACCATTTTCTCAGTGATTTCCCCAGAAAGATCAATATAAAACCTTGAATAAACCTTAGTACGCATGTAGGTTCATGCATACATAAAGGAGATACATTTGTTATTTTTGTTTGTTTGATTTATGCAGGTAATAAAATAGTCATCCCATTCTTTATTATTTCTCAGTGTAAGCCTTTATTTTTATCAAATAATTCATTTTTATGAGCATTTCTTTATTTACTCATGGGGCTAGGAAACCCAAATAATTAACACAACGAATAATTTCGAAAGAAAAAGTTCGGTTGCCTGGTGTTGTCCATGTGTGCAGGAATTAATAAAGGCAGAAACAACAAATTCATTGATTCAAAGAAAGCAAATATATTAAACAGGAGCTTAAAGCTCGAGTTTAAAAGAGGACAGAGAAAGCAAAAAACAGCAATTTATTCTAGTGGGGCCTATCAGCAGAGGCCAACCTTCACAGAACATGACATCATCATGGGGCAAAAAACCAGTTCACATACTCAGGTGTCACAGTGTCCTGCATCACTCCTTCACCTAAATACCTGGTATGTCGATTTCGCCAACGATCAGCTAAATTGGTCAGCAGATGCAGCGTCGTGAGACCACTCTCGAAGTTGTGAATTCTGGGAACACGCTGTATCATACCGTATTGACGGCTGATCCTGTCTGGAAAATAGGCCATGGAACGGTCTAAACTAGCATACAGCACATAATTGAGATCCATGCTTCCAATAGTGACCAGCCTAATCCTCCACCAAGGACAAGTCCATCGAATGGTCGGGTTATCCCCAAAGTCGAAATGTCCTCGAGTTCAAGACCGAAAGTTGGCAGAACCATAGGTTGGAATCAAACGAGCGGGAATAGGGAGAAGTAGACTTAACATGTCTAGAGCCCAGGCCTGCAACAACATGGGACAACCGCGATGATGAACATTGAAGTCAGTGATGTGAAGGGCAATATCCCTGACCCAACACATTGTTTCTCCCATGATCACCATGAAAACAGTACGATGGTACAATTACATGTCACGAACGACTGTCAGAAGTCGAAAATCTCCAATTCCGGGTTGATGGTTTTTCATGACATACACATTCAGCAACAAGAAGCAGCAAGCTCGAATCCAAGAAGGATCCAGATCCATGGCCAGAACCTTGTTAAGAAAAGGTTCTAAAGGTAAACCCTGATCCGCGTTTATACCACCGGGAAGGTAAACCGGACACAAGGCCGCAATCTCAGCTAGATCGTGTCTAGGACCCGGGGGCAGGGCCGGAGTTTCATTTTGTTCAGGATGGTGGTCCATCACAGCACATAGCTCCTCATAGGTCGGAGTTATTTCAGCGTCTTCAAATCAGAAAACCATGGTGTTAGGATTGAAACGTGCAACAAGCCAAGATAAGAAGCCATGATTAGGTTTTAGATCTTTGAAATATTTCAACCAGGCGAGTTGGTCCATAGGGGGAATCTGCCATAAGTCATCAGAGATGGATTGGACGAAGGATGAAACTTGATTTCTGAAAGCCATGAAAAGGATTATCTTGGGAATGGATTTGTTTTGAATGCTGATTGTGAAGAAACCACAAAAGGAGACCTTCATTTATAAAGATGTAAGGATCTGGCGAATGAACCACCGTCATTACTCGACATGATGTCATACTGTCCATAGTCAGTGAGGAGCATTTATGCATAGATAGTGCTGACTACTGGATATTTAAGCTGGCATTAATAAAAGGGATAGTTTGTACAAAGAGGAGGTTGAATCTTTATGACAGCGTTAATCGCCCTGTCAGGTAAGTACTACGATCCACTGTTATTTAGTAATTGATTTTTGTCATATTACATTTCAAATCCATTATTTTATCCTTTATCTATTTTATTTTTTGTTTTTTATTTTATTATTATTTCATCTTATTTATTTCATTTATTCCATTTATAATAAATTGGTCCATGGATCACTAACAAGGTGGACTGCTTTTGTAAATAAATGGTACACCGCCCACTTTTTCGTGTTTTTGTATTTGTGTTTTATTTTTGTAGGAACAAGACTTCACAGTTGTAAAATATAAACACATACAACAATATAATAAAAGCAAAATATCATAAAAAAAATGTGTGTAAATAATACCATAAAAAGAAAATAAAAATAAATAACTGTACAACCATCCAAAAAATAATTTAATACTACTAAGTGTTCAAAATGTTCAAAAATGAATGAGACGCGGAGCAGGACTACCGCCGCCTACGGCTCGGACCAGCAGCAGCCGGAGGGGGTGGAGACGATGGTGCATCATCGGAAGAAGAGCCGTCCTTATCCTCCTCGGAAGAATCAAGCGGGATACCCTCAACTTCCAGCTTCGTCCGAAGCCGCTCCACCTCTGCCTGAAGTCAGCTCACAGCGCTGGACTGACGGGACTGATGCCTCCGCAGCCTACCGATCCAGGTCCTGAAAGACAAAGACGTGTAAGAAAAATAATAACAAGAAGAAAGAAGGACAAGACACAGAAAGATTGTACTCACCCGCTCATGTACATCGGAGTAGAGCCGGCCAATGTAGGATCGGGCAAACCCGAACCGCTGTCAGATCTCCTGATACCTCTGGGCCGGCACCTGCAAACAAGTAAAATCCATTAAAAGGATATTCAGGTAAAGTGCTCTTAACTTTGTAAATTCTGTTTATAACTTACATGTGTAGTGTGCTCAGGGTCCAGCTGCACCGGAGGAGGAGCCTGCCGAAGATCAGCAGGAATGATGATGCCCGATCCAAGACCTAGGCCAGGATCCAGCACCACCTCCATGCCCGGCGGGAACAGTACGTCACCCAATACTACACTAGCCGGTTGTGAACCCCTACCCCAAATATCAGGCATAAAAATGCATGTGACTAAAGGCAGAAATGCACGTGAATGTGTGAGTCGCCACCTTGTTTAATTATTTTAGGGTAAACTAGGAAAAAACCCTAAGTTGACTCCAATTTTAATTAACCTAATTACTAGATTAATTATCCCAATGTCTAAGGCACAATCTTCGAACCCGAGGTGGATCCCGAGACTATGTCATGCTGATGAACTAACCGATGAATGAAATGCTTTGTAGGGTGAATGAAGTAATTGGACCAATTGAAATGTTTATGTGATTTCGACTTGCCGCTAGGGGTTAAATCCCGAACGTGCCTACGTACTTCCGTTTGAATGGAAGATGAAAGTCAACGTAGTTCGATAGGCCTTTTTGAAAGGGCTTTGAATGGGTATGCTTAATGCATGAGTGTGTGTATGCTTCGTGCATTTTGTTTAGGCATTTTGCCAAAAATTGATTGATTTGATTTAGGCATTTGTTGCCAAAAACGTTGATTTAAGGCTTTTAGCCAAAAGGATTGATTGATTTGTTGAGGCGTTTGTTGCCAAAAGGAAGTGTTTGATTGGGCTTATTGTTGCCAAAAGGAAGTGTTTGATTGGGCTTATTGTTGCCAAAAATGGATTAAGGCTTTTAGCCAAAGAGTTTTGTGATTTAGGCAATTTGTTTGCCAAAAGATTGGTTTATTTAAAGGCTTTTAGCCAAAAATGTGTAGATTTGAAGGCTTCTACCAAAAGTGTTGATTTAGGCAATTTATTTGCCAAAAGATGTTGATTGGGCGATTGTCGCCAAAATTGATTGATTTACGGCAATTTATTTGCCAAAAGATTGATTAATTCAAGGCGTCTTGCCAAAAATTGATGTCTAATTTAGGTAATTTGTTGCCAAAATGATTGATTAAACTGTAGGCAATTTGTTGCCGAAAACGTGATTGATTAAGGCTTCTAGCCACAATTATTGATTAATTGGACTTAAGCCGGACTGTTCGAAATAAAGGCAATTAAATCGTAATTATTAATTAACTAGGCTTTTTATCTAATATTGTCGGATTTAGCATTAATACCACGATTATTAATTAACTGGGTATTTTAAGCTTAATCATATTTGATTGAGGCAGTTTATTTGCCTAATTGATAACATGAATGCGTTTATGCAGTTGTAGAGTTATTAGGAGTGGAAGAGAAATATGCATGAAGTGTTAAAATTAAATGAGTAGAGTTTTGTTTATTTACCTGAGTTAACCGGCGACCGCTTCTTAGCTTCAGCTTGAAAAACTCCGGATTAAGCTCCTCGTTTGGGGAATATTAATTTAGAATTAATTTAATTTAAGTGTCCAAATATCAAAGCAAGAAAGCAATAAAAGCTAAATTAAAAATGCAGAAAAGCAGTAAAAGAATCGCAAGGAGCGTAGGGGAGAAGGAGCGTCCGTCAACACAGACTGAGTCAGTTGGAATGAAGACCCGGGGCTGTATTTATAGGCCAAAAATGGACTGAGGGCGGCCTCTGCCGCCGGGTTCCGGCGGCCACTACCGCCCGGTGGCCGGCGGCAGCCACTGCCCGGTCCGGCGGCCGGCGGCAGCTGTGTCCGGCAGCCTCCGCCGCCGTGGCTGACAAGTGCGCGGGTCTTTTGTTCCGGAGGCTTTTCCGGGAGTTCTGGACCTCCAAAAAATATTCCGGGACCAGTTCTGCGATCCTCGTAATTTTCCAGACGTTTCAAGTACCATATTGGCATACTTCTGGTAAACTTCCAAAATGGCCTTCGGTCCGGCCGGACTGTGTGCAGTCCGAGAAAATAGGCTTTTCTAAGCCTCAAAATTTGAGTATTCACACCGGTCCAGCCGGAGCAGCCGCACCACCCGCCTCAGTCGCCGCCTCTGCCCGATAGTAAACCGCAGTCTTGTGCGTCTTCCGCTCCTGCATTGAGTTACAGAAAGTAAAGATACCAGTGGTCTGAAACAGCAAAAATAATAATGAAAGTAAAAAAAAGGGGGAGACTAAAGATCAGAAGGTCACCTGAGTACACTCGAGAATCTCGGGAAGCCGTGTCTACATCAGACAGGCGAAGTAAGAGGGGAAATCACCGACGGACAAAAAATCGTTCGCCGAGAAACCTCTGTACTCCACCTCCAAGTCCTCCCGGGTCAAGCCCTCCAGGAGACAAAAAGCCGAGGGGGGGCGTGAGGCACCCTCCGCTGTGCTGGAGCTACCGGAGTGTCAAAAACTCTCTCTCCGAGGAAGTACCGGTCGGCCCAGTATCCTCGCATCAGCAGCCTCGACCGGGTGTTCAACTCAGCCACCTCCCGGCCCGGGTAGGTCCTCCAGGCCTCGCAATCCCACGGAGTCAGGGACAGCTACAAAAAAATAAGAAATTAGTAATTGGTGCACATTAAAATAAAAGGAGATTCAACTGAAGAAGATAAGCTAAATAGTCAGAGTTTCTTCTGGTACTTACGTCGGACAGCTCCCGGTCATTAAGGAAGCTTCGCCAGTACTCGAGATCCTCGCCACTGGCATAAGTGTGATGGCAGTGGGCCAGATAACGGGGAATCCTCCTAGACTCGACCGGAGAGTCGCCGCTCGGATCGCCCGGATAGATACAGTACTCATAGGACCATACCTGCAGCAGAGAAAGAAGTGACATCAGTCAGTTGAACAAGTTGAGAATGACAAATAAAAAGCTGAAGAGTGAAAGAATGTTACCTCCAGAGGCCGGATAAACAGCCAATTCGACTCACCGCTACCACGGGTCCAGACATCCAGACCATGATAAAGATGAGCCAAACCGAGTGTGGCCCAGTTGAAGGACCCGACCTGGCTCAAGTCCCTCAGGCACGCCAGCACCGCCGGGTCTCCCTTATTCTGGGAGGTGCATAGCAGCTGGGACGAGATGATGTAGAATAAGAAGGATCGAGCAGCCTGGTCCCTCTCCTCCCGAGTATACGCAGGAGCAGCAGGTCGGGCCTCCTCCGGCAACTCCCTCCAAGCCTCTAAGCGGGTCCTGATCCTCTCGGCCCAGAACCGGAAGACCATCTCATAGGGCATACATCCCTGCACGGTGTACCGGGTCTGTGTGGTGACACCGAGCAAGGAGCGGACTAGCTGGGCCCCGAGGGTGGCCGTCTGGTATCGAGAATCCAGTGGAGGAGCTGGACTGGTGAAGCGAAAGCCTGTCATGGCGGCATAGTCCACGGGTGTGAGAGTCATCTCGCCGAACCCGAACACAAAGGTGTGCGTATAGTCGTTCCACCGCTCCATCAATGCATATCGCATAGCGGGCGGGAAACGAGGCTGGGTGCGGCGTAACCCTACGGCATAATCCCCGAAGCCAGCGGCGACGACCCGGGCTCGCATAGGAGGGTCCAATAAATCCCAGAAGGTGGAGGCATCAGTGGCCGATCCACCCGAGCGGGCCTTGCCCAGATTAACCTGTAAGGAAAAATTTCGATTTCAGTAAGTACAATACTAACAATTTTTTATCTTCTTATATGGCAGGAAAACGAAAAAGACCAAGTTTCAGTTTGAACCATAGCTACATCACGCAACTACAAAGCCGCGTCACGCAACTACAAAGCCGCGTCACGTGTCTACACAGTTGTGTCACGCAACTTGAACCAAGCCGCGCACTTAGAAGCATAGCTGCGTAGCGCACCTCAGCACTCGCGCCACGCCACGCAACCACGAAGTCGCGCCACGCATCTTGGTAGCTGCGTCACGCAACTATTCAAGACTCTCCCTCATTGACGAACAGTCGCGTCACGCAACTGTTCTTCCAAAGAACAGCTGCGTGACGCAACTGTCGAAGGTATGCAGTCCTTTGATTTCAACCTAATTTCACTATGTCTGTGTTGTTTTCATGCAAATTTCAGGGCAAAATCAAGTCGCCTAGAGCTACCAACAATCAAATGTCAACAAATCAAGTTCTAACACAATAAAAAAGGGGGGGTCAATTCTAAAGTTCAAGGCAAGCTAGGGTTTCTGGCGCCTCAAACAGTTGCATCACGCAACTGTTCACACAAGAACAGCTGCGTCACGCAACTGTTCATGGAAGAACAGCCTCGCCATACAGCTCCTACCTGCGTGACGCAACTGTTGACGCAGGCATAAACTTCAATACGTAGTCCTATTGCTACAACTATGGATCAAAAGCAGTAAAAAAACAAAAAAAAAAGGAGAGAAAGGAATTTTTTACTTACCTCGGACTGAAAACCATGCATTCGGCTCGTCTCGTACCTGACCGGGAACTCCGTACCCGGCAACGGCAAAAGCTACAACGGTCTGGTCCCGGGGGTCAGTGGATTCCGGCTCACCGGCACCGACTTGCCGTCAAAGGTCGGGATATCGGGAAGGGCCTCGAGGGTCTCCATCTCCCGAGTGTAAGCAGAAGCAGATTTTTTTGAAATCTGAGACATCATTTTCGGTTGAACAATTCAGAGAATTTTCAATCTCTTAGGGTTTGTGAATGAGTGAAACTGAATTGGTTAAGAAGGAAGTTATTTATAGTAAACGAGCTGGGCCCAAGCCCAAGAAGAGCATTGGGCCCGTTATCTCTTTTCAAGTCCAACAGGCCCACGCGGACCATTCCAAAAGCCCACAACGACCTATTCCGGCAATTTGATGTCGATGTGCGGCTCGTACACTTCAGCAATTTTTGTCTCCTCACCACACAGGGGGCAGGACATCAAATTGCCCAGGTTACCCTCAGGTGAGTTTTCCTTTAAACACCATATTATAAAAGGTATACTTGAAAATGCAGATAACAAATTTTCTGTTAAATCGTTTATGCCAAAATTTTTGCAAAATTTTTCATAATTAATGCATGGGAACATGTGATGTTCCAATATTTTTCTAACAGAAGGCAAGGTCTGTTCGTACACGGACATTGCTCTTTTTCTTGTGAACAATTTTTCAGGCCAACCGGTGATGGTTTTTCGAAGCCGATAGGTCCTTCTGATTAGTGATGGTGCATTGCGAAGTTAATCAGGACAATTTCAATTTTCGATCAGTGATGATGTATTGCGAAGCTGTTCGGGATTTCTCCCCCAGTCAATGATGATGAATTGTGAACTTGACCAGGGTAAAATCGACATCTTTCGGGCCGATCAAATCGAGCCACAGAGATGCCTTTTCTAAACCGACTGGAGCCGACAAAGCCGATCAAACCGAGCTAAGTAGGTGGCCAGATCAAAGTCCTTCAAGCCGATCAAACCGAGCTTTGAAGACATTTTCATCAAGTCAACGTCTTTCGGGCCGATCAAACCGAGCCTCAAGGATGTCTTGTCAGATTCAATGGAAGCCGACAAAGCCGATCAAACCGAGCTGAGAAGGTGACCAGATATTCAAACCCTTCAGGCCGATCAAACTGAGCCTCGGAGGTGTTTTCAAAGCCAATCAAACCGAGCTTTGAATTCATTCACATATTGGGTGGAAACCGACAAAGCCGATCAAACCGAGCTTAGGAGCTGGCAAGATGATTAACTCGGCATCTTTCCAAGCCGATCAAACCGAGCTTCGGGAGTGATTGCCTGATAGAAGGCGCGTCAATGGACCACTTTAACATTAATCGTTTAAACAATTAATGATAAAGTGGGGGGGCAAATTGTTGACGCGTAATTTTATGCCCCACCTGACCCAATGATGATATGAGGACAAGAACAAGGCGTCACGATCAACCAGAAGTGTTTGAACCAAACCAGCCCAAAGGAGCTTGACCCGCGTTAGGGCTGCGTCACGCAGCTAGCACCTGCGTGACGGCACTCTTAGTTGCGTCACACAGCTCTAATAGGGCTGACACCTCTGGCGCGCACCCGTGCAACGGCCTGCACTGTTTGTATGGATACGCGGCAACTGTACGAAAAGCAAGTCGCGTCACGCAGCATATGGGTGCGTCACGCATCATACGGGTGCGTCACGCAGCTTCTACCCATGTGACGCGACTATCCTCTGTTGCCCTAGCCATATAAATACAACATTTTACAGCAAAAAGGGGACTTTTTTTTGAACACTTTGCTCTCATTTCCTCTAAAAAGATAACTGTCTGAGATTAAATTTTTTATTAACGACTAGAGCTCTTTCTCAAGAACTCAACTGAGTATACTTGAGGAAGATCAAGTCATAGATATCTTAGGTTGAAAATAAAAAAAAAAAAGAACACAAAAAGATAAAAAGAGGAAAAGAGAGGAAAGAAAGAAAAGAAAAGAAAACGATTTATCTGGTGAAAGGACTTGGTGACTACACTTCTGGAATTGTGAAACAACGTCTCTAAGTTAATTTTAGCGCATGCAATCCTCAAATCTGAGGGCTAGGTAACTAATCTAAACTTTATCTTTCATTTCTAGCATTTTATCTCTTAAAAATCTCATTTTCATAGTGTTTAATTGATCTGCCATTGATAAAACGTAAGTTTGCCTATTGTTGAACCTTTCTGGGTTTGTTTAAATCACTTTTGACAAAAAGAAAACGTAAAAAAGAGTAGTTTGAAAGGTAGTTGCGGACCAGAGCAGTCGCGTCACGCAGCTACTACCTGCGTGACGCGGCTGTTCATGTCTAAGATCCCTTGATCTGGACTGGACCACCTGCGTGACGCAGCTGTTTGTGTACCCAGTATGTATTTTGCCTCCATATTTGTATTTAACATTATGTCTTGAATAAATAATTAATATGCCTGAGGATTTTAAATAAGTCACAAACAATTCCGTCACGTAGCTAGGAGTTCCGTCACGCGACTGTTCTTCATAGAACACCCGCGTGACGCGACTGTTCTAAGTTCCAGAACAAATGGTAAAGTTCCATCACGCGACTGTTCTTAATAGAACAGCTGCGTGACGCAACTGTTATGAGTCCCAGGATGAAAGATAAGAGCTGCGCCACGCGACTGTTCTTCATAGAACACCCACGTGACGCAACTGTCTTCCAGTCCAGTTTATTTTTTTTTGTTTTGTTATTTTGTCTTAATTTCATTTCATTAGATGGATTTTTAAGCTTAATCCGGAAAATAATCAATAATGGGCAAATTGAGTTTTAATCAACCCAAGTCAATTAATCTCTTGTGATTATGTTATTTTGAGATTTAATATTTGTCATTTCCTTTTTAACTATATTATTAAACTCGGTTTGTGGCCCGCCTTTAACCATAAGGCAAAAGCGGGTCTTTTAATTTTATTTGACATGTATGGTGGATGAATGGTGGGTGTGATATTTAATTTATGAATGGATGCGATGAATGATTTATTTGGGACGATTAAATAATTTTCCACATAGGAACTCGGTTCGATTTATTCGGGTTGGGTTTAAATAATTGGCTTTTCTAAAACAAAATCAATTAGAAATCGTAGGTTAAAAAGAGGCCGGTTTTCCGGGCGTCGGTTTCCAACGGACCGACGTACCTAATTCCCTTACCTAGAATCATACTTGGTACGCCTGACCAGTTTCTCTAAATAATTCGGCCTTAAATAAAATTGGGTTTAAAATGGAGTCATTTAATAAAATTAAAATAAGAACGGTCCCATTGCCGAAAAAATGGGTGGCGACTCAAACAATTTATAAGACCGATTTATAGGCATCGTGTATCCAAAAACGATTTTTATCACCTTTTCCCTAAAACAATGTAACACAACAATAAAATTGATGTTTTTAGATCCTTCCGGGGTTTCGGGATCTCGACGAAAACAATGACACGCATCGCTGCGTGGTATACCTGGTCTGGGTGGTCACACCGAGCAAGGAGCGGACCAACTGAGCTCCGAGTGTAGCAGTCTGGTACCGAGCGTCCAGGGGAGCGACTGGACCAGTAAATCTGAGACCTGTGATGGCAGCATAATCCACCGGTGTGAGTGTCATCTCGCCAAAGCCAAACACGAACGTGTGGGTGCAGCCGTTCCACCGCTCCATCAGCGCGTAGCGCATGGCAGGTGGAAAATGAGGCTGTGTGCGGCGGAGCCCCGCAGCATAATCGCCGAAGCCGGCAGCAACGACCCGAGCACACATGGGCGGGTCCAACAGATCCCAGAATGCTGATGCGTCGGTGGATGATCCACCGGAGCGGGCCTTGCCCAGATCAACCTGTGTAAGAAAGATTTTCAATTTAAATAAATATTATACTGACAATTATTTACTTTTGTTTTATGACAGGGAAAATTAGAAATTGAAGCCTCGGGTTAAACCGTAGCCGTGTCACGCATCTACATAACCGCGTCACGCGTCTACACTGTTGCGTCACGTAGCTTGTCCAAGTTGCGCACCCTGAAGAATAACTGCGTCGCGCACCTCAGCACCTGCGCCACGCAACTCCACAGCTGCGTCACACAACTGTTCAAAGTTTGGCATCCTAAGAACAGATGCGCCACGATCTCCACAGCTGCACCACGCATCTCCACAGCTGCACCACGTACCCCCACAACTGTGCCACGCAACTGTTCAAGACTTAGCCTCGTTGACGAACAGTCGCGTCACAGAACTGTTCTTCCAAAGAACAGTTGCATGACGCAACTGTCGCAGGTACGCAGAAAACTAATTTATTGATTCAAATTCATTGTTTGTGTTATCTCTATGCATTTTTCAGGGCAAAATAAGTCACAGAGAAGATGGCATCAATCATTCATCAACAATTCAAGCATTTAAACGCATGCAAGGAGTGAAATCCTAAGTTCAGGAAAGCTAGGGTTCCCTGGCGCCTCGAACAGTTGCGTGACGCAACTGTTCACCTAGAACAGCCGCGTCACGCAACTGTTCATGCAGGAACAGCCGTGTCACGCAACTCCTTCCTGCGTGGCGCAACTGCCGACGCATGCACAGACTAAAATTTCAAATAAATCACCAACTTTACGAATCGAAAGCAAGAAAATTGAAGAAAAATTTTACTTACCTCGGTCTGAAAGCCGCGCATCCGGCTAGTCTCGTAGCGCACCGAGAACTCGGTACTCGGCAATGGGAGAAGCTGCAGTGGTCACGTCCCCGAAGTCAGCGGATTCCGGCTGACCGGCACCGGCTCGCCATCAAAAGTTGGAATATCCGGGATCGCCCCTAAGGTCTCCATCTCCGGAGTATAGGCGGAAGCAGGGATTTCAAAAAGTTGAGACATTGTTTTTGGTTGAAAGTTCAGAGAATTCTTAGATTGCTTAGGGTTTGTGATAAGTGAAAATGAATTGGTTAAGAAGAAACTTACTTATAGTAAGTAATTGGGCCCAAGCCCAAAGAAGGGGCCCATCATCTTTTATCAAGCCCAGAAGGCCTATACGGCCCATCTAACGCCTGTAATAACCCATTCAAGCAATTTGACGGCGGTATGCGGCTCATACTCTTCAGCAATTTTGTCTACTCATCGCATAGGGGGCAGGAGCATCAAATTGCCCAGATTACCCTCAGGTAAGTTTCCTTCCAACCACTGCATCAGGAAGGGTATACCTGAAAATTCAGACTCAAAAATTTTTTTTTATGCCTAAATTTTTGTTAAATTTTTGCAAAATTATTAAACCAAATTTTGACAATAAATATTGAAAAGTATGCCTAAAAAGCTAATATTTTTTGTCCTAGGTCGGAATTCCGGACTGGGGACAAAAGTATAATCTTTTACCCTGATGCAAATCTTTTATTTTATGATTAATGCATGGGGGCATGTGATGTCCCAACTATTTTTCTAACAAAAGGCAAGGTCTGTTTGTACACAGATATCGCTCTTTTGCTTGTGAACAATTTTTCAGGCCAATCGGTGATGGTTTTTCGAAGCTGATAGGGTCCACCGAGCAGTGATGGTGTATTGCGAAGCTGTTCGGATTAATTCTCCTACTGATTAGTGATGGTGCATTGCGAAGCTGATCAGAACAATTTCAACCTCCAAACAGTGATGGTGTATTACGAAGCTGTTTGAACTCTCTTTCCCGGTCAATGATGGTGAATTGCGAAGTTGACCAGGGCAAAACCAACGTCTTTCGAGCCAATCAAACCGAGTCTCGAGGATGTCTCTACTGATCCGACTGGAGCCGACGAAAGCCGATCAAACCGAGCTTCGAAGGTATCTTCATCAAACCAAATTTTGGATATCACTACTGATCCTACTGGAGCCAACAAAAGACGATCAAACCGAGCTGAGTAGGTGGCCAGATGATCAAGTCAACTTAACATCTTTCCAAGCCGATCAAACCGAGCTTCGAGGATGGTTGCAAGATTGAAGGCGTGTCAATGGACCACTTTAACATTAATTGTTTATACAATTAATGATAAAGTGGGGGGGCAAACTGTTGACGCGTAATTTTATGCCCCCACATAACCCGGTGATGATATAAGGATAAGGAATAAAGAAGCACGGTCAACCAGAAGTGTTTTTAACCAAAAATTGAATCGAACCAGTCCAAAGGGTCTGACCCGCGCTAGGGTTGCGTCATGCAGCTATAACCTGCGTGACGGCACTAGCAGTTGCGTCACGCAACCCTAACCAGGCTGACATCATTTGGACAGGCCCGTGTAACGGTCTGCACTGTTTGTATGGATACGCGGCAACTGTATGAAAAGTAAGCTGCGTCACACAGCTCGCAGCTCCGTCACGTAGCTACTACCTGTGTGACGCAGCTTTGTTCTGTTGCCCTACCCATACAAATACAACATTTTCATTTCTAAACGGGACTTTTTTCTCATTTTTCTCTGGACTTAGGCATTTTAGATTGAGAGAAATCTTATTGCGGCTAGGGTTTTCCCCAAGAACTCTAGTGAGTAACCTTGAGGAAGATCAAGCCATTAGAAAGATAGATTGAAAACTTAAAAACCCACAAAGACATAAAAAGAGAAAAAGAGAGAAAAGGAAGAAAAGAAACGTTCTTATTGCTAAAACTTGGTGCTAAACGCTTCTGGAATCGTGAAGCCTTGTTCCCAAATCATCTAAATCATATGCAATCCTCGAATCTGAGGGTTAGGTAATCATCTATACCTTCCTTTTCATTTTTAGTTATTTATTTGTGAAAAATCTTATTTTCTTAGTATTTGGTTAGTTTGGTGTTGATTAAACAACATTTTGCCCATTTCTGAGTGTTTCTGAGTTATATTAAACATCTGTTAATAAAAAGAAAACGTAAAAAGAGTAGTTTGAAAGGTAGTTACGGACCAGAGCAGCTGCGTCACGCAACTACTACCTGCGTGACGCAACTGTTCATGTCCAAAAGACCTTGACTTTGCTTGGACCACCTGCGTGACGGAACTGTTCGTGGGAGTAGTTTTTATTTCGATTTTATGCTTTTATTTAATGTTATGTCTCAATAAATAATTAATAAATCTGGAGATTTTAATAAGGTCACGAACAGTCGCGTCACGCAACTAGGAGTTCCGTCACGCAACTGTTCTTCATAGAACAGCTGCGTGACGCAACTGTTCTAGGGTTCCGGAATATTTTTCTATTTTATTCTAATTTCATGTCATTAAATAAATGTTTAATTTTAATTCAAGAAATGACCAATAATGGGCAGATTGTGTTCTAATCAAATCAAACAAATTAATTTACTATGATTTTGAGATTTTAGGATTTATTATTTATATTGTTGAAATTATATTATTAAATCTGGTTTGTGGCCCGCCTTTAACCATAAGGCAAGAGCGGGTCTTTAATTATTTCTGCTATGGGTGGATGATGGATGTGATGATTCATTATGAATGAACCTATTTGGGGCGATTAATTAATTTTCCACATAGGAGCTCAGTTCGATTTAATCGGGTTGGGTTTAATTAAATAATTTGGCTTTTCTAAAATAAAATCAATTAGAAATTGTAGGTTAAAAGAGGCCGGTTTTCCGGGCGTCGGCTTCCAATGGGCCGACGTACCTAATTCCCTTACCTAGAACCGTACACGGTTCGCCTGACCAGTTTTTCAAATAATTGGCCTTAAATAAAAATTGGGTTAAATGGAGTCATTTTTGTAAATTAAAATCGGAAACGGTCCCATTGTCGAAATAATGGATGGCGACTCAAATATTTTATAAGACCGATTTATCGGCACTGCGTTTCCCAAAAGATTTTAACACCGTTTTCCAATAATTCTAAACAAATAAAAAGAAGTTTTCCGAGGTCCTTTTCCGGGGTTTTAAAGGATCTCAACTCTCCACCATAAGCTCAATCATAAAAATTGGGAAAGAGAGAGGGGCGAAAACACATCCATACATCCAAACATTGCACGTCATGGACCAAGAGATCCCTAAACACTAAACCAATAGTCAACTTAAACCAATGGTCAAACCTAAACTCTAAACCATGGTCAACTTAAACACATGGTCAAACCGAAACACTAAACCCATGGTCAACTTAAACCTGTGGTCAAACCTAAACACTAAATCCATGGTAAACTTAAACCCGTGGTCAAACCTAAACACTAAACTTATGGTCAACTTAAACCTATGGTCAAACCTAAACACTAAACCATGGTCAACTTAAACCCATGGTTAAACCTAAACACCAAACCCATGGTCAACCTAAACCCATGGTCAAACTGAAACATTCGACCCTATCTAAGGAGATTTGCCTGACTTACCATTTATCATTAACTAAACACAATCCAAAGCCTCAAATACTGACCTAAGCACTACTCAAACACCGACATGAACATATCATTACTAGGAGTGGAAGATAGTACCCCTCTCCTCCTCCTAAAGCTCTCCCTAATATAGTTGCCTTGGCCAAAGATGCTCCCAGTTCTAGTACCGGGCCACAGTTAGAAAATCATATACTAGAGTAGTTAAAGAAGACTAAGCCCCACATCTCAAAATGAGGTTTGATTCAATCCTCATTTGTTCATCATGAAGCTCTTTGCAAAGCGATGAACCAGTGTCAAACTCTAATTAAAATCACCCTCGAAGCAGTAGTCGCATCCATTATTAGAAACCCCTTAGCAGCAACGATCTTCTTCATCAACCAAGAGATCCCCAAGGGGGACAATAGACATAATCATTCTCCTTATATAACAGTCCAGACCCAAGGGTAAAACAATACCTATGGTTCTGGTGGATAATGACTCAGCCTTGAATGTGTGCCCTCTCAAAGTTGTTAGTTGACTTGGATTGGTCGCTACTGATTTTATGCCCTTCGACAAATTTATGAGAGCATATGATAACATAAAGAGAGAAGTATTGGGCGTGACTGATCTGGAAGTCATTATCGGGTCCGCGACTATGACAATTCCTTTTCAAGTAGGCATGGCCACCGGTTCGGTTTGAATTGGAATCGAACTTGTGTAGATGAATCGGAACCGGACTGAAAACATCGATTCAAAATTTTGAACCAAAACCGACGGTTTAAAGGCAGGTTAAGATTTATAAGAATGTCAAAATATGAACTTGAACCGGCCTAGAACTAGTGGTTAACCAACGGTTCTGGTTCAATTTGAACCGGATGCACGAACAAAATTGTAGTTAAAAATTTTTTTATAAAAAAATTTATGTGACTTGATTTGATTGTAGTTGACTTGATTTATGGTGAAGAGAAGTATACGATGGTTCATAATCTATAAAAGTGGTGAAAAAAAGTATACATGATTTGACTTAATTTGTACAAAAAATGGTACATGAATAGTTAATTTGTACAAAAAAATTACTTTACAATGTATAGAAACAGAGTTGCATTGCATGTAAGTTTAACATGTAATTTTTTGATAAGTGACTTTTATTCATTTTTAATCAATTGTTTATTTATTTATTATAATTTACTAAATTATCCAAAAATATAGTTTTTATTTTTCTATTACAAGGAACAATTTGGAAAACTAATAAATGAAAAATATGTATAAATATGATAAGTTGATGATTTTTTTTTTCACAACCAATTATATACTAACTCTCCTCTTATTCTCAATCAAAATTCTCTCAAAATTCCATATTTCATTATTTTTCTATTACTTTATTTTCCTTAATATTGAAATTATCAAATTTTGATTTTTTATTTTCTTACATCCAATTCCAAATTTCCTTTCTAATCTCAAATTTTCCATTTATAAATTTACTTCATTTGATTTTTTTAATAATTTCCTCAGTTTTTGGAATTAATAATTTCCAACTCATTCCATTAATTTTACATTCCATTTATTTATTTATTTTTCCATAATTCCACTTAAAAACATGGTGCACAATTCACAAAGCTCCAATGGAAAGCAAATTGCTCAAAGTGTGGAAAAAATTGATTCAACAATACATTGATTGATTTTTCACCACAATTTAATGACAAAGTTCAATATCAAGCTTTAGTTGCGGAACGTTATATTTGTCGTCATCTACCACAAGAAGCAACATCTCCTAATATTTCAATAAGTAAATTGCAAAAATCGGATATTTTCAAGAAGCACTTTGCAAAAATTATTCAAGCTAATGGAGAAATCAATGTGGTTCGATGTAATTATTGCAAAAAAGAATATGCATTCAAGCTTGGATGAGGCTACGACACCCTCAATAGGCATTTAAAAAATCACATCATCCAAGTGAGGTAGGAATGGATCTAACTCAAACTCAATTATGGTTATCAAGATATGGTGATCATAACACTCATCTATTTAAATATAGTGATAAAATTAATAAAATTAAGATGACTAAAATGGTTTGTATAGAATGATTATCTTTTTCATTTGGTGAACAAAATTGGATTTAATAACTATTGTACAAAAAACATTAAATCCTTTAGCAAAAAAAGGCACCTAGTAATACACTTAAAAGGACTATCTATTTATTTGAAAGAAAAAGAAATTTTTAAAAATATATTTTGCAAATTTTGATGGTAAAATTGCTATTTGTTGTGATATTTGGTGTGATGCATGACAAACTCATTCTTATATGGGCGTTACTTCTCATTGGATTGATAATGAATGAAAATTCAAAAAAGAATTATTGCACTTAGAGTTTTTGATAACTCTCACACGACCCATAATATTTTTGCCATGTTAATTATTATTTTAGAAAAATATGGTTTGACTAAAAAAATTTTTACAATTAGTTTTGATAATGCTAGTGCAAATATGACATCAATAAATAAATTAAAAACTCTTTGCCAACTTAGATTTGGTAGATAATTTTTTCACACTAGATGTGCATGTCATATTTTAAACTAGCAATATGCCTGTACTATGCACAGTAAATATCTTTATCTATAATCTTAGAGATAATATGACCATATTTATAATATATAATTTAATTAAGAAAAATTTAAATTATTTTTAATTTCATATTTGTTATTTTTATTGAAAATTATTTAAATTAAAGAACATCTATTTCAAATTCAAAACATTAGACTAATTATATAAAAATTAATTTATATAATAAAATTGAAAGAAAATAAAATATATATTATTAATCATTGATTTGAATTTATTTTTGAATTAATAAATTTTCTTAGATGATATTAAAAATAATAAAATAAATAAAAATAAAATGGATAGTAGAAATTTAATCATAGTCGTATATATATCATTTTTAATGATAATTTCATATAAACTGTTTTCTCTTATGATTTATCAAACTTTTCCTAATTTGATAGAGTAATAAAAATTAGAAGAGAAAAAAAAATATCAATGTCGAAAAGAAATTGTATACGAATTATTGAAATTGCAAAAAAAAAAAAAAAAAGTGATCTTACCAAACCTCAAAGAGCTCTCTCTATATATAGTCTAGTAATAATCAATTAATGATAATTCAATATATGATCATTAAAACTAATAAATACAACTATATGTTACAATTTTATGATAAATAAATATTAAAACGTTTGGATATTCATTGTTAATAAATCTGTTAACAAATATTTTCACCATTAACCTTCTCTATCATTTTTTTAAATATAAAATTTTCATTCATAATAATAAATGATAATTATGATTGATTATAATGATATTCAATATCAATATCATAATAATATTAATTTAAAAGATAAGTTATAATACATATTAATATGATAATCAACATCAAAATTATGCTAATTTTTGATTAAAAAATAGGTTGTAATATTATAATAATTTTCATTATTTAATACATATTAATATGATAATTGAATGACAATTAAGACCATTATTATGTAATTTTAATTGAGAAAGTAGGTTACAATATTATAATAATTATAATTATTTACTAATATGTATTAATTATGATAATTGAATGATAATTAATATCAATATTTATATAACACTATAACTAAAATTAAATTCTGTGATACTATCAAAATTTAAGAGTCCTATATGGCATTACTCCCCATATATGGCCAACGGTATCGAAGACCGCCCTCACAAACCCATGGTGACCCACTTCATCTCAATTCCACGCAAACAAGACAAATATATGCACAACACAAATAATCAAACAATGTAATGAAATACAAACATATTAAACATTTAAATACTATCATGCAAGAGCGCAGATAGACATTCATATACTAACTCAAGTGAGTATAAGAGTATTAAATAATAATATAATATAATAGGTGGTACTTATAAATAAATAAATAAATAAATAAAGACAAAGCTCTGTATAGTAATGAATTTATGGATGATGCCAATGGTAAATACTATCTATTATTATTTACTACACCAGATGGGAAAAGACTCAAGTTTCATTCTAACTTGTCGAATCAGTGAACTAATTAGAGTGATTCTAATAAAATGAAATTCTAAGGAGAGGAAAGAATTAAATAAAGCATTCCCCTAAATAATAAAAAAGGATTATCCTAAATAAATGCTATAACCTATTTACAAGTAAAACTAATCTAGTTTTTGTCGAAATTTCAGCAGAACCTCCCCTAAAAATTGGGTTAACCACCCGCTCAAAACTACAGTTCAATAATAAATTCTTAAGCCCATCCATCGGGCAATCAATCAGGTCAAATTCCCATCCTTCTTTAATAGCCATATCACCATACAACCATAATTCACAAAGTAAAGCAACCCTCAATTTACAACTTAAAGTAATCTTCTAACTTAATACAACAATATTATCAATAATTAGTTCTCTAATTATAGTACCAAAAAAATAAAATCCCCTTTTTATACACATATACAGATAAACAAATCTTTATTTTATTAACCTTACTTGAGGTATGAATATCATTTAATAAAATTCTAGACTAGCCACTAAGAATCAATCCTTTAATTGGACTACAATAAAGTAATGTTATCCAGTAATAACCAACACAAACTAACAAAAGCAGTAAAATATGTCCAATTCTTTGTTAGTTTACATAAAATGATAATAACTATCCGCAATAGTTATTTCCCACCAAAATAATAAGTTCTCATTGACCTAAACTTAAATATATGCACAAGCTTAATTCATTTCTCAGCATGATGTAAAACTTCAGCATTATAGCTCATTCAAAATGAATATAAATTTAATACTCCCCTACTTATTTCACCTAAACAGTAGCTAAATTGGTATATATCTATCGATGTTCCCTAACAAAAATCATATTCGATTAACTATTTAGTCGAATTCAAGTTAATCAACTAATAGTTTTAAATTTGGAATTTATACCAAAAATGGGGTACTAGGTCTTAAAGCTTACCAATCAAAAATTGGACTACGATTTCATGATCAACGCGAGGAAAAGATGATTCTGCCTCTTGGGGCCTCGCGGGAGTGTTGCCGGCCGGTCACCGAACCGCCGTGTACGGTGGTCGAAAAATCAATCTTTGTCAGAATTTCACAAAGCTTACACCAAACCGCTCGAAATTTTGTGAGGAGCTCAAATATGATCAATTTGAGCTAAGTATGTCTCATTTGGTCAGAAATCCGCTCTAAACATTCTGTCAGTCGCCACTCTTTGGGTTTTTTTCGATTCAGGCCACAACACTCAAGATTGAAACCATAAAACGAAAGAAGGAGAGGTGAAGAAGCCAGTCACATTGTCTCGTGGCTTAAGCTCGTCGGAAAGTGAACAGAAAAATGGAGAACACATAGTCCAATCGGAATGAAATCGCAGCTTCACCCGTCATTATTGCGCTTGCCTGAGATAATAGAGGAGAAGGAGAGAACGCCGGTGAGCCCTGGTGATGTGGAGAAGGTTCGAATGATCTGACTGGCCTCCGGTGGTCGAAAAATCAAAGATAAGGGAAAGGAGGAGCTGTTGTCGCTGGGAGTCGCGCGAGAGAAGAGAGAAAATGGGACAAAAAATTCTAGGGTCTTCTAGAGTTATTTAGGTTCGATTTGAGTTCGGTTTGGTCAAAATCGTGAGTTTAGGTTCAGTTTTCAACTTGTTTCCATGTTTTTGACTGAGTTGATGATTTAAATTTAGTTTTTGGGTTCGATTTGTAGCATAGGAAATTATTTTTTTTGTTAAATTTCATTGGTTCAAATTTACGGTTAAATTTTTAAGTGAAAAATTTGTGAAAATAAATTTTTGGGTCGTTTTGAGTGCCCATTCATATCCTAATTTGATTTTAATTTATTATTTGGGCATTGTAAGCTTAAAGGCATATAAGAAAAGATAATTGGTTAAATATGAGCATGATTTGAGATGAGTATAATATTAATACTAGGAGGACAAATACATGTAAGGATTTGGGTGTGATTAGTAATTGATTTAATTAAATATTTTGTATGCTAGGATATTTAATAAATTTTTAGTAATATTATCATAATTTATATGGTTGTAAAATGTGAGTATGAACATTATTAAAGAAGCATGGTTGACTTATGCATGACTTAAGCTAGAAAATTATACTAAATGCATGTAATGAACTAAGTGCATTATTATATCAAAAAATGTAAGCTACTGAGCCTTAGTATGCATGAAACGGACAAGAGCAAGGTTGGATCCCTAGGGAAGCCGAACCAATGCTAGTCCTTAAAGTAAGTTTTGTTTGCTTTTTTGCATATTATGTGCTATGATATTTTATTATGTAATGCCTAATTAAATAAATATACATGTATTGAATGATAATGTTATCATTAGGGTTTATAATTGAGTATTGATGCCTTATTGGGGTTTTATGCCTAAATGATGCTTAGACATGCAATTGAATGCACCAATGTGCAATTAGATGCTAGTATGAGATAATTATGTGATCAAACCTAGAAAACGAAACATGTACCCTAGTGTTATAGGACTGTCCGAGCCGTGTCCGTAGGGTATGATTTTGTTTGATTTTTAATTTATGACCTATAAGAGTTAAGCATGAGGTATGTTAGTATGATTACTCGTATGATGTGGTATATGATTAAATGATGTCTTAAGATTATTCAAGGGTGATGTTGAATTAATAGTGTCTAGTTGATGTCAATTGGTTCTAAATGGGTAATATGCCTAATTCATGTTTGAATTGATTAATAGTAAACTTAAGTGTAAAGGATGTCCCATCTATGCTTAAATTTAGGTGTAGACCAAACTACCTTGGTATAAATTATTAGTGTTTAGTTGACTAATGAGTAATTCAATTTGGTTAAGGTTTGGTAATTAACTTAATTAGTAATGAATATAATTGACTAGTAATGAATGTTAATTGTATGATTAGCTTAGGCTAAAATTAGGGGTTTTAACCTAATTGGATTGAAGTAGGTAATTGATTATATAATACACCTAATTCAATCATGAGTTGAGTAATGGTAAGTTGAATTACATGATTGAACTTGATTTAGCTTAAGAATTTACATTGACCAAACCTATGCATGTACCACTTAAGATAATTGGACAACTTAAGATGAACGTAATGTACATATGACTTAAATATAAGCTTAGTTGGCTTTGTATGTGATTAATTTAATGTTAGAAGTCAAATAGGATTTTGAATTGAAAATTGATTATAAATTGGGGGTTTAGGTCAAATTTACCTAATTTTTTGAATTGAAAGACTAAATATGAAGTTGATCATTTCATGATGCTAATCTTTGATTTATTGAAAATTGTTAGACTCTAGTCTATTTAATAAGAGTTGGCTGATTGGGCCTTAGTTATGCATGTTGGTATTCTAAATGATACTTGATGGTACAGATTATTTAATGATTAAATATTATTGTATTATTTAATATGACTTTTTTAATGTTGAGGATGGACCTTAACACCTAAAGTAATTAAAGGTTGAAGTAAGATTAATGTGATGCATGAATGAGGCAAGTGTGCGATTTACTTAAGTACTTGCTCTTCTTATGATGAATAGTTATCAATGAATGATGTGTGGATATCATAAGTATTAAGTGTTAATAATGTGTATATACTTTGATAATTGCGACACATGGGGACTAATAAGTTCCTTTGTGTATAATCAAGTGGAAGATGTAAACATGTATGTCTATGAATACTTGTGAGATTATATATGCGATTGGACTGTTATATATGTGTAAAGGTACTGTCACTAAAGATCTGGGCTCTTATTAGTACTTGGTTGAATAGTTATATGAATGTGGATATATTGATATTGTATATACTAAGCATGCTACTGAATACTAAATTTGAGCTATGATCATATGTTGGACACAGAGTGTCCCACTCAGGTTGCGAACGCGCACCACTGTTCTGTAGGCTTTTGCCTAATATGCTCTATTGGCTATTATGCCATTCTGATTCTGAATTTGATACCTATTTTTCTTCTGTTTCTTTTGAGTTACTAATAAGGCCCATAAATGAAAAGATTAAAATATATGCAATTTATATCCATCTATGACAGTATGTATTCTGAAATATTTTGTAAGGATGTATTTGTTTCGGTGATATTTTGTTTTGATAATGAGACTGTTTGTATTCTGATATTTCAGTAAGACTGATAACATTCTGATATGGCATTTTGACTGTTAAGGTTTCATTATAAGTATATGTTTTGATAATATCTTTATATAGTACATATGCTCTGAATCCATCTAATAAAGTGTATACTCTATATTCATTTTGATTAGTATATGTTCTGTCAACATTTTGAAGTAGTGTGTGTTTGGAATATAGGAAAATATAACCATTGATACTTGGAATTATTTGTGTTCTATTATAATGAGAATTGCTTGGGCCTTAAGAAATATGATTTGCATATGTTAATGTTATAATATGATTACTTGTGATGCAAGTTGCCTAAGCCGATATTGTTATATGATTGCATACGGCACAAGTTACATAAAGTGATATAGTTATCTAGTTGCTTGGAATGCAAGTTTCCTATAACGCGACTGATGCTTAATTACTTGGAATATAAGTTACTATTGTTATAAATTTAGCTTCATCATTTAAGCTTATTAAGATGATGTATAATTATTGGTGTTAGGGTTATAAAGTGAAACTCCTTCCTTTGAGAACAGTTGTATTTTGGTGGAATTGATATGAACTACTATTTTTGATGCCATGTATTAAATAGTTTAACGTGTATGGTTTCAATGAACCATACTTGTGCACTTAGGGTATGCATTTATATGTTGAGTACCATTGAGTTTTACACTTAGAGTGATGATTTTGTCTCACATAGGTTGAAGATTTGGATTGCTGCTTAGTTCGTGAGTTCCTACGTTCAGAGGATAAAGTCTTGAGATCTCTAGTCCAAAGTGAGAGTCCTTAAAGTGGACTTGTGGCATGTGTTAGTTTATATCACTGAGAGTAATGGTTTTTATTATCGGGATTTATAATTAATAAGTTTAAGAACATTGAAACTATTTTTGGATTACATACCTTATAAACCTTTTGTTGAAGTACTATTGAATTTGATTTTGATAATTTGTTTGAGAACTTTTAACTAGGTTTTATATTTTAAACTTCTTATGGAAAATAAGGTTTGTTTTATTAACGTGGATGATGTTTTTCTTAAACTGTTTTAATGAGATTGATTGAAGGGCTTACTTATTATTTGTTATGATTATAATTTTGTTGGTAATAAAACTTAATTTGTTTTATAACTTTGTTATTGAGTCTTTTGCTTTGTATTTCAAAGTTTTTGCAAACTCCAATGTTTTTGTAAACCAAATATCTTTTATTAAGTAACAGAATAAGTAAGAAGTAAGTAAGTCAGTATGTTCCTGTGGCACAAAATGTGACATCTCCTGCTTGGTCCTGCAGGAGTAGGAAGAGGGTGCTACTGAAATGGATTTTGCTTTCTTTATGTCTCTTGAAGACATATTAATGGTAACTAAGGTAGAACACTTAAGAGACTGAGGAAGATGCGAGAGCTAGGAAGCCAAAGGAATGTTTTAACTAAGGCCTCTATAATGTACTTTGCAAGGAGCTAGATAATCAGAGAATTATGTGTGTTTTTTGATTGAAAAACTGTCTAATATTTATAGGATCTCCGACTAGGGGGCTTTTGGCACATTTCCTGATGTGGGATTGAAAATTTCTTGAAAGAATAAAAGGAGGTCGATCGGCCTATGTTGGGCGGTTAGGCTAGTTTTTGCAGGTCTGGTTTGGTTCAAACTCTTTCAATTGATTTGGCTGGTTCGAGGCCCATTCGACCTCCTCTTACAACCTATAAGGTATCATTGGATAGCTCTTGATGTCTAACTTCCACTAGTATTGAGTTTGTAGGAAAACCGATTTGGGAAAAAAGTTATTTGCAAATCAATGTTGATAACTAGCGTTTTTTATGTTGATTTTGGTTCGAATAGTTCACGTCTGGTTCATAGGATTTCAAAGTAGACTTAATTTTTCAGGATGTTAAAAAAAAAGGTTTTAACAAGAATGTAGCATTTTTATCTAATCCTATGTGACTAGGTAAGGGGTGTTACATGTTGCCTTCGTCCATTAGTGACGCTACCCTAGATAAGGATATACCTTCCTGATGCTGTTTAAGTAGGATTAAGATATGAAATGTATATATAAGTTGTACTTTATGTGGATGTCAAATCTTGAAGGTGAACTTCATCATCTAACTACATCATAGATTGATAGTGATAATTAACTCCTGAAGGGGTAAAAGATTCTCACTATTCTTAATGGTTAAGTGTAGACGCTTAAATTTTGCCCCTAAAAGGTCCAATGATGATACACCATTTTCTTAATAAAATTAGATTGAGATTCCCGATCGCTCTAGTTTTTTGACCGATGGTCTGTGGCTAAGATTACCAAATGTGTTTAACCACTTTTACCATTTCGGGTTACTAGGCGTTTGACGACGAAATCAGGCCCAGAAAGTGTATCAGGCTCGCCGACATATTTTTCGGTGCACCACCTAGTTTTGCATGCCACACCGTTTGATTTTATAAAAGTGAGCTGGTCTCATTGCAGGCCCGACAGTGGTAATTTTTGTCACGTAAGCCCTATAATGGGGCAACCCACCCTTATTTGCCTATAAATAGGCATTGAGAGGTGTAAGAAAGGGGGACTCTTTTTTGGAGAACAAAGGGGAAGCTCTTGCATTTTAAAAACTCAACCAAAAAATCTAAAGGCAACTTATGTTAATCTTGGATTTGTGGTGAGAATTTATTGTTAATCAATCAAAAATCCCTTGTAAATAATCTAGAATCCTAAAAACACAAACTCTAAAATTGAATCTCAGATTTTTGGATCAAAGACTAACTGTTGGGTTTTCCTTCATCCATTTTTGAGCAAATCATCAAAGAAGTCACAAAAGGTAGTTTCTAAGAACCTTTAAACACTTTCTTCATCTTTTTCTTTGCTTTTTTGGTGTTTCAAACATCATTTCTAGGTCTGGTTATGAGGGAAACCTAGGATCAACCAAACAGGGGTTTCTGCACCTCTGTGGTACGGGGCCAATAGTAGTGGCGTGCGCCACTTCCTTGTGGCTCACGCCACAAGTACCCAGAAACTCCTGTTCTTACCTAATAAATGTCCTGATTCGTTGATCTGGTGGCCAAGATCGGACCTTAAAAGGTTTGTGATGCGCATTAGGTCATATATGGATCAAATAAACACATAAAACATGATTGAGAGCACTGATTGATGAATTTGTTCATCTTTCTAGGATTAACATCAAGATCATGAACTTAAATCATGTTAAAACATTTAAATTTATTTCTCTTACTTTACTAGCATTTTATTATCCTGTTCTTTATTATTTCTGTCCTTTAAATTCTTGTCATTTATTTTAATGTTCATTATTATTGTGCTAAACCTTTATTTGTTAATCTTGTAACGCTTACATTCATCATATTCATGACTATTAGATGATTGATTGTGTTGTGACTTGTAATTAATTTATACTTTTGTAGATACTTGTTTTTCTTTATGTTTGTTGCTTGTGGTTTGGATTTATTTTTGATTTAAGCTTCTTATCGCTAAATGTAAAGGGTCCTTAATGGGATTCCTATTATTGCTTGATGTAATTATTATATGGGTTTGGGAAATCTGGAGGGTTTAAGGATAGATTGTAATGATTAGAATGGTTTGTAACTCTTTTCTCCTCACCTCCCCTTCTTTGATTGATTTAATATATGTTGTACGGATGAGATTGAATGTATGCTTGACATGTTTTCTAAAAAGTGCATAAAAGGTTTTACATCTTAATTTTTAGTTAATTGCATTATTAAATTATTGTGAATGATTGGACAATGTGGAGGCCGGCTTAGCCGGGCGCAATGGGTGCCTAACACCTTCCCATTTCATCCCTAACTCCCGGACTTTATCTCTAGTTTAAAACTGGATTGGTCGATTCCAAAGAATCAGCTGATTTGAGAATTTTCCCTAATAAGGGTGGTGACTCCAAAATAAAACTCTTACCAAAATAAGAGAACCTTTTTTCGTGGATTAAACGGGTCTAATAAAAAAACCATTTTTATTAAATAAAATAAATCAAGCCCGTTAGATTTGATTCTTTCCAAATCTCTTTCGGGAAAAATCCAACGTCCTCATTAAGGCCTACCCATATCAGTGGAGGTACACATGGAGATGCTATATGGATTCCTTTATGAGGTTAAGGATTTAAACTTAAGTAAATGATGCGATCTATTTATGTATTTCGCTTCATTTTCCAATAAAAATGCTATCGCTTTTGATGATGGGTCAATGTAGCAAGATTCAAATTTGAAGGATGAATTTCCTAATATGGGGAGATTAAAATTACCTGAAATTATATTTTTAGAACTCATTGAATTAAATTTTAAATCAAAAAACCAAATAATCAAAATTTTAGTAGATGAGATATTTCTCATCAATATTTTTATTTCGTTGGTTAAGACATAATTGGATAAATCATACCATAAAAAATGAATTAAAAACTGAATAAACTAATGAAAATGTGGATCAGATCGAATCAAACCAAATCAAATCAATTTAAATAGACCACATGTTGGAAATTTTTCGACTCTTCCTCTCCAACAAGCTGGATAACCCCTTCTTCTTCTTCATTGCCATTTTTCCTACCTTTTAGCTTTAAATCACTAAGAGAATTTGGATTTATGTTTCTAAGCATTAAATAATTAAATCATCTCCTTTGTCTTAGAATTTTTGTAGCATTTGGTGGATGATATGGAGCTTTCCTTCTCTAGATCCAACTATGTTGATTTGGATTTTATTGTTCTTCAAGCTAAAAGTAATTGGTAAAAAATTCTTCATCATATTAGGAGAAGATATTTAATACAATTAAGGTAGTAGATTAAGTTCTATGAGAAGAATTAAAGGGATCTAAGGCTAGAGTTTTAGTGCAAGAAAGATTAGGGAAATTGTGATATTAATTATTCTAAGCAAGAATTTAGCATTTGAATAATAAATCATACTAAAAGGGAAAGCAAATAAGGTTATCAATTTCAAATATTAAAAGAGTTGAATGAAAACTCATGCCTTAGGCATATGAGTATTCGACCATTCATGGAAAATCTGAGGAATGATGATTTTATTTTTTAATTCTTTTTAAAATAACACATTTACTAGTTTAAATAATCATAATTAAGTTGTAGTTGATTGATATGTTAACTATCAGAATTAACAATCGAGAGGATTTGAGAATTGGTCCCTCCTTAGAGTAAATTTGGGGTGGAATAAGGGTAATTCTGTTAGGATAAGGATCGTGAAAATCCTAAATTATTTGTTAGTTAGAGTTCATTTGGAAGTCTTGTAACACCCACCGCTCAGCCCCAAGAGACCCGATGGCGGATGCCACATTCGGTGCCGGAGACACTGTCCTAACATAACATATGAATCATAAAATCAGATTATGAATTAGAAGTGATTAAGCATTTACAAGTTTAGCGAGTAATTTTTTTTATAATGATTGAGAAAAATCCTGCAGAAATACTGTAAGAATATCCCTTCAAAAACCGAGCTCGCCAAACATGTGAATACAAAACACTCCTCATTTTAAACTCTAAACCCCCAGCAAACTCCAGTAATCATCATAGCAACACAACAACACTTCTATACCTTCATAACTATAGAAACCCTTAATAGCATTTTAATATATATATATATATATATATATATATATATATATATATATATATATATATATCAAGTCCTTATGTTCTTAATCATACCAATTATCTTAAACATATTTTATATCCAAACATTAAATAAAATCTCATGCTTATCTCCAAATATATACACCAAACTAATTTATCATTACATGCTTAAGTTATAATTCAAATAATATAATATTAAAAAATGTAATAATTATACATGTCATGATTCTTAAGTACATCAAACTAATTCTACCACTACTAAAATAGTCTCTTCTGTTCTGAAGCTACTCTTCTGATCTTCAAGTAGCAACCACGGACTTCAACCTGCGCGTGATAAAAATCAAAGCGCTGAGTATAAAACTCAGTGGTGCTCATAAATGACAAACTTACCAATGTTGCACTGGCAACACACTTAAAATATAAATTTTCATCAAAAGAACTTACATTTACATTTATATAGCAAAAGAAATATCAAATAAACTTATAATTAATAACATAAATAATTTAATTCTTTCAAATCATAAATTCATTACTTGGACATTTATTATACCAATACACATACTATTTATTTTAAACCCATGTACCGAAATATCATGCTTTGAAAATTCATTTGATAACATAATCATTTATTTCCAAACTAAGGTTTACTGAAATAATATAATCTCATTCATTTAAGTGCCTTAAAAATATTTTCCAAGGGCTCGCATACACTTAGGAGAAAAAGAAGCAGATAGGTTTTCATAACTTATTCATAATGGCCTTAGGTCGCCAACCTTTTCATAACATATAGAGCGCGTCCGCCCTAACATAAGACACCCACGTGCCTAGCATAAGATCATAGCTTCTTTTCATAATGGCATCAAATGCCGAGCATGCTCATCATACATAAAATCAAATCACGCATCAAATTCACACCAAGTATATTAGAGCCCAAAATCCTTGTTTTAATTCTTAATTCATAACACTTTCTTAAAACTTGTCTTATGCTTTAGTCTTCTTAAATTCATAATGTCAGCTTACTTTAGAATGTCAGTAACTCATGAAAAATTCATAATTAAACAAAATTACTTAACTTAGAAAATTTCTTATCATATGAAATCATACATGTAAACTTACTTTAGAACTTAAGTGACTCATGAAAACATAATTACTCAATATAGGAAGTTTCTCATAAATTCCTTTTCTTTTAAAATTTTTTTAAAAGTCATAATGAAATTTATCATAAGTAATTTCTTATCATATAAAATCATACTTTCCTTATTCAAAATTAAAGCACATACACCTTAAATATCATTTTTTTTAAACCTGTAAACATACGAAAGTTATCAAAATAATCGTACTTATGTCATATATATATAGCATAACATAAAAAAAAAACAATTAAGTAAACCTTACTACCCTAAGGTGGTTCAACCTCTTAATGAAAACCAAGGGGAGGAATTTCCTTCTCTAATCAAGTATTCTAACATAACTCTTATGCATCAAAGTATCCATTTCAACTCTCATCATTTATTATCTAAACCAATTCCATACTTTTTCCCGAAATTTCCAACAAGTTTTTCCCATTTATATCCATTTAAACATATCCACAATAACACTTTTTAAACTTGTCTTATTTTTGTCAAATAAATCCTAAAAAACTACAAATAATCAAGAGAAACTTCCTCACACCTGATTCTTACATACCTTTATCCAAATAAACCTATGATTCAAGACATAGGAAATTTGCAGCATTAAAATAACCTTGACCTTTGATGGGTTTTTAAGATATAACTTGAATTATATGTCTCCAAATTGAATGAAATTAGATTCACTAGAAAGCTAAGACAAAATTCTACAAATGTTATGAAAGGACCACACCCAGATCAATTTGTAAGGTAGAAAACAAAAGTGAGGAACACAAACCAACAGTTCAGACCTGATTCAGCAGAACCAAGTCCAATGTTTATTGAATTCCTCCTTAACCAAACACTCAAATTAAATCAATCCAAAACAAGAGAAGTATCAAGACATAGTGCAACAACTCTCATGAAGAACTCAGAACATAATCTTGCCATTATAGTGGTCAAAATGGGCACTCAATTCAGTGATGCTTGTGGCCCGTCATAACAGAGTCAGTTTGGGTGTTTCAGCCATAAGTTGAGCTATGTATCTCCAAATTGGACACAAGAGGATGGGTTGGAAAGATAAGAAGTAGACCTACAACTTTTATGAAGGACTCAGACACAAATGGGAAGTAGAAAGGATCGAAAAATAGTCCTTAAGCTTACCCAATAACACCTTTTCCCAAATTCAGCTTACTTTAACCATGAAAAGAACATGAAAGACATAGATACAAGGTAGAGGTTCTACCACATACTAAATACTCATCAAACATCACCCAAGAGCATGTTATTGCAACCAAAGTTCAACAAATCAATCATTTCATACAAAATCCCAAAATATACACATGATAGCATAAATGCACAAAATAAAAAATTTGAGTAAGGTAAGTGTGTTTATGAACACTAACCTTCAAAACAAGCTCTGGAAAGCTTTAATCAAGGCTCCTTAAGCTTTGGTCTTGCCCTTATCTTTATTAGAAGGCTATCCACCCTTTGAGCCAAGTAGAAAAATCACCAAATTCCTTGAAATTTGTCACCAAATATCACTTCTCTAGCTTCACTCTCTAAGATTAATTACTTAAGTCAAGTTGGATGGGGTGAATTTGGTGAATTTAGCAAATAGAATTTGAAGAAAAACAAAGAGAAGTAGGAGAGCAAAGTGGCGTTGAAGAGAAGAAGAAGAAGAGAAAAGTGTTTGCTCAATAATTGAAAGTTGCCTTTAATAAAGCAACTAAAGGGCATTTTGGTCTTTTTGCCCAAATTGAATGGATAGGATTAAGTCACTAGTAATCTAATCTAATGGCTATAAATATTCTCCAATTAAATTCCTTCAAAATATTATTTATCTCCACAAAAGTCTCTAATTTACTCCATAAAAAAATAATTTTTTAAATTTCCTTAATTACTATAACTCCACAATTCACAATTCACTAATTATCTAAATTCTCCAAAAATATTCATTACTTACTTCCTATCCATAAAAATCATGCATACATAATTCAAAAATATTAAAGAAAATATAAAACATATATAGTAATTTGTTTTGGACCAAAATGCTACCAACTCCCAGATCGGTAGTACTATTCATAGACCGGTGGTACTATTCATAAACCGGTAAACTTACTATTTTCGACATAAAAAAATGGGGCGTTACAAGTCTAATATCCTTTAATATATTTGTATATTGTTCTTTTATGTATTTTATTATTGCATATTAACAGTAGTCCCCCAAAAAAATATTGGCCATTTATGTCCAACAAATATTTAAATTTGAATGGATGGACTGCTTAAATATGAGCTGTTTAAGCTCGAATGATGGATTGCTTAAGCCCGAATAGGTGGATTGAGTTCGTTTTAGGTGGAATGCTTAAGTCCAAATTTATTGAGGACTGCTTAAGTTCGAGTTGACGGAGTGTCAGAAATCGATGGACTTGTCCGAGTTGATGGACTGCTTATGTTCGAATTGATGGACTATTTATGGATCGCTTAAGTCCAAACTAGAGAAGTGATTATGTCCATGCTGATGTCCTATTTATGTCCAAACTGATGGACTGTTTATGGACCACTTAAGTCTGAACTGGAGAAGTGGTTGTGTACGAGCTGATGAACTGTTTATGCAGAACTAGTGGACTGTTTATGGATCGCTTGAGTCCGAACTGGAGAATGGACTGCTTAAGTCCGATGATGGACTTGTTCGAGCTTGTGGATTGCTTAAGTCCGAATTTTGTTGAGGACTGCTTAAGTCCGAACTGGAGGACTGTTTAAGTCTGAACTGGAGGACTGCTTAAGTCTGAACTGAAGGATTGCTTAAGTCCGTATTTATTGACTTACATTTGGTTGTGCTACCTGCGCTTTGATCATGATATAGAGAATAAAAGTATAACGCAACAAACTAATAATAAAATTGCTTTGTCTTATTAAAATGGAGAAAATAAATAAATATAGTTGTCTTATAATTTCAATTTAAATTTTCATTGGCAATCAGTGGTAACTTACCGTCTTCTCATCCACAGAGAGAAGATAAAACATGTAGCTTGATACTAAAAGCAATGATATACTCAGCTAAAAAATAATAAGATTGCAATGTAATGTTACAAACCAATATGGCATGTTGTAGAAACTTTTTTTTTTTAGATATCAACAGTAATTCTATAATCTTTTATAATTTTCAATTCATTAAAACATCAACAATGGTGTATTCTCCTATCCTGGCCCTTTCTAACTTCATGTAGATTTTTTGAATTCCCTAAATGCAATAATTGATCAGGTTAATTACACTTGCAGGTTTTTCTGCAATAGGTAGCTTTGGAAAATAGAATACCCATGCTTAGTGAAATTTGAAGAAACTAATGTAGTTGATGTTACTTTTTTTTAAAAAAGTGCCGACTTAGGTTATGGAGGGGGATAACTGGATGCTAATATACTACTCGATAAGCATCTTTCATCCACATGTCCAAATTCAGGACATTATAATGTGCAATTATTCCTTTTTATGACTCTTTAAATCAAAAGGCATCTATAGTTTACCAATTTTACTGTTCCTTGTCTAACTCCAACAACCAAACAACATCATGTAAAGTAAGAATCTTAAAAATTTGCTCAAACTCCTAGGTCAGCAATAAACAATACCTCATAATACATGTCATAGTCAAGCTGATTTATGCAATTCAACATATATATATGTAATGAGAGAAATCCTTACAACCACTCATATCAAATACAATAAGCTTGATAAGCATTTATTGAGGAGATAAACAGTAAATTGTGTGGAAAAAGAAAATAATAGAACAATAGAAACAACAAGGAATAGAGAGACCAGAAGTTGTCTCACCATGAAAAGTAGAGAGAGGTATGGTATATTTCATTTGTTACATAATCGTTTGTTTAGCAAAAAATCTAGAGCATATATTACATTGTTTAACAGCAATAAAGGTTCTAAAAACTAAACCCACAAATAAACAAACACAAACATCTAAAAGTTCAACTATGAACTTCCTATTTTAACCTTTTCCTCCTCATTCTTTTGTTTGGGCCAGAATTTTCAGTACTCCTTTAAAAATTGAAGGATAAAAGTACAACTGCTTAAATATGTTAGTGCATAAGCACAACCAACCATGTGCAATTGCCAACCATTTAAAGCATTTAATTAACCAACATAAATATAAAGTGAAACAATTATTCACCAAAAAAAGCAAAGCCAGAGAAGCTATTTATACATAGAATTCAATTTCAAATGCAGGAGCATTCTTACTGGTTTAGCCAAACAAGTTGTATTTTCACTATGCTTCCTTTTACCAACTTACTTCTTAGGTGTTAAATGATAAAACACTGTACACATAATTTGTACAATGCAATTAGTTATCAATTCTGATAGCACCCTACTATAGTGTGAAAAGGCATTGCTTGGTTCCACTATAAGCTTTATCTCTATCTATTTTTACAACTCCTTGATTGCTATTCGCTACAAGACAAAGGTCAAACTTATTTGAAGTCAATTTAAACATGTTTCTTCTCTAAGCATTGACTAGGGGAAAAAGAACAAGTCAAGAAAATCCAAGCATGGCTATAGAAAGAATATATAAGCTCCACTATGACACAAACTTAAAATAAAAAGGGATAATTATGCATAATGTAGAAATGATGTCACACCATTTTAGTTCAAGACTCAATAAAGAATCTAGATTAGGATAGAACAGAAGGATGTAAGGGGACTCATGCAACATGACCCACTTATATTCTGAAAAGGTTTTGATCGAAAGTTAGAATTTTTGAAAATGGATTAAATGCTCTTTGCTTACCCATAACAAACTCAAGATTTTTTTTCTTTTGGCCCATAAACTAACATCCTTCCATCTACAAGATGGAAAATCTTGCCAAAATATCTTTACAAGAGGCTAATAAACAACAAAAATTTTAAAAAGAAAGAAAAAACTAAAGTGTAAGGAGAGTTCTTAAAGGTCGCTTATTTTTTATTAATACAAGCTAAAAAGGTAAACAGCTTTGAAAACAACCAAAAAGCAAATAAATAAAAAATAAAAACCCATGAACCTCATGATAAGCAAGGATTCTTAACTTGTCTTCTTTGGCTTGATATGAAGAATTCCAATACCATACAAAATGACATTTAATCAGATCAAATACCAATTCTAGCTCATACAAAAAAGATACAGATACATAGAAAAATTAGAAAAATCTCAAATCCCAAAAACAAAAAATGTAGAGAAAAGATACAGAAAGTACCAATAGGCAAGAAAACCCAAAAACATATAGAATCTGTTGCTTTTTCTGTACAATCCTATAAGAAAGAGGAAAAGGAAATTAAAGCGTAGGCAAGGGAGACATATAATGATGAACTCATAAGAATATGATGAATTAGTAGATGAACCAAAAGCAAGAAGTCCAAAAGCAATTTCAGATCCAAACAAGTGAAATTGAAATATTCATAAATTATAGACATACCTCAATTTTTTACTTAACATCACCATCTACCCATTTAATTGGGTCCATATGGGTTATCATAGAAGTAGTCTGATAGGTGTCACAATTATAGTATTTTTAGTATAGTTTTTATTTAGAATTTTAGTAAGATTTATCACTTTTATTTATTTTTACTTCGTTTTTATTATAATTTTGTTGAAAGCTTCCTTGAACCATAATCCACTTGATCTGAAAGAAATTTGCAGGGTTTTGGCACAGAAAAGAGCATTACAAAGCAAAATACTTAGGCTCAAACACGCCCAGCCCGTGTACTTTAGCACGGGCGTGCTAAAGCTAAAGAAAATCTAGTGGAGAGTCAGGGGATAGCACGGCTAGCCCGTGCTAAATGGCACGCCTGTGCCCAAAAGAAACTCAAGGCGTGCTTGCCTAGCACGCCCATGACGAAATCTATCTTGGAAGGATAGAGACAAGCACGCCTTACCTGTGCTAAGGGGCACGCCCGTGCCACAAAGACTCATCTGAGCGTGTTGCATAGCACGACCCGTGCTTAACCATTCAAAGTTCCAGACTCGAGCGCGCCCAAGCCGTGCTATATGGAACGCAAACGCTATGAAGGCAGTACAAACTTGAGCTAAAAACGCAAGCCAATCTTTTTCTCGGTTGGGCCCACCTCAAATATTTTCCTAAACGTGCTAAACAAGATCTAAACCTATTTAGGAAGAGAAAAGAGTCCTAACTAAGAAGAAATCCAAAGTCTAAACAGTCATGATCTCCTAAAGAAGATTTTTGTATCTAATTAGGATTCTATTTCCTAAACAGAGTCAGATTCTACTGCAGGAGGTCTATATAAAGAAGGGAGCTATTCATTGTAAGAGATCTCGAATTGTAGTAATTTTCTACATAATTCTCTCTCTCTAAAAGACCTCAAGCATCCAAGATTTGTACCGAGATTCAAGGAAGCCATCTACATAGCTGTTCCCTAGTTTTTATCTCCAAACTCTTAATCTTGTTTTTATTTTCATTGTTCATTACTGATTATGAAGATTCATTCAAGTATTACTGAGTTTTCTTTAATTACTATGTCTAGCTAAACTCCTATACTAGGGATTTGATGTAACTTAATTCGATTCCAATTTATAATATTAGATTTGTTTTTCCTTGTTCTTGTTATAATTTATTATTGAACTTAAAGCTTCCAGGCGGAGTTTCTCCCTTGGATTGACTTATTTCATTAATCACTATCGGGAGAAGGGTTTTTGATTTGAAAAAGGTAATGAATTACTTGAGAATAATAACTTGATACGGAAGCTATATGGTTTGACTCAAGGGAGGTTTTCATAAGTTAATGACCTTAGGTTATGAATTCACAAAATAACCATGAAACTTAATGATTTAATTTATGTTTGATTGCGTTATTGGAAGATAAGTAATTAGACTAGATTAGAATAGCTAACAATACATCGGGAGAGTTTGTTAGTGAATTTAGGGTTGTTTCTCCTACTTGAACAATTAAAATTGATTAACAGACTAATAAAATAAATTGGATAGAATTAAGTGAAATCAAATTCCCTAGTAGTTTTAAATCGTTGATTTCTTTTCTTCTAAATTTTGTTGCTTGATCTTTTCTGCTTTATTTTCGAACTTACTTTCCTTATAACAAATCTCTCTCATTATAATAATAGGTTAACAAAATTTTGGTACTTGATACACAGTCCCTGTGGATACGATACTCTTTCACTCTATATTATTTGTTGCGATTTTGTATACTTGCGAAAATCACTGTCAAGTTTTTGGCGCCGTTGCCGGGGATTGGCGTTATCAATATCAATACTAATTACCCTATTGTTAATTTAGACATTCTTCTATTTAAATTTAACTTTTCTTTTAAGGAATTATTTCAGGTGTTTATGCAAAGAAGATCAAGAAGGACTGAACCCTTAGTCTTTGATCTAGAAATTGAAAGAACTTATTGAAGGAACAATGCTGCAAGAAGAGCATGTGAAATAAAACCCGAACAACAAGCAGTCATGGTCAACGAGAACGAAAACGAGAACTTAAATTGACCTCCACTTCAACATTTTGTCCGCACCTTGCGAGACTACACAACACCTAATCTTAATGGGACAACTCACTTAGGGAGGAAGCTAATAATTTTGAAATTAAACCCGCAATTATCCAAATGCTTTCCACCTCAATTCAATATGGGGGTTTGCCTAGTGAAGATCCTAATGCTCATATCACAAATTTTCTGGAAATTTGTGATACTTTGAAACAAAATGGTGTTTCCGGAGATGCAATTAAACTGAGACTTTTCCTTTTCACTCTTAGGGATAAAGCACGATCTTGGTTACAGTCATGTCCCACTGGAAGTTTCACAACATGGGAAGAATTAGCCCAAAAGTTCTTAGCAAAATTCTTTCCATCTCCAAAAACCACAAAACTGCGCAATGAGATAATGATATTTGCTCACCATGATCAAGAGAGCTTGTACGAAGCTTGGGAAAGATTCAAGGACTTGTTAAGAAAATGCCCACATCACAGTTTGCCTAAGTGGTTACAGGTACAAACTTTCTATAATGCATTATCTCCTAACATCAAAATCACTTTAGATGCAGCTGCAGGTGGATCCTTTGAGAAGAAGGGAATTGATGAGGCATATGAATTGATAGAGGAAATGGCAAGCAACAGCCATTACCAAAACAATTCCGAAAGGAAGAGAACTGCAGGAGTCTATGAAATAGATGCTATCACAGCACTTAATGCCAAGGTAGATAACATGGTAAGAAAATTGGACATGTTAACTACTTATCCTGTGAATTCTATTATGCAAGTTTGTGATAGGTGCAATGGACAACATGGGATTGGAGAATGCATGATAGACTCTTTGAATCCCCAAACCTTGGAGCAAGTAAACTATGTGATGAATCAAGGAAGGAAAAATTACCCATTTCCAATTCATACGATAATAGATTGAGGAACCATCATAATCTATCCTATGGGAATCCTAACAATGCCTTAAATGCACCACCAGGTTTCCTTCCTCAAGAGAAGAAATCTCATGATGATCTCCTCACTGCCCTTTCTAAATCGCACATGGATTTCATGAACGAAACTAGAGAAAACCACAAAATTCAGCAGGCTGCGATAAGAAATTTGGAGATTCAGCTAGGGCAATTTGCAAACATAATGGCATCTCGACCTCAAGGTACGCTACTTAGCAATACTGAAAAGAATCCTAAAGAGCAAGTGCAGGCTATCACCTTGAGAAGCGGCAAACAATTAGAAAAGCCACCAAAGAAAGAAAAGAAAGTGGAAGAACAACCAAAGGTTCCCATCATTGATCTAAAAGAACAAGAAAAAGTAAAACCTTATGTTCCACCTGTCCCCTTTCCACAAAGGTTAAAGAAAGCACAAGATGACAAGAGCTTCCTAAAGTTTCTGGATGTATTCAAAAAGCTTCAAATAAACATTCCTTTTGCTGAAGCTCTAGCTCAAATGCCTAGCTATGCGAAATTCCTAAAAGATATCCTGAACAAGAAACGAAAAATCGATGATCAAGGAATGGTAATGTTAACTAAGGAATGCAGTGCGGTTATCCAAAATAAACTGCCTCCAAAGTTGAAGGACCCAGGAAGTTTTTCTATCCCTTGCAATATTGGTAATCTTAATTTTGAAAAAGCTTTGGCAGATTTAGGTGCTAGCATTAATCTTATGTCTTATGAAGTTTTTAAGATGCTAGGTGTGGGAGAACTCAAACCAACAAGGATGTCTCTATAATTAGCGGATCGATCGATCAAATATCCTAGAGGAATTATAGAAGATGTGCTTGTAAAGGTAGGTACGTTCATCTTTCCTATTGATTTTGTTATTCTTGATATTGATGAAGACAGGGAAGGATCTTTAATCCTTGGGAGGCCCTTTCTTGCAACTGCAAGAGCATTAATTGATGTTTATGAAGGTAAATTAACTTTAAGGGCTAGACAGGAAGAAATTATTTTTGATCTTCTTAAATCATGTAAACTTCCTATGGACTATGGTGATTGCTTTCGCATTAATGTTGTTGATGAATGTGTGGAAAATACTTTGAATACTAAAGATAACATTAATGAATCAAACATCATGAATGAGAAAGAAAGTGAACCTCCAAAGTAAGAACTGAAACAACTTCCACCTCATTTAAAACATGCATTTTTAGGTGAAAACCACTCTTTTCCTGTTATTATTTCTTCTCACTTAACGCTTGATCAAGATGAAAGGTTGTTGCAGGTTCTTCGAAAGCACAAGAAAGCACTAGGGTGGTCAATTTCTGATCTACAAGGGATAAGCCCGAGTGTATGCAGGCATAAGATCTTGATGGAAGAAGACTACAAACCTTCAATCGAGCATCAAAGACGATTGAATCCAAATATGAAGGAGGTAGTCTAGGCTGAAATTATAAAACTCCTGGATGCTGGCATTATCTATCCAATTTCTGATAGTTGTTGGGTGAGTCCTGTCCAAGTTGTTCCAAAGAAGGGAGGTATGACTGTTATCTCTAATGAAAATAATGAATTAATTCCCACTAGAACAGTCACAGGTTGGCGTGTGTGCATAGATTATAGGAAATTGAACAAAGCAACACGCAAGGACCACTTTCCCCTACCCTTTATTGATCAAATGCTTGAAAGACTTACAGGTTATCCCTTTTATTATTTCTTGGATGGTTATTCAGGATACTTTCAAATACCTATTGCTCCTGAAGATCAAGAGAAAACTACTTTCATTTGTCCTTATGGCACTTTTGCCTATAGGAGAATGCCTTTTGGACTATGCAATGCACCTGCAACCTTTCAAAGATGCATGATGTCGATATTTTCTGATATGGTGGAGAAATTTATCGAAATATTCATGGATGACTTCTCTGTATTTAGTTCTTCTTTCAGTGCATGTCTTCATAACTTATCCTTGGTGATGCAACGATGCGAGGACACTATCCTTATTTTGAATTGGGAAAAGTGTCACTTTATGGTTAGTGAAGGTATTGTCTTAGGGCATAAGATCTCTCAAAAAGGGATTGAAGTTGACAAGGCCAAAATCGAGGTTATTGAAAAACTACCTCCTCCTAACTTAGTGAAAGGAATAAGGAGTTTTCTTGGTCATGCAGGATTCTACAGGAGGTTCATCAAGAACTTCTCAAAAATCACAAAACTTCTTTGTAATTTATTAGTTAAAGATGTTCCTTTTAATTTTGACAAAGAGTGTTTAAATGCTTTTAACAGGTTAAAGAAGGAGTTGATCTCAGCACCTATCATTACTACACCAGATTGGACTCTTCCTTTTGAGCTTATGTGTGATGCTAGTGATCATGCTGTTGGAGCTGTTCTTGGGCAAAGAAAAGAGAAGAAGTTGCACGTCATTTATTATGCCAATTGCACATTGAATGATGCGCAATTAAATTATGCCACTACTGAAAAAGAATTATTAGCTATTGTTTTGGCTTTTGACAAATTCAAGGCCTATTTAATTGGAGCCAAAACAATAGTTTACACAGATCACTCAGCCATCAAATATTTGCTAGAAAAGAAAGATGCAAAACTGAGACTAATTCGTTGGGTGCTTTTATTGCAAGAATTTGATCTGGAACTTTGCGACAAAAAGGGAACCGAAAATCTTATGGCTGACGACCTTTCCAGGCTAGAATTGGGGGAAGAAGATACAACAGAGTTACAAATCAATGAAAACTTTCCCTATGAGCAACTTCTACTGTTGGCAAATACTCAAACCCCCTGGTATGCTGATATAATCAACTACCTTGTTTGCAAAATCCCTCCTCCCAACTTTTCCTATCAACAAAAGAAAAAAATTCTTCCATGATATCAAATCCTACTATTGGGAGGAGCCCTTTTTGTTCAAATATTGTAGTGATCAGCTATTTCGGCGATGCATACCGGAAACAGAGATGGAAAGTGTTCTTAAATTTTGCCATTCAATGGAATGTGGAGGACACTTTGGAGCAAACAAGACAGCAGCACGTATATTGGAAAGTGGTTTGTATTGGCCTAACCTATTTAAAGATGCCTTGCACTTTGTTTGTCTTTGTGATCATTGTCAAAGGTTAGGTAATATCTCAAAGAGACATGAGATGCCCCTGACCAGCATCCTTGAAGTCGAAATCTTCGTTTGGACTTCATGGGACCTTTTCCATCATCATATTCCAACCAATACATTTTAGTGGAGGTGGACTATGTATCAAAGTGGGCAGAAGCTGTTGCTCTTCCAACCAATGATGCCAAGAATGTAATGAATTTTATCAAGAAGTATATTTTTACACGTCATGGCACTCCTAGAGCAATAATCACGAACGGAGGTAAGCACTTTTGCAACAAATATTTAGATTCCCTTCTTGCAAAATATGGTGTTACTCATCGTGTTGGCACTCCATATCATCCTCAAACAAGTGGACAAGCAGAGGTCACCAACAGAGAAATCAAAAATATCCTGGAAACCACTGTTGGACAATCAAGGAAGGACTGGTCCAAGAAGCTAGACGATGCTCTATGGGCGTACAGAACTGCGTTCAAAACACCAATCGGTATGTCTCCATATCGCATGGTTTACGGTAAGGCTTGTCATCTTCCTGTTGAGTTAGAGCATAAGGCGTTTTGGACAATTCAATTTTTTAACTTCAATGCAAAAGAAGCTGGTAAAAAGCGATTGCTACAATTGAATATGATGGATGAAATGCGCCTCCATGCTTATGAAAGTGCCAAAATATATAAGGATCGCACCAAACAATGGCACGATAAGAATATTATCATGAGGAATCTAAAAGTAGGCCAACAGGTATTGCTCTATAACTCTAGACTCCGTCTCTTTCCTGGTAAACTGTGCTCCAGATGGTCTGGTCCATTCACATTAAAGAGATTTTTCCACATGGGGCCATCGAAATAGTGGATGGTAAGTCTAATCGAAGTTTCAAAGTTAATGCTCAACGTTTGAAAGTTTATCAACATGACAACTTTGATCCTGTCAAGAATACCATCAGTCTCGTCTGACCTAAACTAAGGTTGAGTTCGTCGAGCTTAAACGACGTTAAACAAAAGCGCTTGTGGGAGACAACCCATGTTATCTTCTTTTTCAATTTTTATTTCCATTTAATTCTCTTATTTCTGTTACAGAATTTCCCAATTTTCTCCATAATTGTTCTTTTGTTTTAGTTAAAATTTTTTCAGGATCAAGTTAAAATCCACAGGTCAGCAAACCCAGTAGCACGCCCGTGCTATAATATGAGAGCTAACATGCCCAAATCGTGTCTCAAGACACACCCGTGTGCCTTAAAGAAAAATTTTGCTTTGAGAGTCAGAAGCGAGCAGGCCCGGACCGTGCGCCACAGCACGCCCGTGCTTCCTGAATGGAGAAAAACCATTTTAAGAGTCAGTGGCAAGCACGCCCCAGGCGTGTCCAGTAGCACGCCTGTGCAATCCGAAGGGGAATTTCACCTTAAGCTTCAGAGGCAAGCACGCCCTGACCGTGCGAAATAGCACGCCCATGCCAGGTACGCTTCATTTTTTTCTTTTGCAGGACAGAAGCAAGCACGCCCCAGGCATGTCCTATAGCACACCCGTGCCCAAACTGCCTCTAAGCAAGATTAAAGCGCACGGTCTGGCCGTGCCAAGAAGTACGCCCGTGCCACAACCAGACATGCGCATTAAATGGCGCCTCTATTTAAAGTGCACGCCCTAACCACCCCTCATTTCTCTCCGCACGCCTTAGCCGTCAACCTCTCCTCTCCAAATTTTCTCTGTTTTTCTCCCTTTTCTCTCAAATCAAACACACACACCCAAATTTTCACACCCTTCCCCTTCACCATGCCTCCTCAATACAAGCGTAGCAGACCCGCTTCATCGATGGCCGCTCGACAATGGCCAATCGCTCGATCCTCCGCCATTTGAGATCGCTTCACCTGAGCAACAAGAGAGGTACAATAAACTATCCCTTCGCTCTATTTTACCCAATAGATTCATTGATGAAAATGCTTTAGCGCAAGTGAGTCTTCAAGATGCTGTACTAGAACCACTTAAGCGTATAGGATGGAGACAGTTTCTTGAGATGAAGGATCTCGTTTATGCGCCTTTAACTTTAGAATTTTTGAGTTCTTATTCCTCTTTCATTCGATTTTTGCCTACCTCTCCCCCAAGCAAAATTTGCTTTAGGCTTCTTGGTAGAACTTTTGATTTATCTGTGAATGAAGTTAGCCATATTTTTGGATTCCCCAAGGAAAACGCTCAAATCCAAATATCTAAGGATTTTCTTGACCGTAGTACATGGCAAGACTTGACCGGTGAAATTAATTACAACCCTAGTTATTCAAAGGCATCCAAACTAAGAAATCCTGCCCTAAGGTACATTCACAAATTCTTGTCTAACAGTATTTTTGGAAGGAGTGAAAGTGATGGAGTTTTAGGCTTGAATGAATTATACTTTTTATGGGCGATTGAAAAGGGATTTTGCCGAATGTTGGGTATTGGCTCTGCCAAAGATGGGCGAGGGTGGCCCGAGCGGATAAAGGGGCTATCATGATGGGGTGTCTTGTGACCCGTATTGCTGCGTATTTACGAGTCTGAAACCCGACTAGGCCAATCTATGATAGTGTTGGAGGGGGGAAGGGTACTAGATTAGATTTGGATGTCATGATCCACATGAAATTGATTAAAAAGGTCGGAGATGCTTATCGGGTAGTAGGTGCTCGAGAGGATAGTTCTGACGATGAAGAAGCCGAGGCTGCAGGTGGTGCTGATAGGAGGCGGATAATCTGCCTCCTTTTGGTTCTTCTTTTGGTGCAAGTACTTCCGGTGCTGGTCCATCCTTCCAAGGAGCGTCAAGCATGTCCAACGACAAAGTCCTTGCGAGGATGATGTCTCGAATGGACATATTTGACACACGCCTTAACGGGATGGAATCTATGATTGCAGACCGATTCCAATCCATCGAGATTATGCACGGGAGCCTCGACTCTCGCATGGATACACTGCAAGGCCAACTCCAGACTGTTCTCCAGCTTTTACAGCCACATCCACCACCATCGAAGCCTTGATGATTTTGACTGTTCATTTGTTTTATATTTTGATTTTGTTCTCATACATTGATTGTTTTGTTCTGAATTTTTATTTTTTTTTCTTTTGCTTTTAATTTGACTATTATATCTTTAGTAGCTTTTTCTCTTAATGTTTATTTTGGTCTTTTAGCTATGACATATCCCAACGCCAAGCTCTATTGTATTTTTCAATACAATTTTGGTAATGTTTACCCCACTTTCTTATTTCTTTTCTTCTGTTAATGCAATAAGTTTGGGGAAATCAGTTTATTTTGTACACATTGGGGACAATGTGTTTCATTAAATTGGGGGAAGGAAATTTTTAGCTAAACTCTTATTTTTGCTTAACATGGTTGGAACTATTATAAGCAGGCTTGAAGGTTGTCACGATTTAGTAATATGTGATGAATTTAGTTGATTTTCTATTCTAGTATACTTAAGTTCTAAATTTGAAATTTTTGACTTAACATGATTCATTGATTTAACTAATTGTTTCTAAGATTATAAACACTAATTTTTATGAAATTTATGATATATAGGCATGTTTCAATCTAAGTTATTTAACCTTGACATTCCTAGAACAAATTAGAATTCCCTTTGAGGCAAAAATTTTAAATGCTTACATTTAAGAAGAGATGATTTAGGCATTCTTTGTTGAACTTCATATTTATCCTAGGCCACCTAAGTTAAAATATGACTTTTGCAACCAATTTTGAAGCCTATAAAATTTTCTTGTTCACCCTTATTAAACCTAGCCATTAAACCAATGTCAATTCTTACCTTGAGTGCAATAATGTATAATTGAAGGATTTGACTTTTATTAAAACATAGCGACAAAAGGGAGAAAATTTCATTAACACTAGCAAGTGTACCAAGTAAGAAAAATCAAAAGAGAGACAGCCCATAGAAAAAGCAATCAATCAAAGAATTCAAGTTTGGGGAATTTAAGTGCAAGGAAGAAATTAGCAAAATATTACAAAAAAAACCTTGCCAAAATATCTCTATGTCACAAGATAGTAAAGAATTTCAAGACAGAAACTCCCTTAAAACAAATAGTTTTGATAGAATGGGAATCTGGATATTATACATTCTTTTTCACTCTTTGTCTATCTTTTATCCCTTTTCTTTGATCAGCTAAAATTGTACCCCGAAAACCCCATTACAACCTAAAATAAAGACCTTTTGATCTTCTAAATCATATGCATTTCAATTGTGGAGAAGGGACAACTAATCTTGCATATGGGAATGCTGAATTTATACTATCAATTATCTTATTTTAAAGGTTGAATAATTCTTGTAGATTGTTCATATCCTATCTATCGTAAGTTGAATATTTATTAGTGTTGAAAATCCTTTTGACTTATGTTTAAATCAAGGAATGTGTTTTATCAAAAAAATTGAATTTTCGCTTAAATATAATTAGCATGGAAAACAATTGATTTATTCACATATTAACAAATTATGATATCTTTTTGAGTTTATGAATAATTATCACCAACCATAGCAAGCTAGTTTTGTCAGATTATTTTGTTCTCTTACTTTTAATTTTGTTGCTTGAGGACAAGCAATGGTTTAAGTTTGGGGAATTTTGATAGGTGTCACAATTATAGTATTTTTAGTATAGTTTTTATTTAGAATTTTAGTAAGATTTATCACTTTTATTTATTTTTACTTCATTTTTATTATAATTTTGTTGAAAGCTTCCTTGAATCATAATCCACTTGATCTGAAAGAAATTTGCAGGGTTTTGGCACATAAAAGAGCATTACAAAGCAAAATACTTAGGCTCGAGCATGCCCAGCTCGTGTACTTTAGCACGGGCATGCTAAAGCTAAAGAAAATCAAGTGGAGAGTCAAGGGATAGCACCGCTAGCCCGTGCTAAATGGCACGCCCGTGCCCAAAAGAAACTCAAGGTGTGCTTGCCTAGCACGCCCATGACGAAATCTATCTTGGAAGGACAGAGACAAGCATGCCTTACCTGTGCTAAGGCGCACGCCCGTGCCACAATGACTCATCTGAGCGTGTTGCATGGCACGGCCCGTGCTCAACCATTCAGAGTTCTAGACTTGAGCACGCCCAAGCCATGCTATATGGCACGCCCGTGCTATGAAGGCAGTACAGACTTGAGCTAAAAACGCAAGCCAATCTTTTTCTCGCATGGGATCGCCTCGGATATTTTCCTAAATGTGCTAAATAAGATCTAAACCTATGTAGGAAGAGAAAAGAGTCCTAACTAAGAAGAAATCCAAAGCCTAAACAATCATGATCTCCTAAAGAAGATTTTTGTATCTAATTAGGATTCTATTTTCTAAACAGAGTCATATTCTACTGCAGGAGGTCTATAAAAAGAGGGGAGCTATTCATTGTAAGAGATCTCGAATTGTAGTAATTTTCTACATAATTCTCTCTCTAAAAGACCTCAAGCATCCAAGATTTGTGCCGAGATTCAAGGAAGCCATCTACATAGCTGTTGCCTAGTTTTTATCTCTAAACTCTTAATCTTGTTTTTATTTTCATTATTCATTACTGATTATGAAGATTCATTCAAGTATTACTGAGTTTTCTTTAATTACTATGTCTAGCTAAACTCTTATACTAGGGATTTGATGTAACTTAATTCGATTCCAATTTATAATATTAGATTTGTTTTTCCTTGTTCTTGTTATAATTTATTATTGAACTTAAAGCTTCCACGCAGAGTTTCTCCTCTGGATTGACTTATTTCATTAATCACTATCGGGAGAAGGGTTTTTGATTTGAAAAAGGTAATGAATTACTTAAGAATAATAACTTGATGTGGAAGCTATATGGTTTGACTCAAGAGAGGTTTTCATAAGTTAATGACCTTAGGTTATGAATTCACAAAATAACCATGAAACTTAGTGATTTAATTTATGTTTGATTGCGTTATTGGAAGATAAGTAATTAGACTAGATTGGAATAGCTAACAATACATCGGGAGAGCTTGTTAGTGAATTTAGGGTTGTTTCTCCTACTTGAACAATTAAAATTGATTAATAGACTAATAAAATAAATTGGATAGAATTAAGTGAAATCAAATTCCCTAGTAGTTTTAAATCCTTGATTTCTTTTCTTCTAAATTTTATTGCTTGATCTTTTCTGCTTTATTTTCGAACTTACTTTCCTTATAACAAATCTCTCCTATTATCGTTTAAATAATAATAGGTTAACAAAATTTTGGTACTTGATATACAATCCCTGTGGATACGATACTCTTTCACTCTATATTACTTATTGCGATTTCGTACACTTGCGAAAATCACTGTTATAGTCATGTGTAGCCATGGGTAAACATTTGTTTCCCATCTTGGGATGGAGTCCAACGGTTAGTTGTTCTTCTTCCCGGTTGTCATATTTGTAACCAAAGGCAATGAACGGTGATTAATGTGATTAATGTTTAGGGCAGAGTAGATTAGATAAAGTTCTTTTATCAATCATTTTCCTGAAAATGAGGGTAATAAAATTTTAAAATGGATTAAAATCACACAAACAATAACTGATGAGTGAACAATCACATATTTCTAGTTGATTCTGACCACTTAGTAAAATGGATTCCAAAATAAATCCAATAATAATCAATGACTTATTTGCAACCAAAAAAAACTTTGAATTGAGAGAATCAAGGAGGGGCCTCAAATAACAAACACTTTATCAATGTTAATTTTATGAGAAATACTTCTTGGAATACAGAGTGGAAAAGAGAGAGAGAGAGAGAGAGAGAGAGCGAGAGAGAGAGAGAATATCATAATTCTATAGTATACCAGATTCCATATCAAATAAGAAGCATTATCCTTGAAATTTATTGTTACTAACAAATTCCCTTATGAAGAGCAATAACTCAAAAAGTTGCATGAACAAAAACAACCCCAAGTAGCAAAATCTTTAGTACCCAATTGAATACCCAAGTTGGAAAACCCAAGACCAAACCTCTTGATAAAAAAAGCACCAGATTAGATTGAACAAATCCAAAAAGAAAAATGAAAAGAAAGAGAAAAGTATACTCAAATGTTAAATATGTCAATTAGCCAAGATAAACACAAGAATTAGTCCAAAGAAAATACAAGAACATTGAAACCATAGCAAGAAAGAAGGTGAACTCATGACTCAACAAACGATGAGATTTAAATAGCCAATAGTGATCTACTACAAGGATAAAGCAAACCCATGCAATCTTGGAAATTTTCAAATGTTAACAAATAAATCCTTGACAACTAATACCCATCGTAGGAGCCGAGATTTCACACACAAATTACCAATTTTTTAAGCCGTTAAAGCAATCCCAAGGAACAACAAAAGATATGGTCTTGTTGGTGATTAAATTTGTGATGAATTTGACTTATAATATTTTATATAGCTCAATAACAAGAAAATGTTACCAAGCGCATATGTTTGCAAGATTGCTTCGTTCACAAAACACATCAATTGATTGATCTGGAAAATCTATCTGTTGTTGTGGAAGATGTGTTCCACACTCATTGGACCATTTGTTAATTATCAAAATTAAGAATTGAGAGTATTTGAGAACTGATTCCTCCCTGGAGTAAATTTGGGGTATATATATTGGAATAAGAATAATTCTACTAGGATAAGGATTGTGAGAATCCTACATTATTTGTTAGTTAGAGTTCATTTGGTAGTCTAACATCCTTTAATATATTTATGTAATATTCTTTTATGTATTTTATTATTGTATATTATCATATAGGAAACCAAAAATTGAGTTTATATAAGTTTAAAAATTTTGAGGCTAAATTGCCTATACTAGTTAATGAATATAAGTTTAATTTTGGAAATATTACTAAAGCCTTAGAATGTGATTAGTAGCTTAAATTTTATGGGAATAGTAAAATTAGATTAATCAAATATATTATCTCATTTTAGTATATTATTATGTGAAACTTTATTGGTCTTATCATTTATGAGGAATTATGAGAAATTTTTTTTATTTTAATTTGAATATTAATGCAAAATGATTATTTAAACACTATAATGCTTGATAAATATGAACACATAATTACAATTATTAAATAGACAATTATGTTGAAATAAGAGGTTGAATGAGATTTTATGAGTTAATATTAGAAATATCATATTGAGGGAGGATGGGCATTTGGAAGTTGATGTTGGATGGTGGCCCAACAGATGGGCAATATAAATACATATTAATTTTTGTGGTTTTGAAACGGAGGAGTTAGTCTAATTTTATTGGAGATGCTGCCGTATTTTTATCAAAATAATTAGGATAAGTTGAAATAAAAATAATTAGAAAACTATACCAAGTTAAAATAATAAATTCCTTAATTGAGAAAATTTATAATGAAAGAGTCTAGAAATTCTTATTAAGTTTTCTTCTTAAATAATTTAGGAATGATGGATACTTTTGAAAAGGTAGTTGCTCGAGGATCGGAGCAATGTCACGTGAATAGCATTAGATAATTTATATTGTCTATTTCATGTTGAATTCATGCATACAATATATTTGTGTGTGTGTAATATGATTAAATGTGCTGTGTTGTAAATGGATGTTCTGAGAATTGGAGTGATGTGGATCACCTAGGATAAGAGCATGTGATATGATTAAAAGTGTTGTGTTGCAAATGGATGTTGTGAGAATTGGAGTGATGTGGATCATCTAGGATAAGAGGATAACATGGTTATAATATTTTCAATAGGTTATATGAGGAGGGAGTTGCATCCCCTTCTGCACTCCATATATGTATGGCACAACCCAAGAGAGGCGGGTGAATTGGGTTTAAAAAAAAAAATATAACTTTCAAAAACAAAATTAGAATTCTGTTGCAGCGGAGATAGAAAGCGTTTGTCAGAGTAAGTTATCAAGATTAGAACTTCCTTACAAAACTTAATGCAAGATTAGAAAAACTTTGTAAAGATCAGCTATAGATTAGAACTGCTTTACAAATCTTAATCAATTTCAGAAACACTTTATGAAGGAAAGTTCTTACGTTTAGAACTACTTCATAAATCTTAGACAATTATTAAAGATTATGTGAAAGACAATTATTGAATTTTAGAACTGCTTCACAAAGCTTTAAGCAAACTTAGAAAACTAATTAAAATTCAAATTGTAATTTATACTGAATATAGAAGAGCAGATTAGAACTTGCTATAATCACAATGCAGAAATCCAGAGTTCTAATGTTTAATAAAGATAAAGCTTATCCGAGTTTAGAACCATAAAATTATTAACAACTTTGCACTTCTAAAAGATTAACAAAAGTGTAAGTAAAATGGAATCAAGCAGAACTTCGTAAAATAAAAAGATAAACACAGCGATTTATAGTGGTTCGGCATTAACTCGCCTACATCCACTCCCCAAGACTCATCTTGAGATCCTCCACTATGTTATCTCTTTTCAAGGGTAAGAGACAAACCAACAGTACAAGGCAATAGATCAACACCTAGATCTACCCTTTGTCCCATTAGATTTTCCAAAAGTTCTAGTCAACCTTAACCCTTTCTGTTTTTGCAGAGAACAGAAACTCAAATCAAGACATTAGAATCTCACACAAGGAGAAGGTCGCTTGATAACCTATTTCACAATAACTTTTCACCAAAGCTATTACACAAAAGTTTGTCAAATAAAAAACCTGTCTACAACAGATTACAAAATCTATATAGACAAAGAGAAATACAAATATAAGCATAGGAAAAACAGAAATCAAGATTAGAAAATCAATTTAAAGAACAGAACTGTTTTTCAATATATGTTGTTGTAAAATTTTCTTTTCTTTTAAAAATGTTTCTTGAAGCAATAAGACGAAAAGAAATAAGGGGGTTAAGAGAGAGTTTTGAGAGATAAAACATTGAAGCAATTAACTCTTACTCTTATAAAACGAATTACCCACGTCTTTATAAGAAGAAGACGCCTTTTATAAAGGGATGTGGATCCCATTTTAGAAAGTGTAATCTTTAGCCTTTAAAGAAGAATTTTGACTTTCTAAAACTAAAATATATAAAGATCTTATTGCCAAAAATATTTTGGGTCAAAATCTTTCCTTTTAAGGTAAGCAAATAAAAGCAAGATTTTGGACTTTCTTTATAAAATAATTTCCAAAAATAAAAAGATATAAAGATATTTTGTTACCAAAAATATTTAAGCCAAAATCTTCTTCTTTTAGGTACGAAAATCAAAATCGAGATTTGTGACTTTTATTATTTAAGGTAATATTTTGAAAATCATTTTTTAGAGAGAGAAGAAATACTTTTGTGGTTGTAAAGGAATATTCTCTCTATCCTACAATAAATCTTAAGATACTAAAAAAGATCTTCACTACTCTTCAATTAATCTTGGATTTGTAGGAACTTGCCTTCTTTATCAGTTTCCATTTTTAGAAATAAATAAATCTGCATAAGATAATATTAGCACAAAATATTAAATTTATTTGTTTTGCATAATCATCAAAATCTCAAGATGGCATTGACCCTTGAGCCAACAATCTCCCCCTTTTTGATGATGGCAAAATCAATAAGTTTATCAAATATAAAATCATGTGCTCCCTGTAAATTTATGCATGTCTACAAAATTCAAGTTCTAAACAAAATAGATTTATCATGAAGCAAGATTAGAACTTATAAAACTCCCTCTAAATAAGTGCAGTAAAATATCTGTGGGGATTAGAACAGAATATGGTTTTTAGAAACTGACTCTAGAGTTAAAACTAACTTCTAAGTCTAACATTTAGAACATATGTTTAGAATTAAGAACTGAGTTCTGAAGTCTAACAATCAGAGCATATGATCAGAGCAAATATAGATTTAGAAATTGATATTAGAATTAAAACTGAGTTCTAAATCTATCATGCAGAACATACGATAGAAACAATAAAAAAAATTTTAACTATCAGATCATCATATAAAGCACCAAGCATATTTTGTTTATATGGAAACAAAACAACACAGATTAGAATATGATAAGCATATAGATTAAGTACTAAAAAAATGTAACATTCTCCTTCAAGTACTTAAGCACAAAAATAGCCTGTTTTCTTCCCCTTTTTGTCATCATAAAAGAGGATTAGTAAAAAAAGAGCAAATAAACAAACAAAAAAAAAAACAAATCTAGAAAATTTAAATAGAATTCAAATAACACAAACTACAAACACAAATAAAAAAAACTAAAACAAATAACAGAAAATAGTTTGCAAAACATAGTCAGAGTAGATTAGAAGGGAGTCAGAGGGGTTTGGAATCAGTTCTAAGTCTTTTGGAACTTCTGAGGTTCTGTGCAGGAGAAGTTTCAGCAGGACTCTCAGGACGTTTAGAAGAGGGATGCAGTGGAGGCTTCCTTCTATGAACTTTATGCTTTCCTACAGTGTGCTTCACCCTCTTAGGCTTTTCTGAGGTATGAGTGTAGGGTGTACCCTTTACCTTTAGAGTAACTAGCCTTCTCTCAGTGACACTTTTCATCCTTTCCATAGACTCAATAAGGGACTGATTATATGCAATCACAGCCTTATTGTGTTTGATAGCCTCATTAAGTTCCTTATTATGTTCTTCAATGAGTTCTTTTTCAAGTTTGCCCAGCATAACCTCTCTACTCCTTTGTGCTGTAAGGAATTCTGATTCCTTCTTAGCCTCAACCTCAGTCTCCTTTTCTTCTTCAGTTCATTCTAACTTTTCTGTATTAGCATCACTGGCTTCCTCAACTTCTATTGCCTCTCCTTTTTCAATTGACTTAGTCTCTTTTCCAGGATCAATATAATCGTTTTTCTTTTCAGTTCCAGCTTCATCTTTCTCTTTGTCTTCCTCTTTTTCTAGCTCTTTTTCTGACTCTATTTCAACCTCAACTGTTGTCTATTTTTCTTTTTCTGTTTCTTCCTTTTTCTCTTCTTCTGAATCTTCTTTCTTAGCTTCCTCTAATTTTCCTTTTCCTTTTACTAACCTTCTCTTCTTCTTCTTCTTCTTATTCTGAGCTTCTTCTTTTTCTTCTAACCTTAATTTTTCTTCTTCTATTCTTTCTTTTTCTGCCTTTTCTTTGTCCTCAACATATTCTTTCTCTTTTTCTTCTTGACCTTCATCATCCTTTAGTTTCAAAGATCCACTATCCAACTTTGAAACACTATGACCCTCAATCTTATCTAAATCAACTTCCAAAAACTCAAAGACAGGGGTAAGCACAATACCATAGGGTAATTTCTTTGGGTTGTTTTGCATTTTATCAAAAATAATATGGCATAGATTGAAGGGTTTCTTTTCAATTATATGCAACATTATGCACAGTTCAACTTGGTTTACATATGTGAGCGAACCGCTCTTTGGATAGATAAAGTGAACAATAAGCTTATACAACCACTTCAGGCTATCGCTAAGATTGGAGCACTCAATTACATTCTGTTTTTTCACAGAACCTTTTCTAATCATTTTCTTTACTAATTCTTCCTTTTTATACCCTTCTACCTTAGAGATATCCTTTATCTTTGCTATCCTAGACCCAGTGTCTGGTACTCTGAAAATTTTGCTCAAATCAGTGCAAGATAACACTTTGGTTTCACCCTCGATTTTCACAGACAACGTCTCTGAACCAGTGGCTTTGAGAGAGCCATAGAACTCTTTTACCAAATCCTTATAGGAAGGTCTATTTAAAGACAGAAACTCCATCCATCCCTGGAACTCAAAAAGTTCCCTAAAGTTGAATTCTTCTTTCCCAAAGAATTTCCAGTCTATAACATATGAACGCATAAGACGATAAGGAGATAAAATGGCTTTACCTTTGTTGTGAGAACTAGAGACCCTCTCATTTGATTTTCCTTCCCCTTTTGATTTTTTCGTTTTACTCTTCGATTTGTCTTTCTTCGAACTCAATTCCTCAATGGATTTCTTCTGTCCTGATTCTTTCTTGTCGTACTTTTTAGATAATCTCTTAAGAAGTTGAAGTTCTTGTTCTGTTAAAGAATCAGAGGAGGAAGAAGTAGAACTTGATTTGGCCATGGTTAGGGTTTTTAGAGCAGAAAGTGTTTAGGGTTTCGTTTGTGAGAAGGAGATGGAGAAGAGAAAACAGTTCTGATAGAAGAGAAGAGTGCTTAATTAGAGAAGTTATAAAATTTAGGAAAGAGAGAAACACTTAAAAAAAAGTTCTAATAAAGATGAAAACTTAAAGGAATAAAAAAGTTTTAAGGAAAGTTAAACCAACTAAAATATTTAGATAAAAAAAAATGCTGCCAAAACTAAAACAAAACAAAATAAAATAAAGAAGCAAACCAAGATAAAATAAAGACGAAACGAATAAGATAAATACACAATAAAATGAAAAAAAAATTGACTATTTTAATTTTGTCTAAAAAATAGAATCTGATGATGACATTAGAACTTCACATCAGGACATTATGCATCTCTTTTAGACAAAAATGTTTTTCAAAGTCACACAGAATAACATAGAGCAGGTCTTTCAATCTCAAATATAGAAAGCATTTTAGAACATACTTATAAAGTTCTAAAGTTAAGAGTTTAGAACTAACATACCAAGTTCTCTTCTAATTAAGCGAAATTGGCTTTCACTCAAAGGTTTAGTAAAGATATCTGCCAATTGCTTTTCTGTAGGAATGAACTTAATCACTATATCACCTTTTTGAACATGATCATGTATGAAGTGATGTCTGAGTTCTATGTGCTTGGTTCTGGAATGTTAGATTGGATTCTTAGATAAGTTGATGGCGCTTATGTTGTCACATTTGATTGGAATTGTTTCTAATTTTAGACCATAGTCTGCCAACTATTGCTTGATCCACAGAACTTGTGATACACAACTTCCAGTAGCAATATATTCTACCTCTATTGTAGAAAGAGCAACGGATGTCTGTTCCTTGCTTAACCATGATACAAGGGCGCTACCTAGAAACTGACAAGTTCCATACATGCTTTTTCTATCTATTCTTACTTCCTGCAAAATCAGAATCACTATACCCAACAAGATCAAATGTATCACCTTTAGAATACCACAGACCCAAGTTAGAAGTTCCACAAAGATATCTTAGAATTCTTTTTACAGCAATTAAATGAGATTTGGGACATGATTGAAATCTAGCACATAAATAAACACTAAAGTGAATGTCAAGTCTGCTTGCAGTCAAATATAGCAAAGAACCAATCATACTTCTAAACAATTTAACATCCACATCCTTTTCCTTTTCATCTTTTTCTAATTTTAAGGATGGAGTCATTGATGTACTACATACCTTGGCATTTTCCATTTTGAACCGTTTTAACAATTCTCGAGTATACTTGCCTTGGTTTATGAAAATTCCATTATCACATTGTTTGATTTGAAGTCCAAAGAGGAAATTTAACTCTCCCATCATACTCATTTCAAACTCTCCCTGCATAATCTTAGAAAATTCCTTACAAAGAAGGTCATTAGTAGAACCAAAGATTATGTCATCAACATAGATTTGTACAACTAGAATATCATGTGCTTTATTTTTAATAAATAGTGTAGTATCAACCTTTCCTCTAGAAATACCATTTTCTAATAAAAACTTACTTATTCTTTCATACCAAGCTCTAGAAGCTTGTTTCAAACCATAAAGAGCTTTAGTAAGTTTGTAAACATGATTTGGTTTATCTTAGACTTCAAAACCGGGTGGTTGTTCTGTTAGTATACTATTGTAATAAATTGACTATACTGTTATAAGATAGATGTAAATAACCATCAATTAGGAGACAAATTAGGCATCAATTAGGGAGCCAATTAAGGCTGTAATTGCCAGCCATAATTAGGAGACAATGGGCATCAATTAGGGCTGTAATTTAGGAATTTATTCCCAAATTTGTGGATACTTCAGTCTATTTAAACCCAATCAGCTTGGGGGAATAAACAAGCAAATTTCTATCAAAATTCTATTGAAATACAGCAAATTTGTCATGGTATCAGAGCCTAGTTAGGCAATTTTAGAGCTGTTCTTTTATGAGTTTCAGCTTTGTTTTTTTTTTTTTTTTTTTTTGAAGAAAAAAGTGCATATTCTGCTGTCTCTAATTCTGTAGTATCTGTTTCTGCTTTCTTTGTTTAGTTCATATCTTTGATGAACTCTCGGTCATAGAAATTCTGAATTTCTATTTGGAGGTTCTCTTCATTTGGAAGAGATTCTGGTGGACATTTTTCTATCTTGCAACTTTCTGGCTGTAGGATTTTCATCTTGGTGGGTTTGCTGCTTCTTCTAGTAGACCTGCTCCTGGTTTTATTATTGCTAATTTTGCATTTCTAGTCTTGTTGTGCTATTTGAGATGGCCACTTCAAACGCAGTTGAGAGTTTTCATGTTTGTTTCACCCGAAAAAATTACTCTTCATGGGAATTTCAGTTCCAGCTCTTTGTTACAGGAAAAGAACTGTTGGGCCATATAGATGGAAGTGATCCAGCTCCTAAAGATGCCAAGGAGTTACTTCATTGGAAAGTTAGAGATATAAGAGTAATGACATGGATTTTGGGGTCAGTCGACCCTCTTATTGCTCCTAATCTGAGGTCTTCTAAAACTGCAAAAGCCATGTGGGATTACTTAAAAAAGGTCTACAATCAAGACAATGCTGCAAGACGTTTTCAATTGGAGAGTGATATTGCTAATTATTTCTAAGGAAATCTCTCCATTCAAGAATATTATTCTGGTTTTCAGAATTTATAGGCTGAGTTTACTGACACTATTTATGCTAAAGTGCCTATAGAATCTCTCTCTGTACTTTAAGAAATTCATGAGCAAAGCAAAAGAGATCAATTCTTAATGAAGTTGAGGTCTGAATTTGAGACACCTTGCTCAAATTTAATGAGTCGTGTTCCCTCACCTTCTTTAGATATTTGTTTTGGTGAATTACTTCGCGAAGAACAATGTCTTCTCATTCAAAACTCTCTCCAACAAGAAAATACTGTCAAGATTGCTTTTGCTACCCAAGGAAGAGGAAAGGGTCGGGACATGAGTAGAATTCAATGTTATAACTGCAAAAATTATGCCCATATTGCTACCAATTGTGGAAAGAAGTTTTGTAATTATTGCAAACAGTCAGGACATGTCATAAAGAAGTGTTCGACACAGCCTTAAAACCGAAAAGCGAATGCTGCCCCAATTGCACCAAATAATCTCACTCATTTTGCTGCTCCAACAGTTTCTACAACTCTCTCTTCACCTGCTGAACCTGTGATTCTTACTCCAGAAATGGTGCAACGAATGATTATTTTAGCTTTCTCCGCCTTAGGACTACAAGGTAAGAATAGCTCCCCCTCTCAAATTTGGCTTATTGATTCTGCTGCCTCAAATCATATGACAAACACATCTAGCATGCTCACCAATGTTCGCAAATATCATGGTTCAACTGAAATTCAGATTGCAAATGGTAGTACAATACCTATTACTAAGATTGGAGATCTTAGACCATGTTTCAACAATGTTTTTATATCTCCAAAGCTCTCAACTAAGCTTCTTTCGGTTGGTCAGTTAGTAGATAACAATTATAATGTGCATTTCTCTCGTAATGGTTGTCTTGTGCAGGATCAGGCATCAAGGACAGTAATCGCGAAGGGGCCTAAAGTTGGGAGATTATTTCCACTAATATTTTCCATTCCTCGTATCTCTTTATTTTGTACTACAGTTATTAGTAAGAGTGAACTATGGCATAGACATTTAGGTCATCCTAATCCTATTATTTTATCTCATTTATCAAATTCTGGTTTCTTGGGCAATAAAGAACTCCTTGTTAAGGTTCCTTTTGATTGTTCCACATTTAGACTCGATAAAAGCAAACTCTTCCTTTTCCTTCTCACGATAGTCGTGCTGTCCAATGTTTTGATATAATTCATAGTGATTTCTAGGGCATTACGCCTGTTATTTCTCATGCTCAATACAAGTACTTTGTGACATTTATTGATGATTACAGTAGATATACATGGGTATACTTCCTTCATTCTAAATCTGATGTATATTCTGTTTTCAAGACCTTTTAGCCAATGTTGAGACTCAGTTTTCTACTTGCATTAAAATATTACGATATGATTCTGGAGGAGAATATATGTCTCATGAATTTTAGCATTTTCTTCGTAAGAAAGGGATTGTCTCACAACGTTCATGTCCTTATACACCACAAGAAAATGGAGTTGCTAAGCGTAAAAATCGTCATCTTTTGGATGTAACCTGAACGTTGTTAATTGGATCTTCAGTTCCATCTAAGTTTTGGGTTGAAGCCTTATCTACTGCAACTTATCTAATTAATAGAATGCCTTCTCAGGTGTTAAATCTTGACTCTCCATATTTTCATATGTATCATCAATATCCTAATTATCATGATTTACACACATTTGGTTGTGTTTGTTTTGTTCATCTACCTTCTCATGAACGTCATAAACTTTTAGCTCAATCTGATAAATGTGCGTTTATGGGTTATAATGCTTCTCAAAAGGGTTTTGTTTGCTATGATTCCACTTCTAACAAATTTCGTGTTTCTCGAAATGTCATTTTCTTTGAGCATCAATATTTCTTTCCTAATCTTGCTAAGTCTTCTTCTACTTCTCCCATTCTTCCAATTTTTGAGGATTTACCAATTGTTCCTAATCAGTTTAAGCCTGGATTTGTATATGAAAGACGTCAACCAACGGAGCCTCTTCCCGAGACTGATCCCTTATCTATGTCTAATTCTCCTTAATCTACTTTGCGTTGATCTACCAGAGTATCTCGACCTCCAAGACGGTATGGTTTTTCTGATAATCCTGCTGGATATTCTACCACTTTATCTGATATTTCTATTCCATGTTGTTACTCATAAGCCTCCAAGAATAAATGTTGGCAAAAAGCCATGCAGGACGAACTTCAAGCTCTTAACGACAATCATACATGGGAAATTCTTCCTTGCCCTCCAAATGTTAAGCCCATTGGATGCAAATGGGTTTATTCAGTCAAGCTTCATTCTAATCGAACTTTGGATCGATATAAAGCTCGATTGGTTGCTCTTGGCAATAAGCAAAAGTACGGAGTAGACTATGAGGAGACCTTTGCTTCAGTTGCAAAAATGACTATTGTCCGTACTATTATTGCAGTTGCTGCTTCTCAGCGTTGGCCTCTTCATCAAATGGATGTCAAAAATGCTTTTCTTCATGGTGATCTTAAAGAAGATATTTATATGACACTTCCACTAGGTTTGACTTCCTCATCTTCAACATATGTGTGTAAGTTAAAAAGTCTTTGTATGGACTAAAACAAGCTCCACGTGCCTGGTTTGACAAGTTTCGGTCCACCTTACTTCAGTTTTCCTTTCTGCAAAGTAAATATGACTCCTCTTTGTTCCTTCACAAGAGTTCTGTTGGTTTTGTTCTACTCCTTGTATATGTAGATGACATTATTATCACTGGCACTAACACATCAACGATCCTTAATCTTCAACAATCTCTTCAAACTTCTTTTAATATGAAGGATCTTGGTCCACTTACATATTTCTTAAGACTGAAAGTTCACTATGATTGTTTTGGGATATTTTTGCATCAACAAAAATATACTACAGATTTGATTACTTTAGCAGGCCTTCAAGATTCATCCCCAGTTGATAATCCTTTGGAATTAAACATCAAGTATCATAGTCAAAACGGAGATCTTCTTCCTGATCCATCTCTTTATCGGCAATTAGTTGGCAGTTTGAATTATCTGACTATTACACGGCCCGATATTTCTTTTGCAGTTCAGCAAGTCAGTCAATTCATGAGTACCCCGCGTTACTTACATCTAGTGGCAATTCGTCGAATCATTCGCTATCTTCTTAGCACATCTTTTCGGGGTTTATTCTTTCCTACTGGCTCTCCTGTACGCCTTGTTGCTTACAGTGATGCTGATTGGGCCGGTTGTCCAGACACTCGACACTCTATAACTGGTTGGTGTATGTTTCTTAGCAATTCTTTGATATCTTGGAAAAGTAAGAAACAAGACCGTGTTTCAAAATCTTCTACTGAGTCTGAATATCGGGCTATGTCCGTTGCTTGCTCAGAGATTGTTTGGTTACATGGGTTACTTGCTGAAATTGGATTTCCTCAGCCTCATTCTACTCCTCTGCATGCTAACAACACTAGTGCCATACAAATTGCTACAAATCCAGTTTTTCATGAACATACCAAACATATCGAAGTCGACTGTCATTCTATTCGAGAGGCCGTAGATACAGGTGTCATTTCTCTTCCACATGTCTCCACTGCTCTTCAAATTGCTGATGTATTCATAAAATCTATGATAAGACAGCGTCATCAATTTCTCGTTGGCAAATTGATGCTTCTTGATCGCACATCATCAATTTGAGGGGGATGTTAGTATACTATTGTAATTAATTGACTATACTGTTGTAAGATAGCTGTAAATAACCATCAATTAGGAGACAAATTAGGCATCAATTAGGGTGCCAATTAAGGCTATAATTGCCAGCCATAATTAGGAGACAATGGGCATCAATTAGGGCTGTAATTTAGGAATTTATTCCCAAATTTGTGGATACTTCAGTCCATTTAAACCCAATCTGCTTGGGGGAATAAACAAGAAAATTTCTATCAAAATTCTATTGAAATATAGCAAATTTGTCATGTTTTACATACACTTTTCATTTAGAAAACAATTTAGAAAGGCACTTTTCACATCCATTTGATATAACATGAATTTTTAAAATAAGTAAATGCACAAAGCATTCTAATGGCCTCAAGTCTAGCAACCGGAGCAAAGGTCTCATCAAAATCGATTCCCTCTTCTTGGTTGTACCCTTGAGCCACTAACTTTGCTTTGTTTCTCACAACATTACCTTGTTCATCAAGCTTATTTCTAAACACCCATTTTGTTCCAATAACAGAATAGCTTTTAGGTCTAGAAACAAGTTTCCAAACTTGGTTTATCTCAAACTGATTTAGTTCTTCTTGCATAGCAAGAATCCAACTTTCATCATTTTGAGCATTGTTGACGCGTAATTTTATGCCCCGCCTAACCTGGTGATGATATGAGGACAAGGGATAAAGTTTCACGGTTAACCAGGAATGTTTGAACCAGAAAATCTGAATCAAACCGTCTAAAGGAGCCTGACCCACGTTAGGGCTGCGTCACGCAGCTACAACCCGCGTAACGCCACTGTTAGCTGCGCCACGCAGCTCTAACGGGTCTGACACCCCTGGCGCGCGCCCCTGCAATGGCCTGCACTGTTTGTATGGATATGCGGCAACAGTATGAAAAGTAAGTCGCGTCACGCAGGCTTATGGCTACATCACGTAGCTTATACCCGCGTGACGTGACTTCTCTGTCGCCCTAGCCATATAAATACTGCATTACACAGCAAAAACAGGACTTTTAGACGTTCTTTAAGATTTTTGCTCTGGTTTTTCTCTAAGACATAATTTTCTGAGTTTAGGTATCAAAAAACGACTAAAGCTCTTTCTCAAGAACTCGTCTGAGTACATTTGGGATAGATCAAGTCATAGATATCTAGATTTAAAATCAAAGAAAAATAACAAAAAAAGAGAAGATAAAGAAAGAGGAAAAGAGAGGAAAAATCGTTTTGTTTTTCGTAAAAGAACCTGGTGATTACATTCTTGTGACTGTGAAACACTACTTCTAGATCAATACCAACGTATGCAATCCTCAAATCTGAGGGTTAGGTAACAATCTTAACCTTTCTCTTTCATTTCTAGCATTTTACCTCTTAAAATCCCATTTTCACACTATTTGACTGGACTGTTATTGATAAAACACAAGTTTGCCTATTGTTTAACCCTTCTGGGTTAGTTCTAAACGCTTAAAATAAAAGAAAACATAAAAAGGGTAGGTTTGAAAGGTGGTTGTGGACCAGAGCAGCCGCGTCACGCAGCTATCACCTGCGTGACGCGACTGTTCGTGTCCTAAAGTCCCTTATCTTGGATTAGACTACCTGCGTGACGCAGCTATTCAAATATACAGTTTTTTTTTTATTTCTTTTTATACTTTGCTTAGCATTTCACTGTAAATAAATAATCGAAGTGTCTACGTGTTTTGAATAAACTATGAAGAGTTCCATCACGCGGCTGGAAGTTCCGTCACGCAACTGTTCTTCATAGAACAGCTGCATGACGCGACTGTTCTAATCTACAAGGCTGTAATTAGAGTTCCGTCACGCGACTGTTCTTCGTAGAACAGCTGCGTGGCGCAACTGTTACAAGCTCCAGAATAAGAGACAAGAGTTGCGTCACGCGACTGTTCTTTGTAGGACAGTTGCGTGACGCGACTGTTTCCCAGCTTCAATTTACTTTTGGTATTTTATTTAAATTCCATGTCAATTAAGTAGGTTCTAACCCTAATCCAGGAGGTAATCAATTATGGGCAAACTAAGTTTTAATCAAACAAGGTCAATCAATTATTGATGATAATGAGTTTTTGAGGGATTTTTTTTTTGTTATTTATTATTAATTATATTTTTAGACTCGGTTTGTGGCCCGCCTTTAACCATAAGGCAAGAGCGGGTCTTTTATTTTATTTGATATGTATTATGGATGGATGGTGGATGATATACTTTATTTGTGATGAATGCAATGGATGAATCTAATTGGGACGGTTAATTAATTTTCCACATAGGAACTCGGTTCGATTTATTCGGGTTGGGTTCAAATAATTGACTTTTTCTAAAATAAAATCAAATTAGAAATCATAGGTTAAAAGAGGCCGGTTTTTCCGGGCGTCGGCTTCCAACGGACCGACGTACCCAATTCCCTTACCTAGAATTGTATTTGGTACGCCTGACCAGTTTTATCTCAAGTAAAAGGCCTTAAATAATATGGGTTAAAATGGAGTCATTTTTATAAAATAAAATTGGAAACGGTCCCATTGCCGAAATAATGGATGGCGACTCAAAATATTTTATAAGACCGATTTATTGGCATCGAACATCCAAAAAAGATTTTTATCACCTTTTTCAAAACAATAATAAACAAATAACTCCAAAAATGTTTTTCGAGATCCTTCCGGGGTTCGGGATTTCGGCGAAAACAGTTTGGCGACTTCACTGGGAATTTGCACCCATTAATCCCCGGTTATTTTTAATAATTTAGTGGTTGCAATTAGGAATTGACTCTAAAAGCCTACTTTTTCTAAATAAAATTGGTTAGAAAAGCCGATGGAAAATTATTGATCGTCCGTATATGTTTAATTGCTTTCCTTTTCTTTTTAGGATTTTTGCATTCACTCGCATTCCTTGCTTCTCACCTCATTCTACCCGTATCACCCTTCGGTACTGGTGTTAAGTTTGACGGTGGATCTAGCCTAGACCATGCGATTTAGGTGCATCCATCCGAGAAATAACATTACTACCAACCGCAAGCCTAGTACCTTAAAGGTGCGTCAAAAGGAGTAGGCCCAACAAAAGCCCGAATCCTGTTTGCGGAACCCAGACTTTGTTCAGCCCAATGAGACCGAAGCCCATGCACATAGTTCAAAGCCTTAGTTACTTCCTCTAAGGTGCACCCGATTCTATTTGCTGTTGTAATGCCGCATTCATTTCCGAGAGCTTATATCGTCAATCTCAAAACCCCCTGTTGGTTGTCGAGATTAAACCTATTCCTAGGAAACATATGTCGGAATTTATACCAATGGAATCCGTGTGTGGGAGAAATAAGGTTGGAAGGCATGCATTTCCCAACTCCCATTCCCCTGTATGATACAAATTGTACATATGTTGTGACATTCATGCACCATGTAACACCTTCCTTTTCAACCATACATTAATAAGAGCTAAATGTTCGATATGGACATTTGACCTTGATTTTGAGACCGGATTTCAAATTCGTTACGAATAATATAATGCAATTACTTATAGTGAATTAATACCCAAAAGAAAAGGGAGTTATAAGGGGGTTGCAATTCCTTTGTATTTTAACATTTCCCTCATTATCTGAAAATAAGTGAGAGATTATAAGATCTTGTAACGAAATAAAAGAAAAATCCTGCTTGGGACCATATGTTCCATGGCAAAAGGTAAGGATACAAAATATACACAAAAATAACAAAAATCCCGCTTGGAAAATCTTTCATTCCGAGGCAAAAGTTAGGGACTCGAGAGAAAATAGTCAACCGTAAATCCAAAAGGAACGGTCGACGACAGATAATGCTCAAAATATTCAAATACAAAATAAGTTATTGATGCATTATTCATACCGAATTTTTGATCCGGTCGTTGAAATCGAGATCTTATTTCCATATCGGTTTTAGCGCATTAGAAATGCATTATTCATCCTAAGTGCTCTCATTTTCACATGCATACATGCAGGACCCTCTGTAACTCAGAAATCTTTTTGTCAAAATTGATCCTTCCCGGGAAACTACTTTGAGAGTTTGGAATCGGCATCCTGGTCAACGTTTAATCAGAACATCCCCAATCCCCGAATTCGCTCCAGTTAGCTCCGTGAATCAGTCCAGTTCATCAGATTTAGAACCCGATTCAGATCCAGCAGAAATGGCGGATAACACAGAAAATGAAACCGGATTTTCTGAAGCCCAGATAAGAACCATTGCTCAGATTGTGGCTGCGGCTCTTGCTCAAGACAGGGCCCAAAATCAGAATACTCCCCCTTCGGGTAGCCAACCTGTGGCTGAAGAGAGGCCGATCCCGGAACCTGTGTCAAGTAATCAGGCTTCTGTGGGAAACACTGTCCCAGTTGAAAATGATATGCTCAAGCAACTCGCCGATCTGAAAGAAAGATTCGACAAAATGGCGGCAGTAAAGGAGAAAGACCCAGCCACCAATTTTCATATAACTGAGTATGTTCTGCACCCGACCAGTTCGGCCTCATTCAAGACCTTCAAGCATTCTATATTTGAAGGAGATAATGATCCTCGTTCTCACTTGTCTGAATTTCTCCTAGTATCCCAAATGAACCGGTATAATGAGGAAGATGTTTTGCGAGCATTCCCGCAAACACTACATAAGGACTATCGGAGGTGGTATGACGGTTTAGACGAGGAGGTTCAGAAGAATTGGATCAAACTACAGACAGCTTTTCTCAAACATTTCAAGACTGAAGAGAGTGATGAGTTCAGTCTGCGAGACCTGGAGAGTTTAAGACAAGGGAAGGATGAAAGCTTTTCTGATTACTACAGGAGGTGGAGAACTAAGCTGTATAGAGTTCAGACAAGGCCAAAGGACAAAGAGCTGATCAGAATCTTTAGCAGGAGCTTGTTGCCCTTCTTCAAAGAAAGGATGCTGACTCAGCCGCTCACTGATTTTTCTCTGGTTCAAAGTGCTGGTCTAAACATCGAGGAATTGTACAAGGAAGAAAAGAAGAAGAACAGAGGGTTTGGTAACTACCGGACTTCTTATGGTGACAGAGGTGCCGGAAGCAGTAATCAGAATCAGTCAGGAGCTAGTAATGCCGTAATAGGTGCAGTTAATGAGAGAACTAGGAGAGAGTTCACTGACTTAGGAAGACCTTTGAGCACAGTACTAAGATCTTGCATCAAGAATGGGGTGTTGTCAAAGCTGCCAGTCGATCCGACTAAACCCGTGCGAGGGAGGTATATGGACCGAAATTGTGATTACCATCAGTGCAAAGGGCACTCAACTGATGAATGTTTCAAACTAAGGCACGATATTCAAGATTTGATTGACAGTGGAAAAATTACTAAACCTTCGGAAAAGAGTAAGCCAAGCACCAAGAACAACCCACTTCCTCAATATCAGTACAACTATCCATCCCGTAAGTCTCAGTCGGGTGGATCGGTCAATGCAATCGGGAGTGGATTACCAGAAGAAGTAGTATTTGCTGAATCAGAATGGGAAGAGCGGACGTGTGCCATGTTGAACATATGGGACGACTATAGTAGTGATGAGGAAGAGAAGTTGCCAGTGAAGATTGAAATTGAGAAAAGCATCACTGTGAAGGTAGGTGACGTGCCGGAAGATGAGGATGAGCAACTCCAGCTGGCCATTCAAAAGAGTTTAGCCGATCAAGAGGAACAATGGTACTACAGCAGTGAGGAAGAAGTGAATGAAGTAGGTGTTTAGAGTTTGACCCGAAGTGGGCGAGTGTACAATCCCGAGAGCAGTATGCAGGCTAAGGGAAAAGAGACTACTGTTGATGGAGCAAAGAAGAAAATGACAGAGAAAGATGGGGAGAACCCGAAGGAGAAAAAGAAAGAAGAGGAGGTAGTAAAAGGGCAAAAGAAGGCTGTCGAAGTGGGAGAAATCAGTCAGAGCAAGACACCTAATGGGGTGACCACCAGCTCAGTACTGAGTCAATTGCAGAAAATAAGAGCAGACATTTCGATATGGGATTTACTGATAGCATCTAAGGAGCACAGAGAAGCTTTACTTGAAGCCATGACTTTTGTCAGAGTGCCGGCTCGGATCCAAAGTGTTGATATGATCAATGTGCTACAGCGGAGAATAGGCGAAGTCACTTTCTTTGATTCAGACCTCCCACCAAAAGGAAGGAACCACTGTAAGCCACTGTATATACAGATTGCCGTCAATGGACGAGACACCCGGAATGTGATGGTGGACAACGGATCAGCACTATGTGTATGTCCGTTGAAGATGCTGTCTAAGTTCAAGATCGAAGAATCAGAGCTTAAGCCATCAAATATGGTGGTCAAAGCTTATGACAATACTATGCGAAACGCGAAAGGGACCTTTAAAGCAAAGATATCCACAAGCACCGTGGAAAGCTGGGTAGATGTAGTTGTGCTCGATATCTTAGCCAATTATGCTCTGTTGTTGGGAAGACCTTGGCTCCACCCTTTAGGCGCAATTCCGTCCACTCTGCATAGAAAAGGAAAAATCCCGTGGGGTACAGACGTGGTAACCATTAACGCACAGGAGGATCTGAATGTGGCTGCAGTGGAAGGTCTAGAACTGGCGGTGCCATTATCGGGATTTCAGGTGGCAGTAATTGATGCGCCTATAACCAAGAGCAAGAGTGCAGTAAACAGTATGAGTCCTTTTTCGAGAAAGATGATGAAGAAGATGAATTGGCAGTACGGCAAAGGTTTGGGCCGAGAGTTGCAAGGAAGGTTTGAGCCTCTCTCATCGGCATTGGGGCAGCAAGACAAGCGTGGACTGGGATATTCTGAAAATAGAAAGAAAAAAAGATATGAGATTCGATCTCCGGTTAGAGGGTCAAACTTGAATCAGATCTTCTTTGTTCCACAAGCTGAAGGGGAATTTCAGAGCAGAGGAAAGACATATCCCGGCTTGGAGATATTTATGACCGATTATGAGGAGAAGTTGGTCAAGTCGCCTGAACCTTCTTTGGAACAGTTGGTGGATGGAACCGAGTTCATGGTATGCGTGACAGAAGCAAGTACTGAATCTGATTGGTCGAAGAAGATATCCAAATTTGAAGACTTTTTGGGGATTGGGGATGAAGTTTCCAAGTCAGTGCAAGAGCAGAAGGCCAAGGCACAGATCCTCCAATCTGTTCTAGCCGCTGAAGATGCCGAAGAGGCAGAGAGGAAGGCAAAGAAGATGGCAGAGCATGGAAAGGCCGAGAAAGAAGTTACCCCGGTCGAAGAAGAAGGAGTTGCAGACGCTGATGAAGTGGTCCAGGCAATAAAAGATACTTGTAATGAATGTATTGAACAAGCAGTTAATCTTGTATTTTGTTTTTCTGATGCTTGTTTTAAGAACACTATGGATGGTTTTCCTCTTTTATTTCAATCAATGGAAGTGAACTTTGACTATTTGTTTTCTTGTTTTCCTGATTGTCACGTTCATGGCATTGATTATACCACTCGCATATTTGACATAAATGCATTGCATAATTTTGCATTTAATTTAAGCACCACTGAAGATCCTAAAATAATTGAAATCGGATTAGACTTCAAACCTGAGCTCAGACAGGATCTTCAAGAATGCATCAAAAGAAACTCAGAGGTATTTGCCTGGAGCTACGCGGACATGCCAGGGATCGACAGATCAATAGCAGAGCACTTCATTCCTACTGATCCGAGTATTAAGCCAGTAAAGCAGAAAAGAAGGAGGGTCAGACCAGAATGGCAGGACAAGATCAAAGCTGAATTCCAGAAACAGTTGGATGCGGGATTCTTAGAAGTAGTACACTATCCAGAGTGGTTGGCGAATATAGTCCCGGTGCTGAAGAAAGATGGCAGGATAAGGGTCTGTGTCGACTACAGGGATCTGAACAAAGCCTCGCCCAAGGATGACTTTCCACTTCCACACATAGATGTTTTGATAGACAGTGCTGCTGGGATGGGATGTTATTCTATCATGGACGGATTTTCAGGGTATAATCAGATATTGATGGCCTTAGTGGATAAACATAAGACCGCTTTCACCACAGACTTCGGGACGTTTTGCTACAGAGTGATGCCGTTCGGATTGAAGAATGCCGGAGCAACATATCAGAGGATGGCTACTGCGTTATTTCATGATATGATCCATAAAGGATTGGAAGTGTATGTAGATGATATGGTGATCATGACAAAAACACAAGAAGAACATGCAGAGATGCTGGAGAAGTTCTTCACACGGGTCAAACAGTACAATTTGAGACTTAATCCTAAGAAGTGTGTATTCGGAGTGACGAAGGGAAAATTGTTAGGTTTTGTGGTAGGACCTAACGGGATTGGAGACAAGATAGAGTATGATATTATTTGTATGGTTGTCAGGAGTAGGAGAGTTATCTAGTGCCACTTATTAAATTTGATTGCACGTGGTTCATGGTCGCATATTTAGGTCATATTATATTTGATATAATTCTATTTGAAAATTATTACAAGGATAGTGACTAATTTGGGGGAGAGTTAGGCCACGAGTTTAAATTAATGCAATATATGAATTTACAATTTGACATACTTGCGTATCAATCAATAAAATTTATGGCTAATAATTGTCTAGACCGGATTTATGATATTATTTATGAATCAAATAAGTGAAATTAAAAATTTTTTAAAATGTGTTCTAACTTTATTTTCTTTTTTTTTTTTTCAAATTTATGATCAGAAATACCTTAAAATTCTTAATTTCACTGATTTGACCAATAAGTAGGAGCTATGAAACTGATCTAAATAAGTTTTTCTCAATAATTTATATTGATTTTCACATGATCCGCGATCTATTTTTTTATTTATTTATTATAAATTTGGAGGGAGAGAATTTGCATGGGAAGACAAGCACAACCATCTAACTAATAACTTGGTAGAGATATGATGATTTTTAATAATAAAAAATGGATCCATTTTGATTTTTATATTAATTATTGTGCTCCACGTGTTTCTATATGTGCTATTTTCATTAATTTATTACAAAACCCATTTCTACTATTGAAACATGGATAAACAATTCCATTCCATATACGTTTTTATTTAGGCCTAATATACAAATTAACACCTGAATTTTTTAAGAAAAGGCTGAATACTTTTCAACTGATCTACTAAACCTTTTATCTTAATGCATATATTTAATTTATTTGAAGCTATTAGAGCAGGATCCACTTTATTTGGAGTTATTACAACTAGGAATGACCACGTTTCGATTTTAAATTGGAACTGAACCGGCACTAAATGACTACGTTTCGATTTTAAATTGGAACTGAACCGGCACTAAACTGTGGTCAACAGTTTTGGTTCTAAAATTTTAATCGAATCGTAAATTTAAAGTTCCGTTCCGGTTCTTCATTTTTTGATATCGAAATCGGCAATTCCGATTTCAAACTGTGAAAAACATATTTCTAAAGAAACTCTCAACTTATTTTTTATTTTATTATAGTTTTTTAAAGTAATTTTTAAGAATTTTATTAAATTGATTTAGTTTTTTTAACAGTAATATTTAATTATTATTTATTCAAGCTATAAATCTTTAAAAAATATTTTAAAAGTTCAAAATATATTATTTAATTCGGGTGCAAAATAAGAAAGAATTGAAATCGGCGTTTCCAAAACTGTCTTAAAACCGTGTAAATGCGGTTTGATTTCGATTCCACCTTTTCTATAACCGGAATCCGCAATTTTGAAACTGAAACCGGTAGTTCTGGAACCATGATCTTGTCTAATTAGAGTTAGATCCACTTTTTGAGAAATACTCAGTAATAAAATAAATAAAAAAATATCTATTTTATGTTTATGCAAATATCTATTTTATATTTGCATTTCTTCTTCATTTTATATTTGTATTTTTTCATAAAAATAAAACATATAGAAAATAATTTTAGGAATTCTCTCTATATATATTATTTTTGTAATTAATAATTAAACGAATTAATATAGTAACTATAAAATCTAGTGAGTAGGATATTTTGATATTTTATAAAATCACTTAACACAAATTATCAAATATTAAGTTTGACATTTTTTTAATTATCTTACAACTGTTTAATACGTTGATAATTATAAATTGAAATATTCTATAGATGAGATATCATAAGTTACAAGTGTTAGATAAATATAGCTTTATTGTTTTATTTCTTACACAATATAAAATGGAATAATAAATTAAATAGAAAATGCGATAAGAATAAGAATATGAATTGGAATCGGAATTATTAGTCCTACATTTGGTACATATTCCTATATTTTGTACATAGCATTAGGGGCGCACAAAGGCACCGACCAAACTATGCCAAAAATTTAATCAATTTATTTCATTTTAGTTTGGTCAGCCTACTTAGGGGAAATTCAGTTGTCGAGTGAATTAGTTTGGTCTGAAATTGCCATAAATTCGACTCATTTCTACAAAAATAATCATTTAGGCTTAAAATTAAATTGATAAGGCAACAACCAATCAAGACTAGTCGAGCTGACTGATTTATTTCAAGTCACTTTGTTTCAAATATAGACATCGGTTCAGTTTGATTTCAAAATTGAAATTTTCAATTTAAATTTTTCACCTTGATTCAGTTCAGTTCGAACCCAACTGATCAATTGCTCATCCATACATAGCATGAGCTTAGGAATTATTCCTTCCTTTATTTGTAAAGGGGAGAAATAAAATGAAAAATTATTGATAGAAGTAAAAGATTGAGGTTGAGAAATATTTTATAAATTGCTATTGATTGTAATGCGTCCTTTAATTGGATGAGATATGAATATTTATAGTACCTTTCCTATTCTAACCGAAGGAATAAATGCCGAGTAAGAATCTCGATTATAATTGTCGAGCGAGAATCTTGGGCATTAATTACATGATTAAATGACTCTTTGACCAATGTTACTCCAATTGGTCTAAATAGAGATAACACTCGGTCGATTCTCACTAATTGTTTCTATCAAAAGTCCCTCCAAAATATATTGAATAATTTATGTTTAGCTAAAATTTGTTAGATTATTTAATAATCTATATGTGGCCCATGTGATTAAAACGCTGGTTCTAATTAAGGTGGCCCAAGATGATTGTTATTGAGCTTAATGGATAAGAGCCAGTTAGGGTTTTAATACCCTTCTTCTGCCTTATAAAAGATAAAGGGATCAACAGCTTAGGGTTAACGAACACAGAAACAAGAGAGTGTGACGGCTCCCTCAAACACATATGGAGATAGTTTGTTTGAGAGAGCTCATAATGGAAACTCCGCAGCTGTTGATTATTCTCTGACCATTGAGAGAGCACTTGCAGACAAAAGGCCAGAGTGAAGAAACGTAGATCTGCTGTTACGGTGAGAATCGAATTGTCCCAACGAGATAACCCATAACATAGATTTGCCGTTATGGATCAAGGTACGCTTTCTATTATTGTATATTCTTGTCAAACAAATTATATGAACAATAGATCTGGGTTATATTAAAGTTTATTCAACATGTGGTATCAGAGCCTGTACCTGTTCTAGATTTGTTTGATAGCTTTTTGTTTGGCTAAATTAATGAAAATTAATTTCGTATTGTGAAATTGATTTATATGGTATAAGCGAAGCCAAAATTATAGAAATTTGAAAACTGTTTGTTTTCTTTATGGTTTATAAATTATTTTGTTGTTATTTATAAAGAATGGTTATGACATATTATTGGGTTATGTCGTTAAAGTTTTGAGATCTTAATTTAATCTCATAAAAGTTTTGCATAAATCAATGTTTAATGAATGGAAAACTTGTTAATCACCAAAGTGGCCTTGTTGGGATTGTTTTAGACATTGATTATGCAGTTTTCAATTGTTCATATTTGTGTGATGCCGTTATATGACATGAAAGTTAAAATTGAATAATTGAGTTTGTTGATTATAATTTGTTAGGTTACCCAAAGGTAGACCATTAATTGTAATCAATGGCATTAAAGAGACTTATCATTGTACTAATTAATATGAATGTATATCCAAAGATAACATGCATATTGTATGGAGCATTATTGAATAGTTGAATGGAATAAAAAAAAAAGTAACTGGATTCCAGAAAGGAGCACGGGCGTGCTGTAATGAAGCACGGGCATGCTGTAATGAAACACAGGCGTGCTTCTCTTTGACTTGCATAAAGGCTTGCAAGTTGCTCCACAATGAAAGTCTATTGAAGTATTTTTCTTCTTGGCATCATTATTGATTAAAGCTATGCATTTAAATATTACCCAAAGGTGAATCTAGATGCATAATTAAAGTTGTTATTTGTTTGAATCCATTTTATGTTTACTCAAAGCATTAACGTATGAGTATATGTGTAATGTTGCAGCTTCCTTTAACATGTTCGCTATGGGCACTGGGTTGATTAAGTTCAATGGATTGAACTATGCTGATTGGTCCGAACAAATCAATTATCAGTTAGGAGTTCTGGACCTGGATTTGGCATTAGTCTCTAAAAAGCCAGCAACCATTACAGAGATCAGCACTGAAGCTGACAAATCTCATTATAGGCTTGGGAGCGGTCTAACAGGCTAAGCTTGAACTTAATGAGGATTACAATGGCTGAAAATGTTAAGCCATCAATGCCCAGAACAGACAATGCTAGAGAGTACATGCTGAAAATTAAGGAATACTCCCAATCGGACATAGCTGACAAGTCCATCGTAGGATCCTTGATGAGTGAGCTGACGACCAAGAAGTTTGATTGGTCATAATCCATTCATGATCATGTGACTGACATGCAGAATTTGGCAGCCAAACTGAAATCAATGGGAATGGATGTGAGTGAATCCTTTTTAGTTCAATTTATTATTAACTCACTTCCTCTTGAGTTTGGTCAGTTCCAGGTGAATTACAACACCCTTAAGGAAAAATGGAACATTCAGGAAATCAAGGCCATGTTGATACAAGAGGAAGGGAGATTAAAGAAATTGAAGGAACACTCCATCAATCTCACTTTTCATAATGGAGCTAGCAGCAGCAATAACAAATCAGGGAAGAAAGGCAAGAAAAGGGACAGTGCCCCAATGAAGGTTAATGAGGGCCAAATCCGTAAGGAATTGAAGTGCTACTTCTGTAGGAAGAATGGTCACTTCAAGAAGGACTGTCCTAAAAGAAAGATTTGGTTTGAAAAGAAAGGTATACTTTATGTTTCAGTATGTTTTGAATCAAATCTTATTAAAGTGTCTAATAATAGCTGGTGGTTAGATTCTGGTGCAACTACTCATGGGTCTCATTATATAGGGATTTCTTTCGATCCAACCCATATACGAAACTGAAAAGTTCCTATTCATGGGAAACAGAATGAAGGCACGAATAGAAGGAATTGGGACTTATAGATTGATCCTGGACACTGGTCGTTATCTAGATCTTGAAAAGTGTCTCTATGTTCCTGAATGTGCTAGAAATCTAGTTTCTGTAGGGAGGTTGGATAATGTTGGTTTCAGTTTTAAGATTTGTAATGGTGTTTTTTCATTATACAAACTTAAGTACTATTATGGTTCTACTACTTTGATTGATGGTTTGTATCGTTTTAATCTTGATGCTAAATTTATTGAATCCCTGTTTAATGTTGAACACCATATAGGTATTAAACGTAGTGCACATAATGAATGTTCTGCTTTCTTATGGCATCAAAGGTTAGGTCACATATCCAAAGAAAGGATTTTGAGGTTAGTGAAAGGTGGAATCTTACTTCAATTGGATTTCACTAATTGGGATATGTGTATAGATTGCATTAAAGGTAAGCAAACTAAGCACAATTAAAGAATCTAGCTACAAGAAGTAGTGAATTGCTTGAACTTATACACACTGATATATGTGGCCCTTTTGATGTTCCCTCTTGGGGTGGTGAAAAATATTTTATTACCTTTATCGATGATTTCTCACGGTACGGTTATGTATATTTACTGCATGAAAAGACTCAATCAGTGGATATCCTTGAGATATTCATTAATGAGGTAAAAAGGCAATTAAATAGAAAGGTTAAAGTGGTGAGATCTGATAGAGGTGGTGAATATTATGGTAAATTTAATGAAAATGGACAATGTCCAGGTCCATTTGCAAAGTTCCTTGAAAGTCATGGCATTTGTGCGCAATACACAATGCCAGGTACACCTCAACAAAATGGTGTAGCTGAAAGGCGGAATCGTACTATTATGGAAATGGTTAGAAGTATGCTAAATAATTGTACTGTACCTTTATCATTATGGATGCATGCATTAAAGACTGCTGCATATTTACTTAATAGGGTTCCTAGTAAAGCAGTTCCTAAGACCCCTTATGAACTGTGGACGGGAAGGAAACCTAGTCTGAGGCATCTTCATGTTTGGGGTTGCCCAGCGGAAGTAAGGATATATAATCACATGAAAAGAAGCTTGATGCTAGAACGGTTAGTGGATTTTTCATAGGATATCCTAAAAAGTCAAAAGGGTACAGATTTTATTGTTCTAACCATAGTACGAGAATTGTTGAGTCTGGTAATGCTCGGTTTATTGAAAATGGCCAAATTAGTGGGAGCAGTGAGCCATGTAAATTGAATGTGCAAGAGATTCAGATTGAAAATCCAACTCAGATGGATTTTCCTAATGTCTCTTCGTCGGTTGTTGTTCCACTTGTTGTATCACGGTTTAACAACATGGTTGAACAACAAAACAACATTTCGAACCCACAAAATGACCATATAAATGATGAACCAGCAAATAATGAACAATTCACGAATGATCAAGTGGTTTCACAAGAAATAGCATTACGGAGGTCACAAAGACAAAGAAGGCCAGCTATTTCTAGTGATTATGTGGTTTACTCACTTGAGCATGAATGTGAATTGAGCATTGATAAGGATCTAATCTCTTTCTAGAAAGCCATGGAATGTGATAATTCTGAAAAGTGGTTTAATGCCATGAAGGAAGAAATGCAATCAATGAGTGATAATCAAGTCTGGGATTTAGTTGAGTTGCCTAAGGGGTCAAAACAAGTTAGTTGTAAATGGGTTTTCAAGACCAAACGGGACTCTAAGGGCAACATTGAAAGATATAAGACCAGACTTGTTACTAAAGGTTACACTCAGAAGGATGGCATTTATTATAAAGAGACCTTTTCTCCAGTTTCCAAAAAGGACTCTTTAAGAATTATTTTGGCTTTGGTGGCTCATTATGATCTAGAGCTTCACCAAATGAATGTAAAGATAGCCTTTCTTAATGGTGACTTAGAGGAGGAAGTATATATGGACCAACTAGAGGGGTTTGTGGTCACAGGAAAGGAACATTTGGTGTGTAAGTTAAAGAAGTCAATATATGGACTGAAGCAAGCTTCCCGTCAATGGTATCTTAAGTTCAATAATACCATCACTTCATATGGTTTTATAGAAAACACTGTTGATCGGTGTATCTATATGAAGGTCAGTGGGAGCAAGCTCATTATGTTAGTCCTATATGTTGATGACATTCTTCTTGCTGTGAATGATGTTGGGTTGTTGCATGATGTAAAAGGTTTTCTCTCTAAGAACTTTGAAATGAAAGATATGGGAGAGGCATCCTTTGTGATTGGAATAGAAATATTTCGTGATAGGTCACAAGGACTGTTAGGATTGTCTCAAAGAACTTACATTGATAAAGTATTAGAGAGATTCAGAATGGAAAAATGCTCCGTAGGAATAGTTCCAATTCAGAAAGTGTTTTCGCCGAAATCCCAAAACCCCGGAAGGATCCGAAAACATCTTTTTATTTATTATATTATTGTTTTGAAAAAGGGTGATAAAAATCTTTTTGGATATGCGATGCCGATGAATCGGTCTTATAAATTATTTTGAGTCACCACCCATTTTTTCGGCAATGGGACCGTTTTCAATTTTATTTTATAAAAATGACTCCATTTAAACCCAATTTTATTCAAGGCCAAATTATTTAAAAGACTGGTCAAGCGAACCAATGCGGTTCTGGGTAAGGGAATTGGGTACGTCGGCCCGTTGGAAGTCGACGCCTGGAAAACCGGCCTCTTTTAACCTATAATTTCTAATTTATTTTAATTTAAAAAAGCCAATTTATTTTATTAAACCCAACCCGAATAAATCGAATCGAGTTCCTATGTGGAAAATTAATTAATCGTCCCAATTAGGATCATTCATTGCATTCATAATAAATCAAACATCACATTCACCATTCATCCACATAATATAGCAAAAATAATTAAAAGACCCGCTCTTGCCTTATGGTTGAAGGCGGGCCACAAACCAGATTTAAAAATATAATCAATAAGAAACAATAAGATAATAAATCCTAAAATCTCATAATCACAATAAATTAATTGATTTGATTTGATCAAAACACACTTTGCCCATTATTGATCATTTTCCGAATTAAGAATAAGAAACCTACTTAATGACATGAAATTAAAAAAAAAAAAAGAAAGGTATTCTGGAAAATAAAGACAGTCGTGTCACGCAGCTGTTCTATGAAGAACAGTCACGTGATGGAACTTTTAGTTAAATCCTGAAACTTTAAACAGTTGCGTGACGCAGCTGTTCTATGAAGAACAGTCGCGTGACGGAACTCTAATTATTGTTCTGGAACTTTAGACAGTTGCGTCACGCAGCTGTTCTATGAAGAACAGTAGCGTGACGGAACTCCTAGTTACGTGACGGAACCATTCATGACTTTATTGAAATCCTCATATGTATTGATTATTTATTCAAAGTATAATATTAAATAGAAAGTAAAAACTAAAACAAAGACTGAGTACACGAACAGCTGCGTCACGCGGGTAGTCCAGTTCAGGTTAGGGTCTTTTGGACATGAACAGTCGTGTCACGCAGGTAGTAGCTGCGTGCCGCAACTGCACTGGTCCGTAACTACCTTTCAAACTACTCTTTTTACGTGTTCTTTTTATTAACAATAGTTAAACTCAACTCAGAAAGGTCCAACAATGGGCAAAATTATGTTTAACCAATAACAGACCAACTAAATGCTATGAAAATGAGATTTTTAAGAAATAAAAGACTAGAAATGAAAAGGAGAGGTTAAAGTGGTTACCTAGCCCTCAGATTTGAGGATTGCATGCACTTGGATTAGCTTAGGGACGCTACTTCACGATCCCAGAAGTATTGTTATCAAGTTTTTCAGAGTAAACGTTCTCTTTTTCTTTCTTTTCTCTCTTTTTCTTTTCTTATGTTTTTTGTGCTTTTTTGATTTTAAATCTATATATCTAATGGCTTGATCTTCCTCAAGATTACTCACTTGAGTTCTTGGGGAAGAAACCATAGCCGTGAATCAAAAGCCTAAACTTAAAACGTTAGAGTTCTTAGAGAAAAATGAGAGAAAAGTGAAAAAGTCCTGTTTTTAGCATAAAATGTTGTATTTATATGGGTAGGGCAACAGAACATAGCTGGGTCACGCAGGTAGAAGCTGCGTGACGCAACCGCAAGCTGTGTGACGCAGCTTACTTTTCGTACAGTTGCCGCATATCCATACAAACAGTGCAGACCGTTGCACGGGCGCGCGCCAGTGGTGTCAGCATGGTTAGAGTTGCGTGACGCAACTAAGAGTGCCTTCACGCAGGTGATAGCTGCGTGATGCAACCCTAACGCGGGTCAGACTCCTTTGGGCCGGTTCGATTCAAATTTTGGTTCAAACGCTTCTGGTTGATCGCGATTCTTTGTCCTTTATCCTCATATCATCACCGGGTCAGGCAGGGACATAAAATTACGCGTCAACAGTTTGCCCCCCCACTTTATCATTAATTGTGCAAATAATTAATGTTAAAGTGGTCCATTGACACGCCTTCAATCTGGAAACCATCCTCAAAGCTCGATTTGATCGGCTTGGAAGACACCTCCGAGGCTCGGTTTGATCGGCCTGAAGGATTTGAATGTCTGGTCACCTTCTTAGCTTGGTTTGGTCGGCTTTGTCGGTTCCCGTTGAATCTGTGAAATGACTCCAAAGCTCGGTTTGATCGGCTTTGAAGACACCTCCAAGGCTCAGTTTGATCGGCCTGAAGGATTTGAATACCTGGTCACCTCCTCAGCTCGGTTTGATCGGATTTGTCGGCTCCTGTCGGATCAGAAGAGGCATCCTCGAGGCTCGGTTTGATCGGCTCGAAAGATGTCGGTTTAAAGAAAAAGTCTTCAAAGCTCGGTTTTGTGAATACCCAAATTTTGAGGCTCAAAGAGCCAGTTTTCCCGGACTGCAAACAGTCCGGCCGGGCCGGAGGCCATTCGGAAAGTTCACCGGAAGTATGCCAATATGGTACTTGAAACGTCCGGAAAATTATGAGGATCACAGAACTGGTCCCGGAATATTTTTTGGAGGTCCAGAACTCCCGAAAAAGCTTCCGGAACGGAAAAATAGCAGAACCACCAGCCCAACCGTCGAGCTCCGGCGGCCCGGCTGCCGAGCTCCGGCTGGGCCCGGCCGCCGAGACTCCGGCGGCCCAGGCCGCCCAACCCGGTGGCCCAGCCGCCGAAGCAGTTTGTTTTTGCCTATAAATACAGGTCCGGTGTGACCTTTCAACTCACTCAGTCTGTGTTGACGGACGCTCCTTCTCCCCTACGCTCCTTGCGATTCTTTACTGCTTTTCTGCATTTTAGGTTAGCTTTAATTGCTTTCTTGCTTTGTTAAGTGGTCATTAAAATCAAATTAATTAATTTTCCCTTAACGAGGAGCTTAACCTGGAGTTAAGAAGCGGTCGACGACTAAATCAGGTACATGAACTAAACTCTGCCTATTTAATTTTAGCACTTCATGCACGCTTCTCTTCTACTCCTAATAATTCTACAACTGTATAAATGCATCCACGTCAATCATTAGGTAATTAAATTGCCTCAAGTAATTAAATTTAGGCTAAACGCCCGGTTAACCAATAATCGTGATGTTAAGCTTAAATCCGACAATATTGGCTAAAAAAGCCTAGTTAATCAATAATTATGGTGAAATTGCCTTTATTTCGAACAAATTCGGCTTAAGTCCAATTAATCAATAATTGTGACTAAAAGGCCTTAATTCAAACACGTTTTTTTTCCTTGGCAATAAAATTGCCTACATTACAATTCAGTTAATCAATTTTTGGCAAACACATAGCCTATAAATTAGATTAACTACTTTCAGTGACAAATCGCTTAAATCAATCTTTTGGCTAAAAGCCTTAAAATCAATCCTTTTGGCAACAATCGCCTAAATAATCATCTTTTGGCAAACAAATTGCCTAAATAAACCTTTTTGGCTAAAAGCCTTCAAATTAATCAATCTTTTGGCTAAAAGCCTTAAAATCAATCAATTTTGGCGACAATCGCCTAAATCACAACATTTTTGGCAACAATTGCCTGAATTAATCTTTTTGGCTAAAAGCCATTAAAATCAACACTTTTGGCATCAAATGCCTAATCAAATCAATCAATTTTCAGGCAAAATGCCTAAACAAAATGCACGAAGCATACACACACCCATGCATAAAGCATATCCATTCAAAGCCCTCTAAAAGAGGCATATCGAACTACGTTGACTTTGATCTTCCATTCAAACGGAAGTATGTAGGCACGTTTGGGATTTAACCCCGAGCGGCAAGTCGAAATCACATAAACATCTTTCATTGGTTCAATTATTTCATTCACCTTGCAAAAGCATTCATTCATAGGTTAGTTCATCAGCATGACATAGTCTCGGGATCCACCTCGGGTTCGTAGACCATGCTTTAACTTTGTGTTAATTAATCTAATAATTAGGTTGATTAAAAATTGGAGTCACTTAGGGATTTTTCCTAGTTTACCCTAAAATAATTAAACAAGGTGGCGACTCATACATTCACGTGCATTTCTGCCCTTAGTCACATGCATTCATATGCTATGCTATGATATTTGGGGTAGGGGTTCACAGTTTGGCGACTTCACTGGGGACATACTTATGTAATCTTTTTGCATAAAAGTGGACTACAATTGCTGTGTAAACTAACCAGCCCTTCTTGAGGGTTTTATTTTACTATGCGTTGTTTTGTAGGGTACCTTAACATTGAATCAAGTATTCTTTCTTTAAGAATATGGATAAGGAGAATTTGAACTTGATTGTACAACTAAATTAAATCATTTTAAATTGTTGATTTATTTGCACGATTGAGAATCCTTTTCTCCATTGCATAAAAAAATGAATTTCAAATGAATTTCTTCCCTCTCTGTTCAAACTTCTGAGTCTGGATAGCAAGTAGCGCTGATCGGCAGGTCTCATTGATTATGTCGACGGACAGCCAAAGCGTCCTCCCTGTTACCGCAAACCATCCCTAATCCTTTTGGGGATGGCCCATGGGCATGCGTACTGTTGGACCCACGCGAAACTCTTTGTTTCACATGTGGTTAGGTATATCCATGCCCTAGGTTCAAGGTTCCCTTTATAAGCCTATTCTCTATTTGCGTCATAGCCTATAGAACCTATCCTTTAGGACTGTATGCACCCAATGATGTGAATCATATCATAAACAGATTATGACGTGATGTTGTGCGCATTCATGACATATCATCACATTAAGAGGAACACAAAACACCCTTCTTTAATCATGCATAGTTGGACAAAGAGCCGATCCATCTCACATCAGTTACCCTCATACACCAACCACCGTACTTAATCCAGCTACCCTTATCCTTACAGGTACCCCCTGTTCAAGTGCCAACATCAGTGCCAGCATGCCCACAGTGCTATCACCAGCTTCACCAGCTACACCAGTCTCACCTAAAACTCCAACAACCCCACCTGCACCAATGGCATCACTCACCGACATCCAAACCGTCATCGAACAACTGGAGGCCAGAATGGAGGCCAGAATGAATGAGGCATTGGCTGCCCAAAGGACTGCCCTGATAGCTGAGCTGGGCAATGGTAATGGAAATGGGGCTTCGGCCGGGGGAAGTGGACCTGCTGCCTCCAATCAGGGTCCTGCTACTGAACCAACAAACCCTACCCTAAACCTGGATGATGTGCCCTCCAAAACTGCTTCTGAGCTGGAAGCTCAGAGAATGAGAGAGAAACTAGAACTCCTGGAAAGATCTATCACTGCTCTCAAAACTCACAAGGAAGTGGTGGACATGGACTCCTTGTCCTTGTTCCCTAAAGCAAGACTGCCCACAAAATTCAAGATGCCCAACATGGACAAATTTGATGGAACTACTTGTCCTAAAACTCACTTGAAAATGTATGTGGGTGCCCTTAACCCGTTTGGATTGAGCAGCGAGCTCCTTGCTCAGTTGTTCCAACAATCTCTCACCGGTGCTGCATTAAGATGGTTTGTTAGCCTGGATCGGTCTAAGATGAAGACATGGGAAGACATTTGCAATGCATTTAATTCCCAATACCACTATAATATGGAAGTGGATGTTACTCGAAGAGAACTAGAAACCACTAAACAGAAAAACAACGAACCCTTTTCCTCATTCCTTACGAGGTGGAGGGCCAAGGCCGACCAAATGATTAACCGGCCTTCAGAACAAGAACAGGTGGACATAATAATAAAGAACCTGCAACCCGTCTACCAGCAACAACTACGAACCCAGTATCTACCAACGTTTCAGTCGCTCATTGCCACTGCTACGAAAGTAGAAGATCTGATTCAAATGGGGCAACTGAAAGAAGACTCAGGAACCTCCAAATATAAGAAACCTAGCCAACCTGGAAAAGTCCACGGAGTGGCAAGCATCACCCCTACCAACCCTTTACGTGTGGGGAATATGAGAAATGGCAATCAGTCCAGAAGAACTTATACTGATCTCAGGATGCCAATCCTTTTGGTTTTCCGAGAGGCTATAACGGCCAACTACATCAAGCCTTTGAAAGCGAGGCCACCTCCCAATCCGTTGCCAAGGAACTACAGGGCTGATGAATACTGTGAGTATCATCAGGGATATGGGCATAAGACGGAAGCATGCTGGACACTCAAGAACCGCATTCAGGATCTGGTGGATAACGGTTCAATTATTCCCAGAAGCAAGCCTAACATTAGCACTAACCCCTTACCAAATCACGGGGTAAATGCTATAATGGCTGACCAGGAACTGATCGATCCTTTCGAACTGTTCCTAGAAATGAATAACATCTGTGTCCTAGATCTGAATGACCTAACCGAAGAGGTCGACGCCATCACCAGGAGCGGAAGGCAATATGAACCATTGGTCCTGGATAACATCCAAAATAAGCCCTACCAGAGGGTAGAGGAGCCAAAGGAGGACCCGGTACTTGCACAGCTATAAAAGACACAAGCTAAAGTATCAATTTGGGAACTGTTGGCATCATCCTTTCCTCATCGCCAAGCTCTTTGCAAGGCTTTGAGCCAACTTCAGACATCGGTAGAGATTAGCCCTGAAGTGCTAGTGTCCACCCTCACCCAATCATCTAAAATGCAAAGCATCGGGTTTTCTGATGATGACTTGCCCAAGGAGGGAGGCAGTAACAACAATGCCCTTTACGTCACGGTTCAAACCAGAGACAAAACTGTGCCCATGGTTCTCATTGACAATGGGTTAGCACTAAACGTCTGCCCACTAAGGGTAGCCAGCTGCTTAGGGTTGGAGGAAACGAATTTCACCCCATCTCACCAAATAGTGAAAGCCTATGACAGCACCCAAAGGGAAGTGTTGGGGGTTGCTACGCTGAAGTTAACAGTCGGGCTAGCTGTGATGGAAGTCCCATTCCAGGTAATTGATGTACCAACTAGCTTCAACCTGCTTCTGGGCCGACCATGGATACACCACACTAAGGCGGTACCCTCGTCCTTGCACCAAAAGGTCAAGTTTCCCTATGAGGACAAAGTTATCACCATTCAAGGGGATGACTACAACCAGCTTAAGAAACCAAAGGGCCAGCCTCTCTTTGAGGTCAACCCTGAAACTGCCAACTTGCCCCTCTCGGGATTTCAGTATGACACTGTACAGTTCATAGAAGGAAAGACTGCAAACTCTCGAATTCTCTTTGATTTCGGGACAGTACAAATAAATTGCATAGTGCCTTTGATGCTTAAGATGTCCTATTTGCCAGGAATGGTTATGGCAAGGTCCGGGAAGACATATCCCAAACTGCAAGCTTGGGAGTGTCCGGTGAATGAAGGGACCTTTGGTCTGGGTTATGAGCCCACTAATGAAGACCGAGCTAAGAGAACCAGAAGGGGAAGGAAGGAGAGTGTACAGATGCGGCCTTACCTTCTGACTCTGAACAGTTACTTCTGCAAATCGGGAGAAGCAGTTCCTTACTGTGGCTTCCGAGAACCATTTTGCTACCCGACTGCTAAGAAGATGCTGCCTGGGTTAGAGATATTCTCAGATGTCTGGGGCAACAAGCCCGGAACAATAACCGAACTGGAAACAGAAGACTTCATGCAGCCTAGTCTCTTTGATGAGGTTGCGGTTATCACAGGAAATGATGGGAATCAAGACCTGCTCAACCTGATCAAGCCGAATGAAGGACCTCTCAACAACTGGTACGCTGAGGAGGAGCGCGCTGCTGATAAACCCACTCCCGAGTCAAACCTAGTACCTAAGTCTGTAATCGAGTCCTGTATTGAGTCTGAGTCTGACCCTGAGTCTGAAACCGAGTCAGAGTCCAGTTCCAGTTCTGAGTCGTCTGTGTTGGATCTAAAAGATCCAGATTTCAAATTTGATGTAATTTTTGAAGACGATTCCGTCATAATCAATAAAGGCTTGCAAATTTTTGACTACCCCGCGTGTCTATCTTTCCAAGCATTTCCAAGCAAAAATGAAATAAAAAATGAAAAAGAAAAAATGATAATTGGCAAAGAAGAAAATGAACATACATACATTACATATGATTGTATGAACAGGGAACAGGTCAGTGGATGTTTGAAGAAGTTTACCCATTGTTTCATGTGGAAGTCAAGTGACATCACGGGAATAGACCTAGCAATAGTGGTGCACAAGATTCCGGTATATCCTGAGGCTAAGCCAGTGAAACAGAAGCTAAGAAGGATGAAGACTGAATGGTCCTTGAAAATCAAGGAGGAAGTTGCCAAGCAACTGGAGAACAAGTTCATAGAACCCATTGCCTACCCGACGTGGTTAGCAAACATTGTGCCGGTGTGAATACTCAAATTTTTTGAGGCTCAAAAGCCTGTTTTTTCCGGACTGCGAACAGTCCGGCCGGACCGGAGGCTTTTCGGAAAATTCACCGGAAGTATGCCAATATGGTACTTGAAACGTCCGGAAAATTACGAGGATCACGGAACTGGTCCCGGAATATTTTTTGGAGGTCCGGAACTCTCGGAAAAGCCCCCGGAGTGAACTTGCCTGCCCCGGTGGCTCAGCCACCGGAGCCTGCCGCCGAGCCGACGGCCCATCCCGGCGGCTGAGCCGCCGGGAAGGCCGCCGACCCGGCGGCCCAGCCGCTGAAGGACCGGCGGCTCGGCTGCGGAAAGGCCGCCGACCCGGTGGCCCAGCCGCCAGGAAGGCCACCGACCCGACGGCCTATCCCGGCGGCCCGGCCGCCGGGACGGCGACCCGGCCACCGGAAACAGTCCGTTTTGCGCCTATAAATACAGGCCTCGGGCCTCCTTTTTTCCTCACTCAGTCTGTGTTGACGGACGCTCCTTCTCCCTCTCGCTTCTTGCGAATTCTTTACTGCTTTCTTGCATTTTAGCTAGATTTTATCGCCTTCTTTGTTTTGATATTTGGTCATTAAAATTAAATTAAATTAATTAATTTCCCTTAACGAGGAGCTTAACCTGGAGTTAAGAAGTGGCCGTCGACTAAATCAGGTACACAAAACTAAACTCTGTCTTTTTTAATTTTAGCACTTCATGCATGCTTCTTTTCTACTCCTCCTAAATTCTATAACTGCATAAATGCATTCATATCATCCACTAGGCAAACAAATTGCCTCAATTAAATAAAATTAAGCTTAGATGCACGGTTAATCGATAATCGTGGTATTAAAGCCTAAAATTCGACAATACTGGCTAAAAGCCTAGTTAATCAATAACTATGGTGAAATTGCCTTTATTTCGAACAGTTTTTGGCTTAAGTCTAATTAATCAATAATTGTGACTAAAAGGCCCTAATTAAACACTTTTTTTTATTATGGCAATAAATTGCCTATATTTCAATTTAATTAATCACTTTAGGCAAACAAATTACCTATAAGTGAGAATTGATCAAGTTTTTCAGCGATAAATCGCTCAAATCAAAATTTGTGCTAAAAGCCTTTAATAAATCACTTTTGGCAAACAAATTGCCTACAAGTGAGAATTAATCAGTTTTCAAGTCGCTTAAAGCAATATTTTGGCTAAAAGCCTTTAATAATCGCTTTTGGCAAACAAATTGCCTACAAGTGAGAATTAATTCTTTTTTCATAGCGACAAATCGCTTGAATCAAAGCTTTGGCAAAATGCCTTAAAACTAATCAATCTTTTGGCTTTAAAGCCTTAAATCAATTCATTTTGGCACAATTGCCTTAAATCAATCAATTCTGGCGACAATCGCCCAATCAACTTTTTGGCAACAATTGCCTAAATCAACTCTTTTCGGCTAAAAGCCTTAAATCAATTTTTGGCGTCAAACGCCCAATCAACTTTTGGCAAACAAATTGCCTAAATCAAACTTTTTGGCTAAAAGCCTCAAATCATCAATTTTGGAAATAAAATTGCCTTAATCATTTTGGCGACAATCGCCCAACAAAACACCTTTGGCACAAATGCCTTAATCATTTTGGCGACAAATCGCCTAACCAATCTTTTGGCTAAAAGCCTTAAAATCAATCATTTTGGCGACAAGCGCCTAAAATCAATCATTTTGGCAATCAAATTGCCTAAATCAATCTTTTTGGCTAAAAGCCTTAAATCAGTCAATTTTTGGCAATAAAATTGCCCAATCAACATTTTGGCAACAAATGCCTAAAACAATCAATTCTTTGGCAGAATGCCTAAACAAAAATGCACAAAGCATACACACACTCATGCATTAAGCATCCCATTCAAAGCCCTTCAAAGAAGGCCTATCGAACTACGTTGACTTTGATCTTCCATTCAAACGGAAGTACGTAGGCACGTTCGGGATTTCACCCCGAGTGGCAAGTCGAATTCATTCAAACATTTCATTTGGTCCAATTACTTCATCTTCCTTGCAAAGCAAACATTCATTCATTTTGGTTAGTTTAGCAGCATGACATAGTCTCGGGATCCATCTCGGGTTTGCATACCATGCCTTAGACATTGAGCTAATTAATCTAGTAACTAGGTTAATTAAAATTGGAGTCACTTAGGGTTTTTCCTAGTTTACCCTAAAACAATTAAACAAGATGGCGACTCATTCATTCACGTGCATTCATATGCCCATGATATTTTGGGGAGGGGTTCACAGCCGGTGCCAAAGAAAGATGGCAAAGTCAGAATGTATGTGGATTACCGGGATTTGAATAAAGCATGTCCGAAGGACGACTTCCCCTGCCGCATATTGACTTGCTGGTTGACCGAATGGCTGGACACCAGATGGTCTCCTTGACTGATCTTGCTGTCGGGTACAATCAGATAATGATGCATTTGTCGGACAAAGAGAAAATGGCATTCATCACGGAGTGGGGAACCTACTGCTACAGGGTCATGCCCTTTGGGCTCAAAAATGCCGGGGCAACTTTTCAAAGAATGGCAACGACCATCTTCCACGACATGATTCATAAAGAAGTAGAAGTGTACGTGGACGATATGGTCGTTAAATCAAAAACAGCTGAAGAACACACAACAGCACTTGAGAAGTTCTTCCTTAGACTTCGAAAGTACAACTTGAAGCTCAACCCGGCAAAATGTCTGTTTGGAGCTACATCCGGAGTATTTCTGGGGCATGTGGTCAGTCGGAAGGGCATAGAGATTGACCCTTCGAAAGCCAAAGCTATTTTGGAAATGCCAGCACCTCGGACAGAAAAGGAAGTTCGGGGTTTCTTGGGGAGGCTACAATATATCAGCCGTTTCATCAATCAGTTGGCCGATACTTGTGGTCCGATTTTCAAATTACTCAGGAAAGGAGTAGCAGTCAAATGGAATGAGGATTGTCAAAAAGCTTTCGACCAAGTCAAGCAATATATACTATCCCCGCCAGTTTTACAGCCACCTAGGCTAGGAAAGCCTTTGCTATTGTACCTATCAGTGACGGAAGAAGCGATGGGTGCAATGCTAGCTCAACAAGCAGAAGATACAATGATAGAAAATGTCGTGTATTACCTTAGCAAGAGGATGCTGGAATATGAGCTAAAATACAATAAGATAGAGAAGTTGTGTCTGGCACTAGTGTGGGCCTGTACAAAGCTGTAGCACTACCTCTCGTCTTACACTACATATGTCATCTCTGAATCGAACCCCTTGAAATTCCTTATGGAGAGGCCGGTTCTTGACTGTAAGATGGCAAAGTGGGTGTCAGTGCTCGCAGCTTATGACTTAAAATTTGTACAGCGGAAGGCAGTACAAGGCGTAGCCTTGGCTGATCAGTTAGCAGAATTACCGGTCGAAAACCAAATGCCGGAGGTAGAATTTCCTGATGAAGACCTTTTGAGCTTGGAAAGTGAAGTCTGGGAGATGTACTTCGATGGAGCTTCAAACTACCATGGAAATGGGGTTGGAGTCGTATTCAAAACTCCTTGTGGAGAATACATCCCAATTGCAGTTAAACGAGATTTCGACTGCACCAACAATGAAGCCGAGTATGAAGCTTGCATAAAGGGGTTAGAAGCAGCCCTGGAAAAGAGATAAAAGTCCTTAGGGTTTTCGAAGATTCCAATCTGATAGTCTCTCAAGCTCTAAGGAAATGGAAAATTAAGGAAGAACGTTTGGTTCCTTACCTGCAACGCTTGGATGAATTGGCTCAGCAGTTTGAAGAATTATCCTTCCACTACTTGCCACGAGCCAAAAATCAGTTTGCTGATGCTCTGGCTACCTTAGCCTCCATGGTTAATGTAGGGGGAGACCAAGTCATTCGACCTCTGACAGTTCGGCTCCAGAAATAGCCGGCACATGTCATGAATCTAGTCGATGACAAGCCCTGGTTTTGGGATATACAGAATTATCTTCAGTATGAAGCCTACCCGGAGGGGTCCAGCAAGACTGATCAACGGACATGGAGACAGTTAGCATCTGGATATTTCCTTACTGGGGGAGTTCTGTATAAGAGAAGTTGGAATGGCTTGCACCTAAGGTGCGTTGATGAGGGAGAAGCTCAAGCCATCATGGATTCCTTACATAATGGGGAGTCCGGTCCACACATGCACGGGATAGCTCTGGCTCGAAAAATTATGAACCTGGGTTATTACTGGTCAACCATGAATACAGATTGCGTGAGGCACGCACAGAAGTGCCATGAGTGTCAGATCTTTGCTAAGTTGCAAAAGCAGCCTCCGGTCAATCTAAATCCCATTGCTTCACCATGGCCTTTCGCAACTTGGGGCATAGACGTGATCGGAAAGATCCATCCAAAGGCTTCCAATGGCCATCAATTCATCCTGGTCGCTGTTGATTATTTCACTAAGTGGATTGAGGCAGCTTCTTATTCGGTCTTGAATGCCAAGAAGGCAGCACAGTTCGTTCGTACCAACATCCTTTGTCGGTACGGAATGCCATTCGAGATCATTACTGATAACGGGTCTCACTTTCAAAGTGAATTTTCGAACCTACTGAAGCAAAAGAAAATTCAGCACCACAAGTCTTCACCCTATCATCCACAAACAAATGGGGCGGTAGAGGCTGCAAACAAGGCTATAAAAGTCATTTTGCAGAAGACGGTTCAAAAGCATAGAGCTTGGCATGAACAATTACCAAATGCCTTATGGGGATACAGGACCTCCATTAGAACGCCTACTGGGGCAACCCCGTATTCCTTAGTATATGGTATGGAAGCAGTGTTGCCTATCGAGCTGGAAGTTCAGTCGGCAAGGATCATCCGGGAAAGCCAGATCAGCGAAGCAGATTGGGCTGAGAATTATCATTTGCAACTCTTGGGTATGGATGAAAAGCGATTGCGAGCAATCCACCAAACTCAAGTTTATCAAAGAAGAATGGCGCGGCATTTTAATAAGAAGGTGAAAGACCGAAAACTGGAAGAAGGTTGTTTGGTCCTGAAGGAAATTAGACAGCCAATCATAGACCCGCGTGGGAAGTTTCGTCCTCATTGGGCCGGACCCTATGTGTTGAAGAAGATACTGTCTGGCGGAGCCGTTATTTTGACTGATTTGGATGGTTTGGAATTCACAAATCCATGTAATTTAGATCAGTTAAAAAGATACTTTGTGTAATTGTAATCATTTGCATAATGTAAAAAAAGAGCTACATTAGACCTGATTCTCCTCGGAAAAAAGAAATTATATATCGGAGATATGTAGGCAGCCCTCATTGGGCGCGCTCTAAACATTAATAAAAAAAAAATCATTTCATAATTTCATTCTTCTTTGCTAAATAAAAAAAAAAGAAAAAAAAAAGAAAAGAAAAAAAAGAGAAAGAAAAAAACCCGCTAAGTCGAAAACCCGAAAGGGCGGCTTAGGCAAAAGTAGGGGCCCGCTAAGCTGAAAACCCAAAAAGGGCGGCTTAGGCAAAAATGGGTAGCTTGTTAAGTCGAAAACCCGAAAAGGGCGGCTTAGGCAAAAATCAGATCTTGAATAAATAAAAGTTGGAAAATGCTTGGAAAGCTTAAAAGACAAATGACATTCATAATTAAAGCAAGCAGTTCAAGTCAAGCAGAAAGCAAAAAGTCTAATAAATAATAAAGTCTAAACCAGAGTCTCAAATAAAAGCCAAAAAGGCAAAACAGCCAAAATCCAAAGCCAAAACAAAAGTCAAAAAAACAATAAAGTCCAAAAGCCTATAGGAGTCTAGGTGTCCCGTCTCCTTCGTGGAGCAACATCCTCTGAGTCATCCCTAGCTGTTAAACTCTGCCCAACCTCGCCTGTCTGATGAGCCAGCACAATCTCCTCACTAGTCCTAACCTCATCATCAGCGTCAGCCTGAACCCAACCTTCGAGTACACTCAGCAGTGCAGTCCTCCTTGGTCTCTCAATTGGCCAAACAGCAGTAATGAACCAAGCCCGATACTCAGGAGAAGTCTGAACACTGGCAGGATTAGGTAAAGGCCTAACCATACGATGATCTCTAACCCAAGCCCTAAGGATGGCTCAGGTAACGCCCGAGGTAATGGCTGAATCAGCTGAAAAGTCATCCATAATCGGAACAGTCTGGTCTATCCCCATCTGCCTCAAAACGCGCGAAGCGCAGTACCAAGTACAGTGTGTGAGGCCTAAAAGGTAAACTCGAGAATGACGAAAGCTGACCTGAATAATGCGGGTGATGTTGTACCAGGAGATGAACCATAGTATCTCATTTGGACCCAACTCAATCAGCCATGAAGTCCATGCATCAGTGGATGGGTGTGTGATCAAAATCCTTCGCATACGATACTGAGTGGGATTATAGGGCAAGAGAGTAGGGGTAGCAACCACTTGAAGGTGGTCCTTCAACCAGACCTGAGTAATGGATCCTTTCTATTACAAGGAAATAAAAAAAAGAGAAGAAAATGAGGAAAGATAACAAGGGGAAATACCTGGAGAATGATAGGGGAGACTGTCCAGTCATCGAACCCTAAAGCAGCCCTGTCAAGACTCCTAATAGTCTCGGCCAGCACAATGCCGCCAATACAGCCCATATCCTCCATTTGCCGAACCATGGGGCAAAGACACAAATCCCCAAAGCCTGGGTCCTGGTTAAATAAGAAGCTAGCCAATAAACAGAAAACCAAGGCCCGCATCCTCAGCCTCATCCGGTCTGGGTCATCTGGGCAAGCCTCTGAGAATTCGTCAATCAGGGGCAGCAAGATTGCTTTCTGGTCATCGACGATCATAGCCCTAGCTTGGGGTCGGCTGAACTGAAATAGGGTTTCAAACGACCTAACATACTGTGAACCCCTCCCCCGAAAACATCATAGGCATATGAATGCATATGATTAAGGACAGAAATGCACGTGAGTGTGTGAGTCGCCACCTTGTTTAATTATTTTAGGGTAAACTAGGAAAAAACCCTGAGTGACTCCAATTTTAATTAACCTAGTTACTAGATTAATTATCCCAATGTTTAAGGCATGGTGTGCAAACCTGAGATGGATCCCGAGACTATGTCATGCTGATGAACTAACCATGAATGAATGCTTTGCAAGGTGAATGATGTAATTGGACCAAATGAAATGTTTATGTGATTTTGATGATTTCGACTTGCCACCCGGGGTGAAATCCCGAACGTGCCTACGTACTTCCGTTTGAATGGAAGATCAAAGTCAACGTAGTTCGATAGGCCTTGTTTCAAGGGCTTTGAAGGTGTATGCTTAATGCATGAGTGTGTGTGTATGCTTTGTGCATGAGTGTGTATGCTTTGTGCATGAGTATGTATGCTTTATGCATAAGTATGTATGCTTTGTGCATGAGTGTGTATGCTTTGTGCATGAGTATGTATGCTTTGTGCATAAGTGTGTATGCTTTGTGCATGAGTGTGTATGCTTTGTGCATTTTGTTTAGGCATTTTGCCAAAGATTGATTGATTTTTAGGCATGTTGCCAAAAATGTTGATTTTAATGGCTTTTAGCCAAAATGATTTTGATTTAGGCAATTGTTGCCAAAAATGTTGATTTTAGGCGATTTTCGCCAAAATGGTTGATTTTAAGGCCTTTGGCCAAAATGTGTTGTTTTAGGCAATTAGTTTGCCAAAATGTGCGATTTAGGCTTTAATGCCACGATTATTAATTAATCGGGCGTTCGAGCTTAATCACAATTTATTGTCGAAACGTGATTGATTAAGACTTTTAGCCACAATTATTGATTAATTGGACTTAAGCCGGATTTGTTGAAAATAAGGCAGTTGAACCGTAGTTATTAATTAACTAGGCTCTTTAGCCAAAATTGTCGGATTTAAGCTTATTATCACGATTATTAATTAACCGGGCATTTAGCTTAAATTCATTTACTTGAGGCAATTTGTTTGCCTAATGATGACATGGATGCATTTATGCAGTTGTAGAATTATTAGGAGTAGAAGAGAAGTATGCATGAAGTGCTAAAATTAAATAGGCAGAGTTTCGTTTACGTACCTGATTTAATCAGAAACCGCTTCTTAACTCCAGATTAAGTTCCTCGCTTGGGAAATATTAATTAATTTTAATTTGTTTGATTTTAGTGTCCAAATATCACAACAAAATATAATAAAAATTGAATTAAAATGCAAAAAAGCGGTAAAGAAATCGCAAGGAGCGTGGGAGGGAGAAAGATCGTCCGTCAACACAGACAGAGGTGTCAAAAATGAAGGGGGAGAGGCCATTTTATAGGCCAAAACGGGTCGCCGGCGGCAGGTGCCGCCGGCGGTCCAGCGGCAGGTGCCACGGTGGCCGGAGCCACCGTGCTCGGCCGCGGTTACTTGGGCTTTTTCACTCCGGAGGAGTTTTCGGGAGTTCCGGGTCTCCGAAAAATATTCCGGGACCTGTTTCGTGATCGTTGCGACATTCCGGACGTTTTAAGTACCATATTGGCATACTTCGAGTAAATGTCCAAAATGGCCTTCGGTCCGGTCGGACAGTTTGCACAGTTGCTGTAGCAAAGTCAAAGTTACTGTAGCAAAGTCAAAACAAATGGCACGGTACTGTAGCAGGCGTGCTTTCCTCCATTTAAAGAGTTTCACATACCATGTTATTCCCCTGAGCCTCAAAATTTGAGCATTCACAGTTGCCCCCCACTGGCTATCACAAAAATGATTTATGAGAGCCAGTGGCCTTCTGAAGGAGCAAATTTTTGAGGATGGGCAGAGGGGGAAACCCCGCCGTTGGTTTTTTTTTTTTTTTTTTTTTTTGTCTGAACTCCTGTACTAAACTTTGACTATGCTTCTCACTGTACTTTTGTACTGAATTTTTATTTGTACCTGCACTTGGTTAGTACTGAAAATATGTATGCATGTTTATTGTATTTGAAATAAAATGGGACTTCATCATTTCAGCTTATGGGCAAATTTTTTTTTTTTTTTTGTTTTTTTTGTGGCCCCCACCATTGGCGGCTGCTGCCGCCATCATTCGGCGGTAATTCGGCGGCTGCTGCCGCCCTCATTCGGTGCATTTTCTCTATAAAACTGGTTCTTTGTTTTGGTTTTTCACTCATTCTTTTTCTTCTCTCTTCTTCTGTTCTTTTTTCAAAGAATGAATCCTTCTTTTAATCACAGCATGCACAACTGGACTAGGAGTCTCTCCAAAGTCGAAAAGATCAACTTGGGGAGGTACGGTCTCTCTCCTATCATTACCCTTAGGGGGGTAGTAGTTGACTAGAACTTTTTATGGGCCTGCATCAGACTCTGGGACCCTGAGGCCCACGTTTTTCGGTTCGGGGCCATGATGGAGGAGATGTGCCCTCTTTTTGAGGAATTCTGTGCTATCATAGGGTGTGACCCTAATGCCCCTTTGGTCAAGCATGAGGTCAAAATCGGGTATGTTCGGTCGTTTGAAAACTTGTTTCAGTTCAGCCGACCACAAGCTAAGGCCATGATAGTTGGTGATCAGAAAGCAATTTTGCTGCCCCTGATTGATGAGTTTTCAGAGGTCCATTCAGACAACCTTGATCAGATGAGGCTGAGAATGCGGGCCTTGGTTTTCTGTTTATTAGCTGGTTTCTTGTTCAACAAGGACCCAGGCTTCGGGGATTTGCAACTCTGTCCCATGGTTCGGCAGATGGAGGATATGGGTTGCATTGGTGGCATTGTGCTGGCAGAAACTATCAGAAGTCTTGACAAAGCTGCTTTAGGCTTCGAGGACTGGACGGTTTCCCCGATCATTCTCCAGGTACTTCTCCTTTTTTCCCCCTCTTTTTTTTTTTTTTTTTTTTTTTGGTCTGTCCCTTTGTAACAGAAAGGATCTATTACTCAGGTTTGGTTAAAGGATCACCTCCAAGTGGTTGCTGTTCCTACTTTACTGCCTTATAACCCTGTCCAGTATCGCATGCGGAGGATCTCGATCACACATCCGTCCGCTGATGCATGGACCTCATGGCTAATTGAATTGGGTCCAAATGAAGTGCTGTGGTTCGTACCCTGGTATGGCCTTACCCGCTTTATCCAGGTTAGCTCTCGCCATACTCAGGTTTACCTTCTAGGCCTTACCCATTGTACTTGGTACTGTGCTTCGCGCGTTATGAGGCAGATGGGAATAGATCAGACTGTATCGATCGTGGATGACTCATTATCTGATTCAACCATTACTCCGGGAGTTACCCGTGCTGTCCTTAGAGCTTGGGTTAGAGACCATCAGATGGTTAGGCCTTTACCTAATCCTGCTGGTGTTCAGACTTCTCTTGAGTATCGGGTCTGGTTCATGACCGTTGTCTGGCCAGTTGAAAAGCTAAGGAGGAACGCATTGCCGAGTGCACTCGAGGGTTGGACTCAGGCTGACGCTGGTGATGGGATTAGGACTGATGAGGAGATCATGTTGGCTCCTCGGACAGACGAGGCTGGAGGGAGTTCAGCAACTGGGGATGACTCGGAGGACGTTGCCCCACGGAAGCGACGGGGTACCTAGACTCTGATAGGCTTTTGGACTTTCGGTGTTTTGGCTTTGTTTTAACTCTTTTGACTTTTTGTTGGGGACTTTGGCTTTGGATTTTGGGTATTATTTGGAATTTTGGCTTTAGATTTTTGGATGTATGTCCTTTTGGACTTGGACTTCATTATTTATTTTTCTTGGTTTCTTTGGCTTTCTGCTTAACTTTGAATTGTTTGACTTTATTGCTTTTAATTAGGCACGCCATTTGTCTTTTAAGCTTTCCAAGCATTTTCCAACTTCATTTATTCAAGCTCTGATTTTTGCCTAAGCCGCCCCCTCGGGTTTTCAACTTAGCAAGCTACCCATTTTTGCCTAAGCCGCCCTTTTCGGGTTTTCGACTTAGCGGGTTTTTCTCTTCTTTTTTTTATTTTATTTTTATCCCTTTTTTTTTATTGTTGGCAAGGAAGAAAGAATTATGGAATGATTTTCATTAATGTTTAGACCGTACCCAATGAGGGTTGCCTACATATCTCCGATACATAATTTCTTTTTTCCAAAGAGAATCAGGTCTAGTGTAGTTCATTTTACATTATGCAATGCTTATTACACAAAATATCTCTTTAACTGATCTAAATTACACGGATTCGTGAATTCCAAACCATCCAAATCAGTCAAGATGACGGCTCCGCCGGACAATATTTTCTTCAACACATAGGGTCCAGCCCAATGAGGACGAAACTTCCCACGTGGGTCTATGATTGGCTGTCTAATCTCCTTCAGGACCAAACAACCTTCTTCCAGTTTTCGGTCTTTGACCTTCTTATTAAAATGTCGTGCCATTCTTCTTTGGTAGACTTGAGTTTGGTGGATTGCTTGCAGTCGCCTTTCATCCATACCCAAGAGTTGCAAGTGATAATTCTTAGCCCAGTCTGCTTCGCTGATCTATCTTTCCTGGATAATTCTTGCCGACTGAACTTCCAGCTCAATAGGCAACACTGCTTCCATGCCATATATCAAAGAATACGGAGTTGCTCCGGTGGGCGTTCTAATTGAAGTCCTATATCCCCATAAGGCATTCGGTAACTGTTCGTGCCAAGCTTTGTGCTTTTTAACCGTCTTCTGCAAAATGACTTTTATAGCCTTATTTGCAGCTTCTATAGCCCCGTTTGTTTGTGGACGATAGGGTGAGGACTTATGATGTTGGATTCTTGTTTCTTTCAACAAATTAGAAAATTCACTCTGAAAGTGAGACCCATTATCCGTGATGATCTCGAATGGTGTTCCGTACCGATAAAGGATGTTAGTGCGGACAAACTGTGCTGCCTTCTTGGCATTTAAAACTGAATAAGAGGCTGCCTCGATCCACTTGGTGAAATAATCTACAGCAACCAGGATGAATTGATGGCCGTCAGAGGCCTTCGAGTGGATTTTTCCGATTACGTCTATGCCCCAAGTTGCGAAAGGCCATGGTGAAGCAATAGGGTTCAAATTGACCGAAGGCTGTCTTTGCAGCTTAGCAAAAATTTGACATTCGTGACCCTTCTGCGCGTGCCTCACGCAATTTGCATTCATGGTTGACCAGTAATAACCCAGGTTCACGATTTTCCGAGCCAAGGCTATCCCGTGCATGTGTGGACCAGACTCCCCATTATGTAGGGAATCCATGATGGTTTGAGCTTCTTCCTCATCAACGCATCTTAGGTGCAGGCCGCTCCAACTTCTCTTGTACAGAACCCCCCCAGTAAGGAAATATCCGGATGCTAACTGTCTCAATGTCCGTTGATCAGTCTTGGTGGATCCCTCCGGGTAAGCTTCATTCTGAAGATAATTCTGTATATCCTAGTACCAGGGCTTGTCATCAACCAAATTCATGATATGTGCTGGCTGTTTCTGTAGCCGCACTGTCAAAGGTCGAATGACTCGGTCTCCTTCTACATTGACCATAGAGGCTAAAGTAGCTAGAGCATCTGCGAACTGATTTTTGGCTCGCGGCAAGTAGTGGAAGGATAAATCCTCAAATTGCTGAGCCAATTCGTCCAAGCGTTGTATGTAAGGAACCAAATGCTCTTCTTTAATATTCCATTTCCTTAAAGCTTGGGAGACTATTAAGTTGGAATCTCCGAAAACCTTGAGGACTTTTATCTCTTTTTCTAGGGCTGCTTCTAACCCCTTTATGCAAGCTTCATACTCGGCTTCATTGTTGGTGCAGTTGAAATCTAATTTGACAGCGATTGGAATGTATTCTCCACAAGGAGTTTTGAATACGACTCCAACCCCATTTCCATGGTAGTTCGAAGCTCCATCAAAGTACATTTCCCAGACTTCACTTTCCAAGTTCACCAAGTCTTCATCAGGAAATTCTACCTCCGGCATTTGGTCTTCGACCGGTAATTCTGCTAGTTGATCAGCCAAGGCTCCGCCTTTCACTGCCTTTCGTTGTACAAATTTTAAATCATAAGCTGCGAGCACCGACACCCACTTAGCCATTTTGCTATCAAGAACCGGCCTCTCCATAAGGAATTTCAAGGGGTTCGATTCAGAAATAACATAGGTGGTGTAGGACGAGAGATAGTGCTGCAGCTTTGTACAGGCCCATACTAGAGCCAAACACAACTTCTCTATCTTATTGTATTTTAGCTCATATTCTAGCATCCTCTTGTTAAGGTAATACACGGCATTTTCTACCCTCGTATCTTCTGCTTGTTGAGCTAGCATTGCACCCATCGCTTCTTCTGTCACTGATAGGTACAACAGCAAAGGCTTTCCTAGCCTTGGTGGCCGTAAAACTGGCGGGGATAACAGATATTGCTTGACTTGGTCGAAAGCTTTCTGACAATCCTCATTCCATTTTACGGCTACTCTTTTTCTGAGTAATTTGAAGATCGGACCACAAGTATTAGCCAATTGATTGATGAACCGGCTGATGTACTGTAGCCTTCCTAAGAAACCCTGAACTTCCTTTTCCGTCCTCGGTGCTGGTATTTCCATAACGGCTTTGGCTTTTGAAGGATCAATTTCTATGCCCTTCCGACTGACCATATGCCCCAGAAATACTCCGGATGTAGCTCCAAACAGACATTTTGCCGGGTTGAGTTTTAAATTGTACTTTCGAAGTCTAAGGAAGAACTTCTCAAGCGCTGTTGTATGTTCTTCGGCTGTTTTTGACTTCACAACCATATCGTCCACGTACACTTCTACTTCTTCGTGAATCATGTCATGGAAGATGGTTGTCGCCATTCTTTGATAGGTTGCCCCGGCATTTTTGAGCCCAAAAGGCATGACCCTGTAGCAGTAGGTTCCCCACTCCATGATGAATGCCGTTTTCTCTTTGTCTGGCACATGCATCATTATCTGGTTGTACCCGACAGCAAGATCGGTCAAGGAGACCATCTCGTGTCCCGCCATTCGGTCTATCAACAAGTCAATATGCGACAGGGGGAAGTCGTCCTTCGGACATGCTTTATTCAAATCCCGATAGTCCACACACATTCTGACTTTGCCATCTTTCTTCGGCACTGGCACAATATTTGCTAACCATGTCGGGTAGGCAATGGGTTCTATGAACTTATTCTCCAGTTGCTTGGCTACCTCCTCCTTGATTTTCAAGGACCATTCTGTTTTAAGCCTTCTTAGCTTCTGTTTCACTTGCTTAGCCTCAGGGTATACTGGAATCTTATGCACCACTATTGCTGGGTCAATTCCCGTGATGTCACTTGCCTTCCACATGAAGCAATCGGCAAACTTCTTTAAGCATTCACTGACCTGTTCCCTGTTCACACAGTCAGATGCAATGTATGTATGTTCATTTTCTTCTTTGCCAATTATTATTTTTTCTTTATCATTTTTCATTTCATTTATTTCTTTTTCATTATTTTTGCTTGGAGATGCTTGGAAAGATAGACATGCGGGGTAGTCAATAATTTGCAAGCCTTTATTGATAATGACGGAGTCGTCTTCAAAAATTACATCAAATTTGAAATCTGGATTTTCAAAATCCGACACAGACGACTCAAGACTGGAACTGGACTCTGACTCGGTTTCAGACTCGGGGTCAGGCTCAGACTCAATACAAGACTTGATTACAGATTTTGACTCTAGGTTTGACTCGAGAGGGGGTTTATCAGCAGCGCGCTCCTCCTCGGCGTACCAGTTGGTGAGAGGTCCTTCATTTGGCTTGATCAGGCTCAGTAAATCTTGGTCCCCATCATTTCCTGTAATGACTGCAACCTCATCAAAGAGACTAGGCTGCATGAAGTCTTCCACTTAAAGTTCAGTTGTTATTTCTTCGGATAAGTCATTCAAGTCCAGGACACAGGTGTCATTCATTTCTAGGAATAGCTCGAAAGGATCGATCAATTCCTGGTCAGAAATAATAGCATTTACCCCGTGATTTGGTAAGGGATTAGTGCTAATGTTTGGTTTACTTCTCGGAATAATTGAACCATCGTCTACCAGGTCTTGGATGCGGTTCTTAAGCGTCCAGCATGCTTCAGTCTTATGCCCATGTGCTTGGTGGTACTCACAGTATTCATTGGCTTTGAAATTCCTTGGTAAAGGGTTGGGTGGTGGTCTTGCCTCCAAAGGTTTGATGTAGTTTGCTTTGACAGCTTCTCGGAATACCAAAAGGATTGGCATCCCGAGATCAGTGTATGTTCTTCTTGACTGACTGCCATTTCGCATGTTTCCCATGTTTCCCACACGTAAAGGATTCGTGGGGGTGATGCTTGCCACTTCGTAGACTTTTCCGGGCTGGCTAGGTTTTTTGTATCTCGAGGTCCCCGGGTCTTCTTTCAATTGTCCCATTTGAAGTAAATCTTCTACCTTCGTAGCAGTGGCAATGAGCGACTGGAACGATGGTAGGTATTGAGTTTGTAATTGGTGTTGGTAGACAGGCTGTAGGTTCTTTATTATTATGTCCACCTGTTCTTGCTCAGAAGGTCGGTTAATCATTTGGGCGGCCTTGGCTCTCCACCTCGTAAGGAACGAGGAGAAAGGTTCATTGTTCCTTTGTTTAGTGGTTTCTAGCTCCCTTCGGGTTACATCCACTTCCATATTGTAGTGATACTGTGAGTTGAATGCATTACAGATGTCCTCCCAAGTCTTCATCTTAGACCGGTCTAGACTGACAAACCATCTTAATGCAGCACCGGTGAGAGATTGTTGGAACAACTGAGCAAGGAGCTCGCTGCTCAATCCAAATGGGTTAAGGGCACCCACATACATTTTCAAATGAGTTTTAGGACAAGTAGTTCCATCAAATTTGTCCATGTTTGGCATTTTGAACTTGGTTGGTAGTCTTGCTTTGGGGAACAGAGACAAGGAGTCCATGTCTGTAACACCCACCGGTCAATCCCGGAGAACCAGACGGCGGATGCCACAATCAGTGCCGGAGCACCGTCTTATGTCACTTATTAAAGCTAGATCACAAATTAGAAGTGGTTAAATTTTCATAAGGAGGCAAGTAATTAACGTTTTGTTTTGTTTTTTTTTTTTTCTTTTTTTTTTTTTTGTTAACGAAAATAATATTTAAGGAAATTCCTACGAAAATTTCGCAAGAGTTTCCCCTAAAAATTAACTTGCCACACAAAGAAAATATACACACTTCCAATTTTCTCCAAACCCCAAAACTCCAATTCAACATAACATACCACAAGCACTTCTAAATATCCATCAACATACGCATCATAGTCTAAACACATTCTTTTCAAGGAATATATAATCATCATACACCAAAAATATAATAAGATGTTATTTCCTTCAATAATCATAACTCTTAATACATTATAAACTTATTATATACAACCTCCATAATACAATCTTTACATACATGCCAAAAATCACCATTTACACAATATCCTACCCAAAATGTGATCTCTACTCTGATGCTTGTCCTCTGGTCTTTAAGAACACCCTCCGCTCTTAACCTGCGCGTGATAAAAATCAACGCGCTGAGTGGAAGACTCAGTGGTGCTAAATAACCAACAATTAAATTAACAATAAAAGCCAAGGCAAAACTTAAATTACTCAACTATATAAATACCGAAATCGCATTCATTTAATTCAAATACTTTGAAAGAAATGAGAAGATTATAAATACAAATATGTCTTCATTCTTTTATAGCAACAACAAAATTTCATTTTTCGTTAAGGCTCATACTCATGCAGAATGAACATAAGCAGATTTGATCGTGGCCTATATTAGCGCCACCCCCATTACATACTCATGGCCTATGAAAGCACCACCGTGGCCTATGAAAGCACCACCCCCATCACACAGTCGTGGCCTATGAAAGCACCACCGTGGCCTATGAAAGCACCACCCCATCACACAATAAGCGCGTCCGCCTATTTATAAGGGCTGATAACCCTAGCATATGATCATAGCTTCACAATAAGAAAATCCATCTCATCATACCACGTTTCAATCATGCATAGTAGAGCCCAAATCAAAAACATTCTTTCACAAAAGCAATAATTATAACTCAAAACCTCTTCATTTAGTACTCATCAGTTCAAAAGTTTTACTCAAAACACTATAAATGTATATATACTTAATATAGTAGAAAAGTACATAAATCAAGAACTTTTCAGCATTTCCATAAACTTGACCTCTGCTGGGTTTTTAACACATAAATTGAGTTATGGGTCTCCAAATTGCATGAAATCAGATTCATTAGAAAGCTAAGACAAAATTCTACAAATTTGCAGAAGGGACCACAGCCCAGATCACAGAGTAAGATAGAAAAAAAAAGCTCAGAACACAGACCAATAGATCAGACCTGATTCAGCAGAACCAAGTCCAATGTTTCTTGAATTCCTACTTCACCAAACACTCAAATGAAACCAATCCAAAACGAGATAATTCTCAAGACACAGGGCAACAACTTTTATGAAGAACTCAGAACCTAATCTTATCATTATAGTGGTCAAAATGGGCACTCAATTTAGTAATGCATGTGGCTCGACACAACAGAGTCAGTTTGGGTGTTTGAGCCATAAATTGAGCTATGTATCTCCAATTTGGACACAAGAGGATGGGTTGGAAAGATAAGAAGTAAATATATAACTTTTATGAAGAACATAAAACGTTATGTTGCCATTTGAGTGGTCAAAATGGACAATCATTTCGGATATATAGGGAAGACACCATAACAGAACCAGTTTTGGTATTTCACTCATAAGTTGAGCTACAAGTATTGAAATTGGACATAAGAATATGTTTTGGAAAGCTGAGAAATAGAGCTACAACTTTCATGAAGAATTCAAAAACAAATGGGAAGTATAAAGGGGTCAAAAATGAGTTCCAATCCCACGGCAGAACACATCTCACATTAAAATTCAGCAATTTCAACAAAACATACAAAGTTCCCAAAATATATTCAAAACCCTAACCATGTAAAAACAACTTAAACAAGTGAAATTATGATTGCACTAACCTTATTAACAAGCTTGAAAAAGCTTGGAAAGCCTTACTCCTTGGCTTTCTCTTTCCCCTTTGAGGATGGTTCTCCAACCTCTTCAAAGCATGAAAAATCAACATTACAAGCAAAACTTAACAAAAGAAATAGTTGGAGCATGATTTAATGCATCAATAACATGTCTAAACCATGAATTCTACTTAACAATTCACAAAACTCAAAAACCACAACTTACTTGCTTCAATGGTAACTTCACTTCTCTTTGGTTTTAATCACCAAACTCAACTTCTACTTCTTAATTCTTAAGAATTAAGTACTAATCTATGATTTAATTAGGTAGTTTGGTGGTAAATTTGGAGGTAAGAAAATGAAGAAATGAAAGAAAGAGGAAGAAGATGGAGATGGCGTGGATAAGGAGAAGAGAAGAAAGAAATAAGTGTTGTGGTGTTTACTTTAAGTGCCAAAGTCAAATTTGACTTCCTAAAATCATGCAAATGTGTGGCTAAGATCAAGTCCTAAGTAATCTCATCCAATGGCTCTAAATATTCCTCAAATAATTCTCTTCTACTTCTTATTTAACTCCACCAATTAATTAAATTAACTCCACTAAAATAATTCCTCATTTATTTCTTAATATACCACACTAGAAATATTATGCATTCAATACATAAACTCTCCAAAAATATTCATTAAATATTTTCTACCCACCTAAATCATGCAAACATGCTCCAAAAATAGTAAATAAAATATTAACTATGCATAGTAATTTTTTCGGACTAAAATAATACCAAGTTCCGGACCGATGGTACTATTCACAGACCGGTAAATCACTATTACCGACACTAAAAAAAAATCAGTCTGTTACAATGTCCACCACTTCTTTGTGTGTTTTAAGGGCAGTAACAGACCTTTCCAACAATTCAAGTTTTTCTCTCATTTTCTGAGCTTCCAACTCAGAAGCAGTTTTGGAGGGCATGTCCTCCAAGTTAGGGATAGGGTTTGAGGATGCAGATGCAGCACCAGGTCCTTGATTGGAGGCAGCATTATCATTTCCCCCAACTGGAGCCCCATTTCCATTACTACCGCCTAGTTCAGCTAATAGGGCAATTCTTTGGGCAGCCAATGCCTCATTCATTTTAGCTTCCATTCTGGCTTCCATTTGTTCTATGAGGTTTTGGATGTCAGACAATGATGCCATTGGTGTAGTTGAAGTTGATGAGGTCGGTGATAGCACAGTAGGTGTAGCTGACACTTGAACAGGGGGTACCTGTAAGTATGAGGGTAACTGGATTAAGGGTATAGTAGTATCAGGGTAGCTGATATGAGAGAGAATGACTCTTTGTCCAACTGTGCATGACCAAAGGAAATATTTTTTTGTGTTCTCCATGTGCTTACCCAATGTTTATGATATGTCGTGAATGCGCATAACAACACATCATAATCTGTTTTAATGAGATGTTTCATATCACGGGGTGCATACAGTCCTAAAGGATAGGTTCTATAGGCTATGACACAAATAGAGAATCGGCTTATTAAGGGACCCTTGAACCTTGAGTATGGATATACCTAACCACATGTGAAACAAGGAGTTTCGCGTGGGTCCAACGGTACGCATACCCATGTGCCACCCCCAAAAGGATTAGGGATGGTTTGCGGTAACAGGGAGGACGCTTTGGCTGTCCGTCGACATAATCAAAGAGACCTGCCGATCAGCGCTACTTGCTATCCAAACTCAGAAGTTTGAACAGAAAGAGAAGAAATTCATTTGAAGTTCATTTCTTTTATGCAATGGAGAAAAGGATTCTCAATCGTGCAAATAAATCGACAAGTTTTAATGTCTTAATCACATTAATTAAGTCCGGATTTCCATATCAAGTATTCTTAAGGAAAGAACACTTGATTCATATTAGGGTACCCTGCAAAACAAAGCATAATAAAATAATACCTTAAAGAAAGGCCGGTTAGTTTTCACAACAATTGTAGTCCACTTTTATGCAAAATGATTACATATATCCCCAGTGAAGTCGCCAAACTGTGAACCCCTCCCCCGAAAACATCATAGGCATATGAATGCATATGATTAAGGACAGAAATGCACGTGAGTGTGTGAGTCGCCACCTTGTTTAATTATTTTAGGGTAAACTAGGAAAAAACCCTGAGTGACTCCAATTTTAATTAACCTAGTTACTAGATTAATTATCCCAATGTTTAAGGCATGGTGTGCAAACCCGAGATGGATCCCGAGACTATGTCATGCTGATGAACTAACCATGAATGAATGCTTTGCAAGGTGAATGATGTAATTGGACCAAATGAAATGTTTATGTGATTTTGATGATTTCGACTTGCCACCCGGGGTGAAATCCCGAACGTGCCTACGTACTTCCGTTTGAATGGAAGATCAAAGTCAACGTAGTTCGATAGGCCTTGTTTCAAGGGCTTTGAAGGTGTATGCTTAATGCATGAGTGTGTGTGTATGCTTTGTGCATGAGTGTGTATGCTTTGTGCATGAGTATGTATGCTTTGTGCATGAGTGCCTACGTACTTCCGTTTGAATGGAAGATCAAAGTCAACGTAGTTCGATAGGCCTTGTTTCAAGGGCTTTGAAGGTGTATGCTTAATGCATGAGTGTGTGTGTATGCTTTGTGCATGAGTATGTATGCTTTGTGCATGAGTGTGTATGCTTTGTGCATGAGTATGTATGCTTTGTGCATGAGTGTGTATGCTTTGTGCATGAGTGTGTATGCTTTGTGCATTTTGTTTAGGCATTTTGCCAAAGATTGATTGATTTTTAGGCATGTTGCCAAAAATGTTGATTTTAATGGCTTTTAGCCAAAATGATTTTGATTTAGGCAATTGTTACCAAAAATGTTGATTTTAGGCGATTTTCGCCAAAATGGTTGATTTTAAGGCCTTTGGCCAAAATGTGTTGTTTTAGGCAATTAGTTTGCCAAAATGTGAGATTTAGGCTTTAATGCCACGATTATTAATTAATCGGGCGTTCGAGCTTAATCACAATTTATTGTCGAAACGTGATTGATTAAGGCTTTTAGCCACAATTATTGATTAATTGGACTTAAGCCGGATTTGTTGAAAATAAGGCAGTTGAACCATAGTTATTAATTAACTAGGCTCTTTAGCCAAAATTGTCAGATTTAAGCTTATTACCACGATTATTAATTAACCGGGCATTTAGCTTAAATTCATTTACTTGAGGCAATTTGTTTGCCTAATGATGACATGGATGCATTTATGCAGTTGTAGAATTATTAGGAGTAGAAGAGAAGCATGCATGAAGTGCTAAAATTAAATAGGCAGAGTTTCGTTTACGTACCTGATTTAATCGGAAACCGCTTCTTAACTCCAGATTAAGCTCCTCGCTTGGGAAATATTAATTAATTTTAATTTGTTTGATTTTAGTGTCCAAATATCACAACAAAATATAATAAAAATTGAATTAAAATGCAAAAAAGCGGTAAAGAAATCGCAAGGAGCGTGGGAGGGAGAAAGATCGTCCGTCAACACAGACAGGGGTGTCAAAAATGAAGGGGGAGAGGCCATTTTATAGGCCAAAACGGGTCGCCGGCGGTCCGGTGGCAGGTGCCGCGGTGCCGGCGGTAGGTGCCGCCGTGGCCGGCGGCAGGTGCCGCCGGTGCCGGCGGCAGGTGCCGCCGGTGCCGGCGGCAGGTGCCGCCGGTGCCGGCGGCCGCCGGTGCCGGTGGCAGGTGCCACGGTGGCCAGAGTCACCGTGCTCGGCCGCGGTTACTTGGGCTTTTTCACTCCGGAGGAGTTTTCGGGAGTTCCGGGTCTCCGAAAAATATTACGGGACCTGTTCCGTGATCGTTGCGACATTCCAGACGTTTTAAGTACCATATTGGCATACTTCGAGTAAATGTCCAAAATGGCCTTCGGTCCGGTCGGACAGTTTGCACAGTTGCTGTAGCAAAGTCAAAGTTACTGTAGCAAAGTCAAAACAAATGGCACGGTACTGTAGCAGGCGTGCTTTCCTCCATTTAAAGAGTTTCACATACCATGTTATTCCCCTGAGCCTCAAAATTTGAGTATTCACACATACCCGATTTTTACCTCATGCTTGACCAAAGGGGCATTGGGGTCACACCCTATAATAGCACAAAACTCCTCAAAAAGAGGGCACATCTCCTCCATCATGGCCCCAAACTGGAAAACATGGGCTTCAGGGTCCCAAAGTCTAATACAGGCCCGTAAAAAATCCCAGTCAACTATTACACCCCTAAGAGTAATAACAGGAGAAAGACCGTACCTCCCCAAATTGATCTTTTCAACTTTGGAGAGACTCCTAGTCCAGCTGTGCATGCTATGGTTGTAGAAGGGATTCTTTGTTTTTTTTGTTTATTTTATTTCTCTTTTTTTCCTCCTTTTGTTTATTAAAAAAAAATAATAAATAAATAAATATAATAGACAAAAAATAAAAAAAAAGAGAGATAAGAAACTGACCGGGAACTGCTTTTTTAGCACAATTTTCGAGAGAACAAGAGAGTGAAGGAAGAAAAGGGCCAAAGGCGGCTTTTATAGAGAAAAAGCACGCCCGCAGGCGGCCCATCCCGGCGGCCCAGCTGCCAAAAAAAAAAAAAATTGTTGTTTTTACATACATATATATATGTATATAATTTCCAGTGCCAAAAAAAAAAACAAGGGAAAAAAATGTTCTTTTCTAAAAAAAATGTGTATATATTTTCCATAAAATGGGCAGAAATAAAATCCTATTTTTCTTTCATATTTGATAACCATGCATACATATTTTCAGTACTAACCAAAGTGCAGGTACAAATAAAGTTCAGTTCAGAAAATACAGTAAGAGAAAAAAAAAAAGGAAAGCTGGAAAATCTAGCAACTATCAGCGGCGGGGCCTCCTCCTCCTCTGATCATCAAAGGCCATCTGAGTCCAGGCCGCAGCTAGTTCTTGCTGCATCCCGAGAACCAGCTCCATCATCTGAGTGACCAATCCGACAGGAACCTGGAAATCATACAAAGGAAAATACAAGTCAATCTCAAATCTCTTATGAATCCTTTTTGTGAGAGAGATGTGTCAGGCTTTACCTCAGTGATGTCTTCCGAAGGAAGAGTCAGGCGATCCACACCCTCCAGGGAGACTTCTCGAAGAGCTGGAGGGCTGTCAGGGATAAAGTAAGAAATACTGTATGGTAGGCGTAGATTGGCCAGGTCTGGGTGAAGTGGCCCGGTAGCCTCCAAAATAACCCGGGGAGCCCTGAAAGGACCTGTCGATCGGCTGGGCCCGGCCTGCGACGGACCCCTAATCAGAGTGGAAGAAGTGGGATCGGTCATGGGCCTCCTCCTTGGAGTCCTAGTCGAGGGACCCGAAGCCCGAGAAGAACAGGTGCCAAGTGGCTGAGACAGAACCGGCCCCTGAAAATTATCAAGCCGAGATCCAATGGGTGGCATCAAAGAGATTCTGTAGAACTCATCGTAATCTCCTCGCATAAGGAGCTCCACATGTGGAATACCCTCAGTATGAGCAGCAGTGAGCACCATCTGCCTACCTGCCCGCATGTCCTCAGGAGGGGCAAAAGGGACAGTCCGGCAGCCTCTTATCTGAATGTCCACCCTCTCGCCCAAATAATATCGCCGCAGGATGGGGTGTGACAGGACCACCCTCCGCCGAGACAAGGCGTCTGACCGCTGGAAATCAGGATCAGCCTGAATCCAGCTCTGTAGACGGGCAGTCATTGACCCCACTTCAGCCTATAAAAGATGCAAATATGTTAATAAATCCTTTTTATTTAACATATCTAAGAATCACTAAGCACATACCTGCTCCAGGGGGCAAGTGTCGAAAAAGGTTCTCAGCTCCTTCAGCGATTTCTTGCACCGAACGATATGAAGGTTTGTTTTGTACCATCTCCAAGCCAAAGGCACCAGCCCTATTCTGAGATCAGTCTGAAGCAGCTCTAGGCGAGTGTAAGGAAAGTACTCGAATGCCCAAGTCTGCGAAACACAAAAGGAGAGAGAATCAGTGGAAAAGAAAATCAAGACAAACAGAAAAACACAGAAAAGAAGAATGTTCTTTACGTTACCTCCCAGAAATAGTAGGTCCCGCTGAGTTTGCAGTGACCTTGACTTAGGTCGCACATATCGTCATACATGCGGCTCAGAATAGCACCGGCCCAGTCATACTCCTCCAAATGGGCCAGATTTTCCAAACTCTTCAAGATAGAAGGGTTAAACTTCTCTTTCCTGTTGGACCAGAAGGTCAAGGCAAACAGCAGCAACAAGGTGAATCGGGCCACCTGAGTAGCCGTCAGCTCTCCCCGCCCGTATCTGGCATAGATGCCAGGGGCCTGGAGGGATAACCAGCGTCTAGAAACGCTCAAAGCAGGGGTGGCAGAGCCTGACTCAACAATCCGTGGCAGGTCTATCCCAATCAGCTCCACCATCCGGTCGGAGGAGATCTCAGTCCTCCAGTCATCATACAGCTCAATCGGTCGAATGCCGAAAGGGATCCCGGAGATCACCGAGAAGTCCGCAGGGGTCAGTGTCAACTCGCCCCAAGAGAAGTGGAAAGTGTTGGTGGTGTCCCACCATCTCTCAGCCAAGGCACACAATAACTCCTTATAGTTGCTCCGACCCATGTCAAGATGTCTCAGATAGCCCAGATAAGAGGGCGGATAATTGCGCCAACCGGCTTGTTTTGATCAAATATTTCAAGCGGAACTTCAGCCACAGAACTCTCACCCACATCCAATTAAACACGGGAGTCCTAAAAGGTAAATCAACCTAAGAGTTACTCCTCGGTTCCTTACTAAGGGTAATATCTTAGTTCTACCCTAGCATGCATACTAATAAAAACAGTAAGCACAGGGAATTTTTTTTTAAAAAAAAAATTCACAATTCGGCCTAAGGCCCAAAATTCACAATTTGGCCTAAAGGCCCAAAATTCACAATTTGGCCTAAAGGCCCAAAATTCACAATTCGGCCTAAGGCCCAAAAATTCACAATTCGGCCTAAGGCCCAAAAATTCATAATTCGGCCTAAGGCCCAAATAATAAATTATATGCAAACAAAGGCGAAAGGGAGCCTACTTGGGCGAAGATGCCGGTCATGGAGGCGTGAGTATCAGCGTCTGCCATAAGATCGACCTCGTTAAGAGAAATCCCTAGAGACTCGAGTAAATCCTCACCGCTGCTGTAGCTTGGGGAAGCCATAGGAGAAGTCTTGAGGCTTTGAGGAAGTTGAGAGAATTTGAGAGAGCTCCTTTGTTTTGGAGAGTGTAGAATGAATGAAATGAGAATTTCAAGCTATTATAAGCAAATAGCCAAAAGGCGGGTCTCCTGGACGCGTCCGATTTTCGCCTCCAAAATTTGTGTTTCAGACAACCACCGACGCCCATAAATCTTTTTTATGGTTGCCGATGGGGGCAACTGTGAATACCCAAATTTTGAGACTCAAAGAGCCAGTTTTCCCGGACTGTAAACAGTCCGGCCGGGCCAGAGGCCATTCGAAAAGTTCACCGGAAGTATGCCAATATGGTACTTGAAATGTCCAGAAAATTACGAGGATCACGGAACTGGTCCCGGAATATTTTTTGGAGGTTTGAAACTCCCGAAAAAGCCTCCGGAACAGAAAAATAGCAGAACCACCGGCCCAGCCGTCGAGCTCCGGCGGCCCGGCCGCCGAAGCAGTCCATTTTTGCCTATAAATACATGCCCGGTGTGACCTTTCAACTCACTCAGTCTGTGTTGACGGACGCTCCTTCTCCCCTACGCTCCTTGCGATTCTTTACTGCTTTTCTGCATTTTAGTTTAGCTTTAATTGCTTTCTTGCTTTGTTAAGTGGTCATTAAAATCAAATTAATTAATTTTCCCTTAACGAGGAGCTTAACCTGGAGTTAAGAAGCGGTCGACGACTAAATCAGGTACATGAACTAAACTCTGCCTATTTAATTTTAGCACTTTATGCATGCTTCTCTTCTACTCCTAATAATTCTACGACTGCATAAATGCATCCACGTCAATCATTAGGCAATTAAATTGCCTCAAGTAATTAAATTTAGGCTAAACGCCCGGTTAACCAATAATCGTGGTGTTAAGCTTAAATCCGACAATATTGGCTAAAAAAGCCTAGTTAATCAATAACTATAGTGAAATTGCCTTTATTTCGAACAAATTCAGCTTAAGTCCAATTAATCAATAATTGTGACTAAAAGGCCTTAATTCAAACACGTTTTTTTTCCTTGGCAATAAAATTGCCTACATTACAATTCAGTTAATCAATTTTTGGCAAACACATAGCCTATAAATTAGATTAACTACTTTCAGCGACAAATCGCTTAAATCAATCTTTTGGCTAAAAGCCTTAAAATCAATCCTTTTGGCGACAATCGCCTAAATAATCATCTTTTGGCAAACAAATTGCCTAAATCAACCTTTTTGGCTAAAAGCCTTCAAATTAATCAATCTTTTGGCTAAAAGCCTTAAAATCAATCAATTTTGGCGACAATCGCCTAAATCACAACATTTTTGGCAACAATTGCCTGAATTAATCTTTTTGGCTAAAAGCCATTAAAATCAACACTTTTGGCATCAAATGCCTAATCAAATCAATCAATTTTCAGGCAAAATGCCTAAACAAAATGCACGAAGCATACACACACCCATGCATAAAGCATATCCATTCAAAGCCCTCTAAAAGAGGCCTATCGAACTACGTTGACTTTGATCTTCCATTCAAACGGAAGTACGTAGGCACGTTTGGGATTTAACTCCGAGCGGCAAGTCGAAATCACATAAACATCTTTCATTGGTTCGATTATTTCATTCACCCTGCAAAAGCATTCATTCATAGGTTAGTTCATCAGCATGACATAGTCTCGGGATCCACCTCGGGTTCGTAGACCATGCTTTAACTTTGGGTTAATTAATCTAATAATTAGGTTGATTAAAAATTGGAGTCACTTACGGATTTTTCCTAGTTTACCCTAAAATAATTAAACAAGGTGGCGACTCATACATTCACGTGCATTTCTGCCCTTAGTCACATGCATTCATATGCTATGCTATGATATTTGGGGTAGGGGTTCACAGGTTTGATCGGCTTGAAGAGTTTTGATCTTGATCATCTGGCCACCCACTCAACTCGGTTTGATCGGCTTTGTCGGCTCCAGTCGGATCAGAAGAGGCATCCTCGAGGCTCGGTTTGATCGGCCCGAAAGATGTCGGTTTTGCCCTGGTCAACTTCGCAATTCAACATCATTGACTGGGGGAGAGAGTTCAAACAGCTTTGCAATACACCATCACTAATCAGTAAGACCTATCAGCTTCGAAAAACCATCACCGGTTGGCCTGAAAAATTGTTCACAAGAAAAAGAGCAAAATCTGTGTGCAAACAGACCTTGCCTTCTGTTAGAAAAATATTGGAACATCACATGTTCCCATGCGTTAATTATGAAAAAGATTCACATTAAGGCAAAAGATTATACTTTTGCCCCCAGTCCGGAATCCCGAATTCCGGCCTAGGACAAAAAATATTCACTTTTGTAAGCATTTTTTTTTACTATTTTATTGTCAAAGATTGGTTCAATCATTTTGCAAAAATTTTAGCAAAAATTCTGGGTAACAAATTTAACAAAAATTTATTGTCTGCATTTTCAAGTATACCCTTTATGATACAGTGGTTGAAAGAAAACTTACCTGAGGGTAATCTGGGCAATTTGATGCTCCTGTCCCCTGTGCGGTAGTATACAAAATTTATGAAGTGTACGAGCCGCATACCGACATCAAATTGCTGAAGTGGGCCATTAGGGGCTTTTAGATGGTCCGCACGAGCCTGTTGGGCTCGAAAGAAGATAATGGGCCCGTTGCTTTTTGGGCTTGGAGAAGTGGGCTTGGGCCCAGTTACTTACTATAAGTAACTTTCTTCTTAACCAATTCGTTTTCACTTATCACAAACCCTAAGCAATTGAGAATTCTCTAAACTTTCAACTGAAAACGATGTCTCAAACCTCTGAAATCCCTGCTTCTGCCTACACTCCGGAGATGGAGACTCTTGGGGCGCTACCAGATATCCCGACATTTGACGGCGAGCCGGTGCCGGTAAGCCGGAACCCGCTGACCTCAGGGACACGACCACTGCAGCTCCTCCCGTTGCTGGGCACTAAGTTCCCGGTGAGATACGAGACGAGCCGGATGCGCGGCTTTCACTCTGAGGTAAGTAAAAATTTTCTTCGATTTTACTGCTTTTTGATCCGTAATTTTAGTGATATAGTCGAATGTGTAGTTTGTGTATGCGTCAATAGCCGCGTCACGCAGGAAGGAGTTGCGTGGCGCAACTATTCCTATGTGAACAGTAGCGTGACGCAGCTGTTCTTGTGTGAACAGTTGCGTGACGCAACTGTTCGAGGCGCCAGAAAACCCTAGCCTGCCTTGAACTTAGGATTTATCCCCTTTCATGGCGTTAGAACTTGATTTATTGATGCTTGCTTGCTAGTATCTCTAGGCGACTTGATTTTGCCCTGAAAATTGCATGAGAATAACACAAACATAGTGAAATTAGGCGTAATTTAAAACACTGCGTACCTTCGACAGTTGCGTCACCCAACTGTTCTTTGGAAGAACAGTTCCGTGACGCGACTGTTCATCAACGAGGCAAAGCCTTGAACAGTTGCGTGACGCAACTGTCAAGATGCGTGGCGCAGCTGTAGAGTTGTGTGGCGCATCTATTCTTAGAATGCCAAACTTCGAACAGTTCCGTGACGCGGCTGTGGAGTTACGTGGCGCGGGTGCTGAGGTGCGCGACACAGCTGTGCTTCAGGGTGCGCGTCTTGGGTGAAGTTACGTGACGCAACTGTGCAGATGCGTGACGCGGCTGAGTAGTTGCGTGACGCAACTGCGGTTCAAACCGAGATTTGGATTTTTATTTTTCCTACCAAAAAAATGAATAATTGTTAGTATAATATTTATTTAAAATTGAATATTTTTCTTACAGGTTGATCTGGGCAAGGCCCGCTTGGGTGGATCAGCCAGTGATGCGTCTGCATTTTGGGACTGGCTGGACCTGCCCATGCGAGCTCGGGTTGTAGCTGCCGGCTTCGGAGATTATGCTTCAGGACTACGCCGCACACATCCCCGTTTTCCACCCGCTATGCGATACGCATTGATGGAGCGATGGAACGACTGCACGCACACGTTTGTCTTCGGGTTCAGTGAGATGACCCTGACGCCGGTGGACTACGCTACCATTACCGGCCTCCGCTTTACCGGTCTGATTCCCCCACTGGATGCTCGGTACCAGACGGCTACTCTAGGAGCTCAGTTATTCCACTCTCTGCTCGGTGTCACCACACAGACTAGGTACACCGCGCAGGGATGCGTGTCTTATGAGGTAGTCTACCGGTTCTGGGCTGAGAGGATCAGGACCCGGTTGGCGGCTTAGAGGGAGTTGCCGGTGGAGGCCCGACCTGCTGCTCCTAATACACTCGGGAGGAGAGGGACCAGGCTGCTCGGTCCTTCCTCTTCTACATTATATCGTCCCAGCTGCTATGCACCTCCTAGAATAAGGGAGACCCGGCGGTGCTAGCATGTTTGAGGGATTTGAGTCAGGTCGGGTCCTTCGACTGGGCCACTCTAGCTTTGGCTCATCTCTATCACGGTCTGGATGTCTGGACCCGTGGTAGCGGTGAGTCAAACTGGCTATTCATCCGGCCTTTGGAGGTAACAATCTTTCACTCTTCATCTTCTTCTTTTTCATTTTCAACTGTTTAACTAACTGATATCAATGTGATCTCTGTTGCAGGTATGGACTTACGAGTACCGTATCTATCCAGGCGGTCCGAGTGGTGACACTCCTGCCGAGTCTAGGCGGATCCCTCGTTATCTGGCCCATTGTCACCATACTTATGCCACTGGGAGGATCCCGAGTACTGGAGGAGCTTCCTTAACGATCGGGAGCTGTCCGATGTAAGTACAAAAATCTTTGAACTCTTAGTTTAGCTTTCTTCCCCCCTTTTATACTGTATAACCACTGATTCTTCTATTCTTTTGTAGCTGCTCCTGACCCCGTGGGACTGTGACGCTTGGAGGACCTACCCGGGCCAGGAGATGGCAGAGCTGCACACCCGATCGAGGCTACTGATGCGGGGGTACTGGGCTGATCGGTACTTCCTTGGAGAGAGGGTTTACGACACTCCGGTGGCTCCAGCACAGCGGCGAGTGCCTCATGCCCCTCCTCGTCACATGTGCCTGTGAACCCCTCCCCGAAAAATAGGCATATAATGAATATGACTAAGGGCAGAAATGCATGTGAATGTGTGAGTCGCCACCTTGTTTAATTATTTTAGGGTAAACTAGGAAAAAACCCTAAGTTGACTCTAATTTTAATTAACCTACTTACTAGATTAATTATCCCAATGTTTAAGGCATAGTTTGCGAACCCGAGGTGGATCCCGAGACCATGTCATGTTGATGAACTAACCAATGAATGAATGCTTTGCAGGGTAAATGATGTAATTGGACCAATGAAATGTTTAAGTGATTTCGACTTGCTGCTCGGGATTAAACCCCAAACGTGCCTACGTACTTCCGTTTGAATGGAAGATCAAAATCGACGTAGTTCAATAGGCCTTTTCTAAAGGGCTCTGAATGGGTATGCTTAATGCATGAGTGTGTGTATGCTTCGTGCATTTTGTTTAGGCATTTTGCCAAAGAATTGATTGATTTGATTAGGCGTTTGTTGCCAAAAGTGTTGATTTAAGGCTTTTAGCCAAAAAGATTGATTTAGGCAATTTGTTTGCCAAAAGTTGATGTGATTTAGGCAATTGGTTTGCCAAAAGTGATTATTTGAAGGCTTTTAGCCAAAATGGGTTGATTTAGGCAATTTGTTTGCCAAAAGTGTTGATTGGGCGATTGTCGCCAAAATTAATTGATTGGGCAATTTATTGCCAAAAATTGGTATTTGGGCTTTTTGTCGCCAAAATGGTTGATTGGGCAATTTATTGCCAAAAATTGATGTTTGGGCTATTTGTCGCCAAAAATTGATGTTTGGGCTTTTTGTTGCCAAAATGGTTGATTTAGGCAATTTGTTTGCCAAGAGTGTTGATTGGGCGATTGTTGCCAAAATGATTGATTTAAGGCTTTTAGCCAAAAGATTGATTAATTCAAGGCATTTTGCCAAAGCTTCGATTTAAGCGATTTGTCGCTAAAAATGGTTAATCTTATTTATAGGCAATTTGTTTGCCAAAAGTGATCAATTGAATTGCAATATAAGCAATTTATTGCCAAAAAAAACGTGGTTAATTAAGGCTATTTAGCCACAATTATTGAGTAATTGGACTTAAGCCGGACTATTCGAAATAAAGGCGATTATACCATAGTCATTAATTGACCAGATACTTTAGCCAATATTGTCGGATTTAGGCTTTAACACCACGATTATTAATTAACCGGGCATTTAAGCTTAATCATATTTAATTGAGGCAGTTTATTTGCCAAATCGATGACGTGAATGCATTTATGCAGCAGTTTAATTCAGAATTGGAGTAGAAGAGAATATGCACAAAATGCTGAAATTAAATGGGCAGAGTTTCGTTATTACCTGAGTTAATCGGCGGCCGCTTCTTAGCTTCAGCTTGAAAATTCCAAATTAAGCTCCTCGTTTGGGGAATATTTAATTAAAATTAATTTAATTAAGTGACCAGATATCACAACAGCAGAGTAATAAAAGCCTACACTAAATGCAGAAAAGCAGTAAAAGAACCGCAAGGAGCGTAAGGGAGAAGAGAGCGTCCGTCAACACAGACTGAGTGAGTAAAACTGACGAATCGGGGCTGTATTTATAGGGAAAAACAGGCTGGAGGGCGGGCGCTACCGCCGCGGACGGCGGCTGCTGTCCACTCGCTAGTTTTTCGTTCCAAAGGCTTTTTCGGGAGTTCCGTACCTCCAAAAAATATTTCGGGACCAGTTCCATGATCCTCGTAATTTTCCGGACGTTTCAAGTACCATATTGGCATACTTTCGGTGAACTTTCCGAATGGCCTCCAGTCCGGCCGGACTGTTTGCAGTCCTGGAAAACAGGCTTTTTGAGCCTCAAAATTTGAGTATTCACAGTGCCTGCTGGAGGGCTTGACCCGGGAGGATCTGGAGGTGGAGTATAGGGGCTTCTCAGCGAACGATTTTCTGGCCGCTGGCGATTTCCCTGCTTACTTCTCCTCTCGGATGCAGGCACGGCTTCCTGAGATCCTCGAGTACACCCAGGTGACTTTTCTGATCTTCAGTCTTATTTACTTTCATCATTTTTTCACTGTTTAACCCACTGTGAATACTTAAATTTTGAGGCTCAAAAAGCCAGTTTTCCCGGACTGCGAATATTAAAATTTGCTACAGTGCTACAGTGCACTGCCCTAGGCCCGTTTTTGGCCTATAAATAGCCACTTACCTCTTCATTTTTGGCCACTCCTGTCTGTGTTGACGGACGATCTTTCTCCCTCAAGCTTTTGCGATTCTTTTACCGCTTTTTGCATTTTTAATTCAGTCTTTATTTTTTTTTTATGTGTTGTGATACTTAGCCACTAAAATTAAACAAATTCTAATTAATTAATTAATATTCCCCAAACGAGGAGCTTAATCTGGAGCTAAGAAGCGGTCGTCGATTAAATCAGGTACATAAACGAAACTCTGTCTATTTAATTTTAGCACTTCATGCATGCTTCTCTTCTACTCCTAATAATTCTATAACTGCATAAATGCATTCATATCATATTTAGACAAATAAACTGCCCCAATCAAATATGATTAAGCTTAAATACCCGGTTAATTAATAATCGTGGTATTAATGCTAAATCCGACAATATTGGCTAAAGAATCTAGTTAATTAATAACTACGGTTCAATCGCCTTATTTCGAACAAATCTGGCTTAAGTCCAATTAATTGATAATTGTGGCTAAAGGCCTTAATCAATCGCGTTTTGGCAACAAATTGCCTACAGTTTAATCAATTATATTTTGGCAACAAATTGCCTACGGTTTAATCAATTTTTGGCAAACAAATCGCCTATAAATAAGATTAACCATTTTTAGCGACAAATCGCTTAAATCAATTTTTTGACATAATGCCTTGAATTAATCAACCAATTTTGGCTAAAAGCCTTAAAATCAATCATTTTGGCGACAATCACCCGATCACATCATTTTGGCAAACAAATTGCCTAAACCAATTCATTTTGGCCAAAGGCCTTAAAATCAATCAATTTCGGCGACAATCGCCCAATCAACACTTTTGGCAAACAAATTGCCTAAACCAACTCATTTTGGCCAAAGGCCTTAAAATCAATCAATTTCGGCGACAATCGCCCAATCAACACTTTTGGCAAACAAATTGCCTAAACCAACTCATTTTGGCCAAAGGCCTTAAAATCAATCAATTTCGGCGACAATCGCCCAATCAACACTTTTGGCAAACAAATTGCCTAAATCAACTCATTTTGGCTAAAAGCCTTAAAATCAATCAATTTTGGCGACAATCGCCCAATCAACACTTTTGGCAAACAAATTGCCTAAGTCAACTCATTTCGGCAAAATGCCTTAAAATCAACCATTTTCGGCTCAAAGCCTTAGAATCGACCATTTTTGGCAAAATGCCTTAAAATGAACCATCTTTGGCTAAAAGCCTTAAAATCAAAATCAATTTCAGCGACAAATCGCCCGACAAAATCAATTTCGGCAATAATGAGCCCGAACATCATTTCGGCAATAATAAGCCCGAACATCATTTTGGCAACAATAAGCCCAAACATCAATTTTCGGCAATAATAAGCCCGAACATCAATTTTCGGCAATAATAAAGCCCGAACATCAATTTTGGCAATAATAAGCCCAAATATCAACTTTGGCGATAAATAGCCCGACAACCATTTTTGGCACAAATGCCTTAAAACCAATATTTTTGGCGACGAACGCCTAATCGAATCAATCGATCCTTTGGCAAAATGCCTAAACAAACATGCACAAAGCATACACACACTCATGCATTAAGCATACACCTCCAAAGCCCTTCAAAGAAGGCCTATCGAACTATGTTGACTTTGATCTTCCATTCAAACGGAAGTACGTAGGCACGTTAGGGATTTAACCCCGAGCGGCAAGTCAAAATCACTTAAATATTTCAATTGGTCCAATTACTTCATTCACCCTGCAAAGCATTTCATTCATCGGTTAGTTCATCAGCATGACATAGTCTCGGGATCCACCTCGGGTTCGTAGACCATGCCTTAACATTGGGATAATTAATCTAGTAATTAGGTTAATTAAAATCGGAGTCACTTAGGGTTTTTCATAGTTTATCCGAAAATAATTAAACGAGGTGGCGACTCATACATTTACGTGCATTTCTGCCCTTAATCACATGCATTCACATGCCTATGATGTTCAGGGGAGGGGTTCACACCCACTGATATCATTACTTCCTCTGTGACTCAATGTAGGAGTGGAAGACGCACAAGACCGCGGCTCACTACAGGGTAAAGGCGACAGCTGAGGCGGGGGCTGCGGTTGCTCCAGCTGGACCAGTAGGGGTAGTGCTGGGTGACGTCCTGTTCCCGCCGGGTATGGAGGTGGTGCTGGATCCTGGTCTAGGCCTGGGATCGGGCATCATTATTCCTGCTGATCTCCGGCAGGCTGCTCCTCCAGTGCAGTTGGACCCTGAGCACACTACACATGTGAGTTGGAAACCGAATTTACCAAGTTAAGAGCACTTTACCTGAATAGCCTTTTAATGAAGATTTTTTTGTTTGCAGGTGCCGGCCCGGAGGTACTAGGAGCTGTGCCAGCGGTTCGGGTTTGCCCGATCCTTCATCGGTCGGCTCTACTTCAAGCGGCATGAGCGGGTAAGTATAGTCTTCTTGTGTTTTGCACTTCCTTATTCTTTGCTTCCCTTTTCTTACATATCTTTGTTTTACAGGACCTGGAGATCGGGAGGCTGCGGAGGCATCAGTCTCGCCAGTCTAGCGCTGTGAGCCGACTCCAGGCGCAGGTGGATCGGCTCCGGACGAGGTTAGAGGTTGAGGGGATCTCGCTCGACTCCTCCGAGGAGGACGATGACGGCTCTTCTTCCGATGACACACCACCGTCTCCACCCCCTCAGGCTGCTGCTAGTCCGAGCCGTAGACGACGGTAGTCCTGCCCCGTGTCTCAGCCATTTTTGAATACTTTTTGAACATTTAGTAGCATTTTATTTTATTATTATTATTTTTAGGATGGCTGTACAGTTATATTATTTTTATGATATTATTTACCCCTTTTTTTATTATTATTTTACAGTATTTTGTTTTTATTACATTGTCATATGTGTTTATGTTTTACAACTGTGAGACCTTATTCCTGCAAAAACAAAACACAAACACAAAAACACGAAATAGCGGTGTCCCGTTTATTTACAAAAGTGGTCCACCTCATTAGCAGTCAATGGGCTAATTTATTGTAAACGAATGAAATAAAATGAAATAAATAAAGAATAAAATAATGGATTTAAAATGAAATACGACAAGAATCGATTCATAAGCATAAGTGGGTCGTAAGACTTACCTGACAGAGCGATTAATGCCGTCATAAAAAATCAACCTCCTTATTGTACAAACCGTCCTTCTTATTGATTAATGCGGGTTTAAGTGCTCACCAACCCGAGCAAACCATACATAAATGCTTTCCAACTACCATTGACAGTGGATATAAAGTCGAGTAATGATGATGCCCCATTCATCGGTCCCTTTACACTTCTATAAATAGAAGCTTCTCTTTACTTCTTCTTCACTTCCAGCATTCAAAGCAGATCAATTTCTTAAGTAACCTTTTTCCATGGCCTTTAGAAACCAAGTCTCATCTTTCGTCCAATCCATCCCGGACGATCTATGGCAAATTCCTCCTATGAACCAACTCGTTTGGCTGAAATATTTCAAAGACTTAAAACCTGACCATGGCTTCTTGTCTTGGCTCGTTACTCATTTTAATCCTAACACCATGGTTTTCCGGTTTGAAGACTCTGAAGTAACTCCGACCTATGAGGAGATGTGTGCCGTGATGGATCATCGTCCCGAACAAGATGAAACTCCGGCTTTACCCCCAGGTCCTAGGTATGATCTAGCTGAGATTGCAGCCCTGTGTCCGGTTTACCTTCCTGATGGTATAAACACGGATCAAGGCCTCCCCTTGGAACCTTTCCTGAGTAGGGTTTTGTCCATTGATCTAGATCTCTCTTGGATTCGAGCTTGCTGCTTCTTCTGTTGAATGTGTACGCCATGAAGAATCGTCAGCCCGGATTTGGAGATTTCCGACTTCTGACCATTGTTCGTGATATGCAAATGTATCATCATACAGTCTTCACGATGATCATGGGAGAGACAATGTGTTGGGTCAGGGATATTGCCCTTCATATCACCAACTTCAATGTTCATCATCGCGGTTGTCCACTGCTATTGCAAGCCTGGGCTCTGGACAAGTTAAGCCTGATTCCTCCGGTCCCAGCTCGCTTAATTCCAACCTATTGACCTGCCAGCTTTCAATCTCGATCTCGGAGACGCTTCGATTTTGGGGATAACCCTACGATTCGGTGGACTTGTCCTTGGTGGAGGATCAGACTGGTCACGACCGGAAGTATGAACCTCAATTATGTGTTGTATGCCAGTCTAGACCGTTCCATGGCCTATTTCCCAGATAGGATCAGCCGTCAGTATGGGATGATACAGCGTGTTCCCAGAATCCATAACTTCGAGAGTGGTCTGATAACACCGCATCTGTTGACCAATTTGGCTGACCGTTGGCAAAATCGAAACACCATGTTTTTAGATGAAGGAACGATGCAGGACACCGTGACACCCGCATATGCCAACTGGTTCTTTACCCCATGATGATGTCATGCTCTATGAAGATTGGCCTCTGCTGATAGGCCCCACTAGAATAAATTGTTGTTTGTTGCTTTTTTTTGTACTCAGGCCATGAGCTTTTATTTAATGTATCTGCTTTCCTTTTAATTAATGATCCCGATGACTCCATCTTTATTAATTTCGGCTTTCTGCACACATGAATCAACAAAAGACAACAAATCTTTTCTTTCAAAATCGTTTGCTGTGTTAGTTATTTGGGCCTCCTGCCCTTGGGTTAATAAATGAAAGCTCATAAAATGAAATGACTTATTCTGTAAAGATAAGAGCTTACGTTTGGGAATGACAAAGAATGGGGTGACTATTTTATTACCTGCACAAATCAGACAGAAATAACAAATGTAACTTCTTTATGTATGCATGAACCTATATGAGTACTAAGGTTTATTTGTAGTTTTATATTGATCTTTCCAGGGAAATTACTGAGACAATGGTGTTCGTCCTTCTGATCAATGTTTGAAAGAATTCATTATTTAGGCAGGACCAACAGCCAGAACATTTTAAACTAGCTGAATCGATCTTTGATCAAATAAGCAGAGAGGAAGGTCTCGCATTCTTCGACCATAACCCCGGAACACAAGAAAAATTTTGAAATTCAAATCCTTTATTAATCTTACTTCTTTTCAACATTATATAGAAGTAAAGAAAGTTTATTCTAATACAATGGTCATTTGCTCTAACTACTCGATTTCCTATTCTCCCTCAAGTTGAGTTGACGGCGTTGAGCAGCCAAACACAAATTTGTCACGAACGCATGGCATGGGTTCTGCATTTAAACTAAGCACCACACGTTGATCCCGAAAATTTTGTTTTATTTTTATTTATGCTCTAACTTTTGCCTAGGCTGCCCTTTCGGGTTTTCAACCTAGCGAGTTTAATTCTTGCCTAAGCCGCCCTTTCGGGTTTTCAACTTAGCTGTTTTTTTTTTAATCGAAATCATCATTTCAGGCATAAAATCTTTTCATTTGGTCCTGATTGACAATTCGGTTGACAGGCTCCCCTTCCATGGTGACTAATTCAGCGGCGCCTTTTGCTAAAAACTTGTGAACTCTGAACGGTCCATGCCAGTTGGGTTTAAACTTCCCACCAGGATGATTCTGGGCTTCGTGATCCAATAACCTGATCAATACCAAATCTCCATTCTTTAAAGTCCTTGGATGTACCCGTTTATTGTAGAAACGAGCAATCCTCCTTTTTCTCATCTGATCCTCGAATCGAGCATTCAGTCTCCTTCCATCTAAGAGCGCTAAATCTTCATACCTCTTCTTGACCCATTCTTCCTCGGTCAGACCGGCTTCTACAAAAACCCTGAAAGACTTCTTTTCGAGCTCTATAGGTAACACTGCCTCCATTCCATATACAAGTTCGAAAGGAGAGGCTCCATTTACTAATTTGAATGTAGTGCGATGCCCCCAGAGCGCGAAAGGAAGTTTCTCGGCCCAGCTTCTGTACCTTTCACATATCTTCGACAGGATTCTTTTGATCTCCTTATTCGCAGCTTCTACTACACCATTAGCCTGAGGACGATAAGGAGAAGAATGGTGATGCTCAACCTTATATCTATAAAGCAACTGGCCAACATCTGCTTGAAAATGAGAACCATTATCTGTAACTATGTGATGGGGAACACCATAGAGACAAAAAATGTTCTGTTCAATGAATCTAGCCACATGTTTGGCGGTTAAGGTTTTGTAAGACTGAGCCTCAATCCATCTAGAGAAGTAGTCAACTGCAACCAATATATACTGATGGCCGTTGGATGCTGCTGGCGAGATTTTGCCGATAATGTCCATGCCCCATGCAGAAAAAGGCCAAAAAGGAGTTGTCAGATGGAGTTCAACAGCAGGTAAGTGGCTTTTATTGTCATGATATTGGCAAGCTTTGCAATGACGCACATACTAAACACAGTCACCTTCCATCTGCATCCAGAAATAACCCTGCCTCATGATTTTTCTTGCTAGGCTCATGCCGCTTAGATGAGTACCGCAAACTCCTTCATGTACTTTTCTCATTATATCTTCTCCCTCTTTCTTACTCACGCATCTCAGCAACATCCCGTCCCAAGCTCTTCTGTAGAGTTCACCATCGGCCAGAACATGGTTCAAAGCCATTTTCCTGAGAACTGCACGATCTTCTTTCGTTGCATCATCGAAAAAAGTACCGTCTTTCATATACCTCAGAATATCCGTAAACCAGGGTTCTTCCTCCGACTCCACCTGGTTCACAAAATGTTCTCGATAGCACAGGATATTGGCTGCGGTAATGATAAATGGCTTCTTCGGAACTTTACTCAAATCCTGCCACGCCGATGCTAAGTTTGCCAAGGCATCCGGAATTCTGTTATAGGTTCTTCCTATGTGAGTGAAAGTGATCTTGTCAAATAGTGCTGCCTTCTTCAACAAGTACTCAGCATAAGGCTTCAGTCTTTCTTCTTCTACTTTCCATCTCTCGTTAGCATGTTCGATAACCAATAACGAATCTCCTATTACCTCGACCTCCTTAGCGTCGGATGCAAGGAGAGCTTCCATCCCCATGATGCATGCTTCATACTCAGCCATGTTGTTAGTGACCGGGAACAACAGTCTCTTGCACATTGTGGTAACCTTGCCATTAGGTGCTTCAATTACAATACCAACTCCGGCTCCATTTCTGTTGGCTGATCCATCAAAGTACAATTTCCAAGCCCCTGTTTCGACACACAGCAAGTGTTCATCTGGAAACTCCAATTCCCATGGTTCGTCATCTGTAATTGGGTTTTCTGCCAGGAATTCTGCCACAGCCCGGCCTTTGACCATTTTCTTCGTTACAAACTCTGCATCCACACTGGACATCTGAATTAACCACTTAGACAACCGTCCTTCTAGAGTAGGCGTTCTCTGCAAATACTTCAAAGGATCAATTTTGGAAACGAAAGTGACCCTGAAGGAATCAAAGTAAGGCCTCAACTTCTTTATCGACCACACTACTGCCATACATGTTTTCTCCACAATGTTGTACTTCTCTTCTATAGGCAGTAGCTTCTTGCTAATGTAGTAAATTGCCTTTTCTACTCCAGCGGTGTCCGGCTGTACCAACATTACTCCGACTCTTACATCTTCTATAGATAAATACAAGATCAGAGGTTCTCCTGGTCTAGGCGAACTGAGCACCGGTGGATTCATCAGGTATTTCTTTATGTGGTCAAAGGCTTTCTGCCAGTCTTCATTCCACTTAACTGGCTGATTCTTCTTCAGTAGCTTGAAAATTGAAGCACAAGTGATGGATAACCTCGAAATAAACCTGCTAGTGTACTGAATTTTACCCAAGAAGCTTCTCACCTGACGTTCTGTTCTTGGCGGTTCCATATCCTGAATGGCTTTTATTTTGTCGGGGTCAACCTCAATCTCGTTAGGTCCTACAACAAACCCTAACAACTTCCCTTTCGTCACTCCGAATACGCACTTCTTGGGATTGAGTCTCAAGTTATACTGCTTGACCCATGCAAAGAACTTCTCCAGCATCTCTGCATGTTCTTCCTGTGTTCTTGTCATGATCACCATGTCATCTACATATACTTCTAATCCTTTATGGATCATATCATGAAATAATGTTGTAGCCATTCTCTGGTATGTTGCCCCGGCGTTCTTCAGTCCAAAAGGCATTACTCTATAGCAAAGGGTTCCGAAATCCGTGGTGAAGGCCGTCTTATGCTTGTCTACTAAGGCCATTAGTATTTGGTTGTATCCGGAGAATCCGTCCATAATAGAATAACATCCCATTCCGGCAGCACTGTCGATCAAAACATCCATGTGCGGAAGTGGAAAGTCATCCTTAGGCGAGGCTTTGTTCAGGTCCCTGTAGTCAACACAGACCCTTATCCTCCCATCTTTTTTCAGCACCGGGACTATATTAGCCAACCATTCCGGATAGTGAACTACTTTTAAGAATCCTGCATCCAACTGCTTCTGCACTTGAGCTTTGATCTTATCCTGTCACTCTGGTCTGACCCTTCTCCTTTTTTGCTTCACCGGCTTAACACTTGGATCAGTAGGAATGAAGTGCTCTGCTATTGATCTGTCGATTCCTGGCATATCCGCGTAGCTCTAGGCGAATACCTCTGAATTTCTTCTAATGCATTCTTGAAGATCCTGTCTGAGCTCAGGTTTAAAGTCTGATCCGATTTCGATTATTTTAGGATTTTCAGTGGTGCTTAAGTTAAATGCAAAATGATGCAATGCATTTATGTCAAATATGCGTGTGGTATAATCAATGCCATGAACATGACAATCAAGAAAACAAGAAAACAAGTAGTCAAAGTTCACTTCCATTGATTGAAATAAGAGAGGAAAACCATCCATATTGTTTTCAAAACAAACATCAGAAAAGCAAAGTACAGGATTAATTGCCTGCTCATACATTCATTATAAGTATTCTTTATCGCCTGAATCACTTCATCTGCATCGGCATCTTCTTCTTCTTCCGGGGTAGCTTTCTCCTCTGCAGGCTTCATCTTCAATACCTTCCTCTTTGCCTCCTCGGCGTCTTCAGCAGCTAGTACCGACTGGAGGATCTGTGCCTTGGCCTTCTGCTCTTGCACCATTTTGGAAGCTTCATCCCCAATCCCCAAAAAGTCTTCAAACTCAGATATCTTCTTTGACCACTCAGATTCGGTGCTTGCTTGTGTCATACCCACCATAAACTCAGTTCCCTCAACCAGCTGTTCCAAGGAAGGTTCGGGCGACTTGATCAGCTTCTCCTCATAATCTGTCATGAATATCTCCAAGCCGGGGTAGGTCTTCCCCCTACTCTGAAATTCTCCTGCGGCTTGTGGGACAAAGAAGATATGATTCAAATTTGACCCTCTAATTGGAGACCGGATCTCATATCTTTCCTTCTTCCTATTCTCAGAATATCCCAGCCCACGTCTGTCTTGCTGTCCAAATGCCGATGAGAGAGGCTCAAACCTTCCTTGCAGCTCCCGGCCTAAACCTTTGCCATACTGCCATTGCATCTTCTTCATCATCTTTCTTGAAAAAGGACTCATTCTATTCACTGCACTCTTACTCTCACTGGTAGGTGCATCAATCACTGCCACCTGAAAACCCGATAATGGCACCGCCATCTCTAAGCCTTCCATTGTTGCCACATTCAGATCCTCTTGCGCGTTAACTGTTACCACATCCGTACCCCATGGAATTTTTACTTTTCTGTGCAAGGTGGACAGAACTGCACCTAGAGGATGGAGCCAGGGTCTTCCCAACAAAAGAGCATAGTTGGCTAACATGTCAAGCACAACCACGTCTACCCAACTTTCTACGGCCCCCGTGGAGATCTTTGCTTTAAAAATTCCTTTTGCATTCCTCATGGTGTTGTCATAAGCTTTAACCACCATATTTGATGGTTCAAGTTCTGACTCTTCGATTTTAAACTTGGATAACATCTTTAACGGGCACACGCACAGGGCCGATCCATTATCCACCATCACATTCCGGGTATCACGCCCGTTAATAGCAATCTGAATGTATAATGGCTTAAAGTGGTTCCTTCCTTCTGGTGGGAGGTCCGAGTCAAAGAAAGTAACTTCGCCAATTCTACGCTGTAGCACATTGATCATGTCAACATTCTGAATCCGAGCAGGCACTCTGACAAAAGTCATGGCTTATAGTAAAGACTCTCTATGCTCCTTGGACGCTATTAGCAAATCCCACAATGAAATATCTGCTCTCATTCTCTGCAATTGGCTCAGAACTGAACTGGCAGTCACACCACTGGTGCCCTATTCTGACTGCTTTCTCCTACCTCGATAGTCTTTTTCTGTGCTTTCACTACCTCTTCTTCTTTCTTCTTTTCTTTTGGCTCTTCCCCGCCTTTCTCTGTTGTTTTCTTCTTTGTTCCATCAGCAGCAATCTCTTTTCCCTTAGCCTGCACATTACTATCGGGATTGTACACTCGTCCACTGCGGTTAAGCTCTGGATGCCTACCTCATTCACGTCCTCTTCACTGCTGTAATACCACTGCTCTTCTTGATCAGCTAAGCTCTTCTGGATTGCGAGCTGGACTTGCTAGTCTTCATCTTCTGGCACATCACCCACCTTCACCGTAATGCTTTTCTCAATTTCTATTTTTACAGGCACCTTCTCTTCCTCATCGCTACTGCAGTCATCCCATATATTCAACATTGCGCACATCCGCTCTTCCCATTCAGCCTCCGCCAATACAACTTCTTCCGACAATCCGATTTTGATTGCGTTGACTGATCCACCCGACTGAGACTTACGGGGCGGATAGTCATATTGATATTGGGGAAGCGGGTTGTTCTTAGTGCTGGGCTTGTTCCTCTCTGACGGTTTAGTAATCTTCCCGCTGTCAATCAAATCCTAGATATCGTGCCTCAATTTGAAACATTCGTCAGTCGAATGCCCCTTGCACAGATGATAATCACAGTTTCGGTCCATATACCTCCCTCACACAGGCTTAGTCGGGTCGACTGGCAGCTTTGCAAGTACTCCATTCTTAATACATGATCTCAACACTGTGCTCAGGGGTCTTCCTAAATTGGTGAACTCTCTTCTGACTCTTTCATTCACTGCCCCCACTGTATTATTGCCTCCTGACTGATTCTGATTGCTACTTCCAGCATTTCTGTCACCATAGGAGGTCCGATAATTGCCAAACCCTCTATTCTTCTTCTTTTCCTCCTTGTACAGCTCCTCTATGTTCAAACCAGCGCTTTGAACTAGAGCAAAATCAGTGAGAGGTTAGGTTAACATCCTCTCCTTAAAGAAGGGCAACAGGCTCCTACTGAAGATTCTGATCAACTCTTTATCCTTCGGCCTCGTCTGAACCCTGTATAGCTTTGTTCTCCATCTCCTATAGTAATCAGAAAAGCTTTCATCCTTCCCTTGTCTCAAACTCTCCAAATCACGCAACCCAAACTCGTCACTCTCATCGGTCTTAAAATGCTTAAGAAAAGCGGTCTGTAGTTTGATCCAATTCTTCTGAATTTCCTCATCTAGACCATCATACCACCTCCGATAGTCCTTGTGTAATGTTTGCGGGAATGCTCGCAAAACATCTTCCTCGTTGTACCGGTTCATTTGAGAGACCCGGAGGAATTCAGACAGATGAGAACGGGGATCATTGTCTCCTTCGAATATGGTATGCTTTAATGTTTTAAATGAGGTGGAGCTGGTTGGGTACAAAACATACTCAGTTATGTGAAAGTTGGTGACCGGATCCTTGTCCTTTACTATAGACATTTTCTCAATCTTATCTTTCAGCTCCGCAAGTTGCTTGATTACATCATTCTCAGCAGGGACAGTATTTCCCACAGAAGCCTGATTGTTTGACACAGGTTTGGGAATTTGTCTTTCTTCAACCGCTAGTTGACTGCTTGAAGCGGGAGAAGTTTGATTTTGAGCCCTATCTTGGGTGAGAGCAGCCGCTACAATCTGAGCAATTGTTCTTATCTGAGCTTGCGAAAACCCGGGCTCATCACCTATATCATCCGCCATTTCTACTAGATCTGGATCAGAATCTGAATCCGATGAACTTGAATAACTCACTAAACTGACTGGAATAAACTCGGGGATTGGGGATGTTCTGACTAAGCGTTGACCAGAGTGTCGGATCCAAGCTCTTGAAGCAGTTTCCCGAGAAGGATCAATTCTGACAAAAAATGTCTGAGTTAAAGTAGGTCCTGCATGTATGCATGAGAAAATGAAAGCACATAGGATGAGAAATGCATTTCTAATGTGTTAAGACCGGCATGGAAATAAGATCTCGATGTCGACGACTGGACCAAAAATTTGGTGTGAATAATATGTCAATAACTTATTTTATACTTGAACATTTCGGGCATTATCTGTCGTCGACCGTTCCTTTTGGATTTACGATCAACTATTTTCTCTCGAATCCCTAACTTTTGCCTCGGAATGAAAGAATTTCCAAGCGGGATTTTTATTTTTTGTTATTTTTTTATATATCCTTACTTTTTGCCTTGGAACATATGGTCCCAAGCAGGATTTTCATTTTGTTTTGTTACAAAATTTTGTAATCTCTCACTTATTTTCAGATAATGCGAGAAATGTAAAGATACAAAGGAATCAGAACCCCCTTATATCTCCCTTTTCTTTTGGGTATTGATTCACTGTAAGTGATTGCATAATATTATTCAAAACGAATTTGAGGTCTAGTCTAAAGACCAAGGTCAAATGTCCATACTGAACATTAGTTCTTATTAATGCATGGCTGAAAAGGAAAGTGTTACATGGTGCATGAATGTCACAACATATCTACAGTTTATAACATACAGGGGAACGGGAGTTGAGAAATGCATGCCTTCCATCCTTATTTCTCCCACACACGGATTCCATTAGTATAAATTCCGACATCTGTTTCCTAGGAATTGGTCTAATCTCGACAACCAACAGGGGCTTTTGAGATTGACGATATCAACTCTCGGAAATGAATGCGGCAAAATAACAGCAAATAGAACCGGGTATTTCCTTAGGGGAAGTAACTAAGGTTTTCAACTACATGCATTGGCTTTAGTCTTATTAGGCTTTACAAAGTCTGGGTTCCGCAAACGGGATTCGGGCTTTGTTAGGCCTACTTCTTTTGACGCACCTTTAAGGTACTAGGCTTGCGGTTGGTAGTAATGTTAATTCTCGGATGGATGCACCTAAAACGCAAGGTTTAGGCTAGATCCACCGTCAAACTTAACACCAGTACCGAAGGGTGATACGGGTAGAATGTGGTGAGAAGAGAGAAATGCGTATGAATGCAAAAATCCTAAAAAAGAAAATAAAGCGATTAAGCACATACGGACGATTAACAATTTTCCATCGGCTTTTCTAATCAATTTTATTTAGAAAAGTAGGCTTTTTAGAGTTAATTCCTAATTGCAACCACTAAATTATTTATTAAAAACAACCGGGGATTAGTGGGTACAAAATCCCCAGTGAAGTCGCCAAACTGTTTTCGCCGAAATCCCAAAACCCTGGAAGGATCCGAAAACATCTTTTATTTATTATATTATTGTTTTGAAAAAGGGTGATAAAAATCTTTTTGGATATGCGATGCCGATGAATCGGTCTTATAAATTATTTTGAGTCGCCACCCATTTTTTCGGCAATGGGACCGTTTTCAATTTTATTTTATAAAAATGACTCCATTTAAACCAAATTTTATTCAAGGCCAAATTATTTAAAAGACTGGTCAAGCGAACCAATGCGGATCTGGGTAAGGGAATTGGGTACGTCGGCCCGTTGGAAGTCGACGCCGGGAAAACCGGCCTCTTTTAACCTACAATTTCTAATTTATTTTAATTTAGAAAAGCCAATTTATTTTATTAAACCCAACCCAAATAAATCGAACCCAGTTCCTATGTGGAAAATTAATTAATCGTCTCAGTTAGGATCATTCATTGCATTCATAATAAATCAAACATCACATTCACCATTCATCCACATAATATAGCAAAAATAATTAAAAGACCCGCTCTTGCCTTATGGTTGAAGGCGGGCCACAAACCAGATTTAAAAATATAATCAATAAGAAACAATAAGATAATAAATCCTAAAATCTCATAATCACAATAAATTAATTGATTTGGTTTGATCAAAACGCACTTTGCCCATTATTGATCATTTTCCGAATTAAGAATAAGAAACCTACTTAATGACATGAAATTAAAAAAAAAATAAAAAAAAAGAAAGGTATTCTGGAAAATAAAGACAGTCGCGTCACGCAGCTGTTCTATGAAGAACAGTCGCATGACGGAACTTTTAGTTAATATCTTGAAACTTTAAACAGTTGCGTGACGCAGCTGTTCTATGAAGAACAGTCGCGTGACGGAACTCTAATTATTGTCCTGGAACTTTAGACAGTTGCGTCACGCAGCTGTTCTATGAAGAACAGTAGCATGACGGAACTCCTAGTTACGTGACGGAACCATTCGTGACTTTATTGAAATCCTCATATGTATTGATTATTCATTCAAAGTATAATATTAAATAGAAAGTAAAAACTAAAACAAAGACTGAGTACACAAACAGCTGCGTCACGCGGGTAGTCCAGTTCAGGTTAGGGTCTTTTGGACATGAACAGTCGCATCACGCAGGTAGTAGCTACGTGATGCAACTGCTCTGGTTCGTAACTACCTTTCAAACTACTCTTTTTACGTGTTCTTTTTATTAACAATAGTTAAACTCAACTCAGAAAGGTCCAACAATGGGCAAAATTACGTCTAACCAATAACAGACCAACTAAATGCTATGAAAATGAGATTTTTAAGAAATAAAAGACTAAAAATGAAAAGGAGAGGTTAAAGTGGTTACCTAGCCCTCAGATTTGAGGATTGCATGCACTTGGATTAGCTTAGGGACGCTACTTCACGATCCCAGAAGTATTGTTATCAAGTTTTTCAGAGTAAACGTTCTCTTTTTCTTTCTTTTCTCTCTTTTTCTTTTCTTATGTTTTTTGTGCTTTTTTGATTTTAAATCTATATATCTAATGGCTTGATCTTCCTCAAGATTACTCACTTGAGTTCTTGGGGAAGAAACCCTAGCCGTGAATCAAAAGCCTAAACTTAAAACGTTAGAGTTCTTAGAGAAAAATGAGAGAAAAGTGAAAAAGTCTCGTTTTTAACATAAAATGTTGTATTTATATGGGTAGGGCAACAGAACATAGATGCGTCACGCAGGTAGAAGCTGCGTGACGCAACCGCAAGCTGCGTGACACAGCTTACTTTTCGTACAGTTGCCGCGTATCCATACAAACAGTGCAGACCGTTGCACGGGCGCGCGCCAGAGGTGTCAGCCTGGTTAGAGTTACGTGACGAAACGAAGAGTGTCGTCACGCAGGTGATAGCTGCGTGACGCAACCCTAATGCGGGTCGGACTCCTTTGGGCCGGTTCGATTTAAATTTTGGTTCAAACGCTTCTGGTTGATCGCGATTCTTTATCCCTTATCCTCATATCATCACCGGGTCAAGCGGGGACATAAAATTACGCGTCAACAGAAAGGAGATAGGTTTAGCGAAATGCAATGTCCTAAGAGTGATTTGCAATGTAAAGAGATGGAATCTATTCCATATGCGTCAATGGTTGGGAGCTTAATGTATGTTTAGACATGTACTCGACCGGATATTAGTTTCACCGTAGGAATGTTAGGGGGATATCAAAGTAATCCTGGGATGGATCATTGGAAAGCTGCAAAGAAAGTTCTTAGGTATTTACAAGGCACTAAGGATCATATACTCACTTATAGAAAGTCCAGCCATCTAGAAGTGGTGGGATACTCAGATTCAGACTATGCCGGTTGTGTAGATTCGAGAAAGTCTACATTTGGTTACTTGTTTCTCCTAGCTAGAGGAGCAGTATCATGGAAAAGTGGAAAGCAGTCTGTCATTGCTACTTCCACAATGGAGGCTGAATTTATGGCATGCTTTGAGGCCACTGTTCATGCATTGTGGTTGCAGAACTTTATCTCAGGTCTAGGCATTGTCGACAGTATAGCTAGACCGTTGAGAATTTACTGTGATAATTCTGCTTGTCTTCTTCTCTAAAAATGATAGGTACTCTAAGGGTGCAAAACACATGGATTTGAAGTACCTATCTGTGAAAGAAGAAGTGCAAAAACACAAAGTGTCAATTGAGCATTTCGGTACTGATCTGATGATAGCGGATCCGCTAACTAAAGGCCTACCGCCCAAAATCTTCACTGGCCATGTTGATAGGATGGGCATTATAGATAAGTCCTTGTTAGCATGATGGTTAAACTTGTATAGATATATACATATGGTTGTTTTGCTCATATCATTGTGACACTAGGGAATTCAATTAAAGATGTGTTTTTGCTTATTTATGTGTTATCCACATTATCGATGTATACAATAATGTTTTGAGTGAGATAACAATAACAGTTGATTGTAACAATGTATTGTTTGTTGAATAGTTTCTCCATTAAAGTTTTATGAATTGAAGTGGTCTGTGATATATAGAAGGAATCATGTCGATTAATGACTTATGACCGCCATAATCCGATCATCTTAATTCTAATTAAGGTAAACATGATAGATTCAAGAAATGCACATGGGCCAAGTGGGAGATTGTTAGATTATTTAATAATCTATATGTGGCCCATGTGATTAAAGGGCTGGTTCTAATTAAGGTGGCCCAAGATGATGGTTATTGGGCTTAATGGATAAGAGCTGGTTAGGGTTTTAATACCCTTCTTCTACCTTATAAAAGATAAAAGGATCGACAGCTTAGGGTTAACGAACACAGAAACAAGAGAGTGTGACGGCTCCCTCAAACACATACGGAGATAGTTTGTTTGAGAGAGCTCATAAAGGAAACTCTGCAGCTGTTGATTATTCTCTGACCATTAAGAGAGCACTTACGGACAAAAGGCCAGAGTGAAGAAACGTAGATCCGCTGTTACGGTGAGAATCGAATTGTCCCAATGAGGTAACCCATAACATAGATCTGCCGTTATGGATCAAGGTACGCTTCCGATTATTGTATATTCTTGTCAAACAAATTCTATGAACAATAGATCTGGGCTATATTAAAGTTTATTCAACAAAATTCTATCGTGAATGTTCATTCGATTTTCTTATTATCCCTTGAATTGATCTCCTTCATTTGTTTTGGGTCGAGCGCTTATATATTTTTCATATTTGCCCTAACTGTAGTTGCTTTTTGAAAAGTTATGCATATTCTCAATTCCAGCCATCAATTCAGGCTCCTTCTTTGATGGATGTGACTTTTGAAGCTATCAATGTGCTTTGAACGGTGCATCCTTCTATTTCCTTCATTAAGAAGTGTCTGTTGGGTTTCAAGCTTCTTATTGGCGTCTCCTTAGTTTCTTCAACAATTTGTATAAATTTGAAGTTTTGGATCTCCTTTAACCATTTGACACTTTTGTTGCTATCTTCTTTGTTGCAACTTCTCTACAACTAGTCTCAAAAAGGGAAATATTCTTTGTCTTCACTTTTACTAATGAGTTCTTCCATCTCCCTTCAAGAAAAGGCAAAGTCATTACCATTGAATCCTCCTCTTTTGATTCCTCTAAATCTGAGGCCACCAAATCTGGCGATTTTCCTTCAAGCCGTCGCTTGGCTGCCTTGGAAGCAGCTAGTCAAGCTTCCCAAGCATCTCTTGGAAGGATTAGAGTTTCTGACATTATTATAAGGGATAAAAATACTCCTCCTCACCTTAATCGTCCACCTAATTATTCTCCTATTCCTGCCAAACCAAAAAAGGCTCCAAAGAAAAGAAAAACAATCCCTTAAAGGGAAAATAGAGTTTCTAAGTTAAGGTCTTTATTAGAAGAGGGTGATATGGGTAGAATTATGTTGAAGTACCCAATTCCTGATGAGTTAGAGATTTTTACTGTTGATGACAATCTTCTAGCAAATTTTGAGTAAACCCCAAATTTTTTAATCCTGTATGAAGAGGACCTAAGGGCTAGTGTTTGCCTTTCTTTATAAGAAGACTTATGCGATTATTTCAATCAGTTGGGTATTACCGTCTCCTAGCTTGCCCTTAATAGTATTAGGATAGTTTTAGGCTTAGCATTTTAGCTCGATAGGCTAATTTAGAATTCTCTCCTTATGTAATAAATGACCTATATTCTTTGACTAATTGAGAAAAAGAAGATCACCCTCATTTATTTGCTCGGGACTATTGTGCCAATTTTAAGGGAATGTCGGGCTCCCTTAAAAGGAGATAGAAGGATAAATCTTTTATTGTAAAAAGAGTCTGAAGGGCTTTGGGTTGGGCACCTACTAGTCCACGAATGCCCGGTTTTCGTGAGGATAGACTCTTAACTAATAAAGAGAAAGTGAGCATAGAGACTCTGGCTAATTATTCCAAGAAGCTTATCCACATCAAGGGTTTATTAACTTTAAAAAACTCTGTGATTTGCTCAGGAAAATGCCCATACAGAAGAAAGGTAAGAAAGTTATTTACCATATTATTCTTTATTCTCGTCCTATTTTTGAACTAACTTTATAACATTATCTATTCCCTGCAGATATGATGGGTGCTAATTTCTTAAAGAAAGCGGAGGAGCAAAGGAGAAAAAAGAGAGAGGCTAAGGCTACCACCAAGCCTAAGAAGAAGCCTGCTAGAAGTGAAGGTTTAGTGCTAAGGGATGAGGAAGAGGAAGAGAACATAAAGATTCTTACTCCAGCTCAGCCTTCTTCTCTACCTATTACTCCACTAACTACTTCAATTTTTTATCCCCCTATTTTGGAGCACTCTGCTCCTCCCAATTTGGACATCACGGTCCCTGACATTGCTGCTCGGAATGCGGTGGAGGTGCATAATCTGGAGGTGCACATGGTTGATTATGCCGTTAATGAGGAAACGCCTCTATCTAAGAGGAGGAAAAGACCCAAGCAGAGACTGTGGAAGGTCTTGCTCACCCTGACGTGGAGGCCTTTGTGAAGTCTATTCATAGTGCTTTTGCCTCTTGCACTGAAAGCCCTGTAGCAGGGAACTTACTGGCCTCTCTCTCCTTGGTCAAGATATGAGCTACTATGATTCTATGGAAGAGAGTGGCATTTTCGATGGCATGTACTGCAACTTGTTTTCTATAAGTATGTTTGTATTGTTCTCTTCTTTTCTACTCTCCTCTTTTTTTAATACATTTATATATTTTGTTTTTTATAGCTTGTTCATCAAGTTGCTGTTAGGAGGAAAAGGGTTTGGGGATCTTTGGATTCACTGCATGAAGCTGGATGTGGTGAAGAATGAGGCAAACCAACTAGCAGACACTACTAGAGAAATGTTAGAAAAAAAGTGCATGTAGCCATAGCCAAGAGATTTGTGCTTTGAAGAAGCAACTCAATCTTGCTACCGAGGAATACAAGAAGGTGTCTGGTGAAGCTTTAATAACCAGCTCCAAAATCGTTCAACTGAAGAAGGAGAAAGTTGAGTTGGAAACAGCTAAGCAGACTACCGAGCAAGAAAGGGATGAATTGAGGCATGAAATGTAGTCAGTTGATGATTGACTTGGAGCTTGCACAGAAAGAAGTAAATGATGCTACCAATAATTTGATAGACACTGTTGACAATTTTCAAGAACGTGTTACTGTTGCTCTTTAAGTTCATTATTTGATGACGATTTGAGTTCATCTCGGATATTCTTCTTGTCGCTCTGTCAGAAGATCAACCGAACCTGATTTCTTAGTAGAACCAACTTGCACAAGATCAGGTTGGACAGGAGTTATGTAAACATCAAAATGGGCAAGAGCTAAAGGGAGAATGGCACTGACATAGCCATTTTTTATGTTCCCCCAAGTTGAAGGGATCTTTTTTTGGATGTATATATTTTTCTTTTTTAATGAAATTTCATATTTCTTTTTTCAAGGCCTTTGATTTTGACTTCTCTAACTCATTTTCATATTGAACTAACTTAGGCTCATGATTTAAATGTTGTGCACGTTGTTTTGAACATTTTTCATTTTGCTCTGTATTTTTACTTTTTCTTAATATGCAAAGGTTAGTAAAATTTGGATGAATAAGTTAGTATAATTCGACGATCAATTGTAATCAATAATTTCTTTATTCCTTTTTCGTGAAAGGTCAGAAAAAATCTATTTGTTAGGATCATTCTATTCCCTTAGCATTCTCAAGTTACCCTTTTTACATCCGATCTCCTGAGATCCCAACACTTAGGTGAAAAAATTTGTCTTTCATCTAATACATCTTTTATACATAGTACTTTTGCAGGTTTTCTACATTCCATGTTCGGGGCATTTCTTGCCCATTAACTTTTCTTATTTTATAAGGGACCTATTTTTGTGTTATTTCATAGGAGTCTTCCTAGTTCGGTTCCAATTTTCTTACTTCTGCTAATCCCTTTGCGATTTCTGTTTTTTTAAGGACTAAGTCCCTAATATGAAAACTTCTCAATTTTACTCTTCTATTGTAAAACTTCATCATTTGTGTTTTACAAGCTTCTACTCTAACACTTGCTTCTTCTTGACGCTCTTTTAATAAATTAAGATCAATTCTCATGTTATTATTATTTTCTTCAGTGTTGTAATGTATAGTTTTGGTACTCGGTTGAGGAGGCAGGATTTTATTCAAAAATAAGGAAAGAATCAAATTGAACTGGCTTGGTTTATTTTATTCAATAAAACAATTTTTTTATTTAACTCATTCATTAATCCTCGGAAAAAGGTTCTCTTACTTTGGTGAGACTTTTTTATTTTTGGAGTCGCCACCCTTATTAGGGAAAAATTCTCGAAGTAGTCGATTCTTTGGAATCAACTAACTCGATTTTAAACCAGAGACAAGATCGGGAGTTAGGTACAATATGGGAAGGTGTTAGGCATCCATATCGCCTGGTTAAACCGGCCTCCTCGTTGTCCATTAATTCATAATTCACTTAATAATGCTATTACTTAAAAATGAGATGGAAATACTTTTGATGCACTTTTTAGAGAATATGTCAATCAAACACTTTAATAAAACATCAAATATAAACAACCAAAGAAAGAGGCGAGGAGAAAAGATTACAAACCACACCTAAGATACATTCTACCCAAATGCCCTCCAAATTTCCCAATATCCACTAATTATTACAAACATGCATTAATTAAGACCCATTAAGGTCTCTTACACTTTGCCATAATAAAAATTAAAACAAAGCATAACAAAACCATCCAAATAATACAATCACAATATAACAACATTCACAGGAACAAAAGCATACATCCACCATCATTACCCTTACATTCATTCAACAAATGCTCAAATGATGCATGTTTTAATTAGAAGTTAATGAATAGAGGGTTAATGCAATAATAATCATAATACATTAAGTTGAAAGGCATAAACATAAGAGATATAATAATAAAGAGCTTGAAAAATTAAGGACAATAATTAAAAAGCAGTAATTTAAAAGATTGAACAAGATTTAAGCTCATAGCCTTGATGTTCATCATGAATGATGAACAAATACACCAATCATTGCTCTCAAGCTTGTTTATTATTGTCTATTTGATCCATTTGTGGATAGAAATGTATTCCAGACCACTTAAGGTTAGAGCTTTGCCACTGGATCTTCATGTCGGGACCATTTCATTGATTATTTACATTCTGAACCTCTGAACTAAAGGGCCTAGTGCCACAGCAGGAAGTGGCGTGTGCCACATGAACAGATCAGGAAGGCTTCAGGCAAGAATAGAGTCAAATAGGGGATTCTACGTTGAACCAGCGTGAGCCACAGGCTTGTGGCGCATGCCACACATAGTGGCTTGCACCGCTAGATTTGGTCGAGCACCACAGAGGCACAGAAGACTTTCCATGGTTGATCTTGGGTTTCCCTCACAACCAAACTCTAATAGGTGCTTAAACACCAAAAAGAAAGGGAAAAAGATGAAGAAATAAGTTAAAAGCTCTCAAATATTACCTTTTGAAGATTTGCTCAAAGTTTTGTGCAAAAGATGGATGAAGAGACCCACATGCTAGGTTCTTGATCCAATAATCTGACATTGATACTTAAGAGATGTGTTTTGGGGATTTCTAGGAGATCCTTAAGGGTTTTTTGTTCAAAGATCAATAAATCACTACCTTAGAACAAAGGGAAACACAAGTTTCCTTTGATTTCTATGTTGAATTTTCAAAAATCAATAGTTTCCGTTAAGTGTCTACAAATCCCTCCCTTAGGCACACCCCCCAATGCCTATTTATTAGAAAATGGAGGTGGTGGACCTATTTTAGGGCTGACGTGGCAAAGTGTCACTGGTGGACCCTGCAATAAGGCTGAGCCCATTTTTACCAAATCAAACCGGGTGGCATGCAAAATGAGTCGATATACCGAAAAGTGCACAGAGTGGGCCCGATGTGCTTCTCAGGCCCGGTTTCGTCATGAAATACTGGTAACTCGAAAAAGTAAAAAGGGTTAAACATATATTTTTTCTGAGCCACGGACCATTGGTCCAAGAACTAGGACGATCGGGAATCATTCTATCCAAAGTTATGTGAAAATTGGTTTATCATCACAAAGCCTTTAGGGACAAAATTTGAGCGTCTAAAGTTTGCCCCCACTTTGATGATATTTTGCTTTTTGAGCAAGATGTCACTAAAGTGTAAAGTAGATGCATAAGTAAAAGGTACTTACCTGGTTTGCATTCTTTAAATGGCTTGAATGGATGAAGTGCGTCAACTTAGCGGCTTTGTTGATGTGAGTTGCCAATTGATGATTGTTAGATGGATGAATTACGCCGTGGTGATTGTTGGTGACTTTTGAGGTTATCTACGCCAGTTGGTGGCTTTCATAAAATGATGTGCACTAAACAGCGGCTTTGATAAAATATTGTACGCCAAACGGCGACTTAAAGTTGCCTAAGGGGACTTTGGTTTTGAAATGCTGGACCGTGGGAGGTTGTCCTTTGGATAGTGAAGGGCGGAGGAGATGCGGCATGATGGTTGTTGGCAGCTTCTATGACTGTCTGTGCCAAACAGCAGCTTTGATAAAATGTTGTGCACCAAATGATGGCTTAAAGTTGCCCAAGGAGACTTTGGTTCTTAAATGCTCTACTATGGGAGGTTTTCCTTTGGACGGTGAAGGGTAGAGGAGATGCGTCATGGTGGTTGTTGGCAGCTTCTGGGACTGTGTATGCCAAACGGCGACTTTGATAAAATGTTGTGCGCCAAACAATAGCTTCTGATAAAATACTGTGATCCAAACGGCGACTTCTGATGAAATGATGTGTGCCAAAAGACAGCTAAGTTGCCCAGGGGACTTTGGTTCTGAAATAATCCATTATGGGAAGTTGTCCTTTGGAGGGTGAAGGGCGGAGGAGATGCACCATGGTGGTTGCTGGTGGCTTCTGCGGCTATCTGCGCCAAACGATGGCTTTGATAAAATCTTGTGCACCAAATGACGTCTTAAAGTTTGGAATGCTCCACTGTGGGAGGTCGTCCTTTGGACAGTGTGCCACATGGGATGGGTTTGGGTGCGCCATTTGAGACGACTTGGGTGCCATAGGAGACTTTAATTCTAGAATGCTCTACTTTGGGAGATACCTGCGAAAGTGAATTTTCTAATAGGAAAATAGGCCTTTGGCTAATTGTTAGAGTTAAAAATTCCGTGATTAGGCACGGAAAAGCGTGCACATGTGAAACATAATTTTTTGCATAAAACTGCATGAATTTGTGAATTCATGAGTGCGTCAATATTCATATGTGTTTGTGTGAATTTTTATGTTCTTGCGTGTTTTTATGTGAATTTATTGAAAATCGTGTCGTGGAGTGCAAAAGAGGCAACTTACCTGTGGCAAGCGGTGTGTTGCCCCTGCTTAAGCGGCTAGCCGTTGACGGGTTGCTGTGAATACTCAAATTTTGACCTTGCTACAGTAACTTTGACTTTTCTACAGTGTCAATGCCGGACTGCAAACAGTCCGGCCGGACCGAAGGCCATTTTGAACATTTACTGGAAGTATGCCAATATGGTACTTAAAACGTCCAGAATATCGCGAGGATCGCGGAACAAGTCTCGGAATATTTTTTGGAGGTCCGGAACTCCCAAAAAGGCCCCCGGAGCGAGGCACGGTGTCCACACCGGCCACGGCGGCTCCTGCCGCCGGCCGCCGGCCACGGCGACTCCGGCCGTCGGGCACGGCGGCAGATGCCCCCAGCGCGGCGAGGGCTGCCGCCCCGCGTGGCATGAGGGCTGCGCCCCGCGCTGGCGAGGTCTGCGCCCAGCGCTCGCTGGCCTTCCGCCCACCGCTCGGGCGAGCCTTTGTCGCCCCGCGGTGCGATGCATCCCCCCGCACGCGCGGGGCTGTCGCCCCCTCGGGCGAGGCATGCGCCCAGCGCCCGCAGGCCGTCGCCCGCGCAGCGGGGCCTGGCCCCCCACCCCCTCGGCGCAAACCTGCCGCCCAGACCAGGCGGGGCCTACCGCCCACGACTGGGCGGCAGTCCCGCCTCCCGGCTCACCAGCTGCCCCGCCCAGCGTGGGGCGGGCCTGCCACCCACACGACAGGGCGGCACCTGCCGCCGGACCATGCGGCACCTGCCGTCCAGCCCCTTGGGCGGCAGCTGCCGCCAGGTGCCGCCCGGGACCCGAAAATGGCCTATAAATAGACCATTTTCAGCCTATTTCTGGTGCGCCTTGTCTGTTTTGATAGATGAATCCTTCTCCCTCTCACGCTCCTTGCCTTTTCTTTACCGCTTTTTGCATTTAATTTAATTTTTATTGCATTTTTATTGTGATATTTGAACATTAAAATTAAACAAATTAAAATTAATTAATATTTCCTAAGCGAGGAGCTTAATCTGGAATTAAGAAGCGGTCGTCGATTAAATCAGGTATGTAAACAAAACCCTGCCTATTTAATTTTAGCACTTCATGCATATTTCTCTTCTATTCTTAATAATTCTACAATTGCATAAATGCATCCACGTCATTATTTTTTTTTGGTAAATAAACTGCCTTAATTAATTTGATTAAGCTTAAATGCCCGGTTAATCAATAATCGTGGTATTAAAGCCTTAAATCCGACAATATTGGCTAAAAGAGCCTAGTTAATTAATAGCTACGGTTCAATTGCCTTATTTCGAATAAATCTGGCTTAAGTCCAATTAATCAATAATTGTGGCTAAAAGCCTTAATCAATCACGTTTCGACAATAAATTGTGATTAAGCTCGAACGCCCGATTAATTGATAATCGTGGCATTAAAGCTTAAATCGCACATTTTGGCAAACTAATTGCCTAAAACAACACATTTTGGCCAAAGGCCTTAAAATCAACCACTTTAGCGACAAATCGCTTAAATTAATCAATCTTTTGGCCAAAGGTCTTAAAATCAACCATTTTGGCGAAAATCGCCTAAAATCAACATTTTTGGCAACAATTGCCTAAATCAAATCATTTTGGCTAAAAGCCATTTAAATCAACATTTTTGGCAAAATGCCTAAACAAAATGCACAAAGCATACACACACTCATGCACAAAGCATACACACAAAATGCACAAAGCATACACACACTCATGCACAAAGCATACACACAAAATGCACAAAGCATACATACACTCATGCACAAAGCATACACACTCATGCACAAAGCATATACACACTCATGCACAAAGCATACACACTCATGCATTAAGCATACACCTTCAAAGCCCTTTTAAAAAGGCCTATCGAACTACGTTGACTTTGATCTTCCATTCAAACGGAAGTACGTAGGCACGTTCGGGATTTAACCCCGAGCGGCAAGTCGAAATCACTCAAACATTTCATTAATCCATCATTCACCTTGCAAAGCATTCATCCATCGGTTAGTTCGTCAGCATGACATAGTCTCGGGATCCACCTCGGGTTCGTAGATTGTGCCTTAATCATTGGGATAATTAATCTAGTAACTAGGTTAATTAAAAATGGAGTCACTTAGGGTTTTTTCCTAGTTTACCCTAAAATAATTAAACAAGGTGGCGACTCACACACATCACGTGTATTTCTTCTCATTCATCATATGCATCACATGCCTATGACATTTGGGGAAGGGGTTCACAGTTGCTGGCTAAGTATGACAGTTGGTCCCGGCTAATGGACCTTTGGGCCAATCTACGTCTGAAGGCAAAGGTTGGGCCCATAGGCCCACTTATCCTTATAAAAGGTGAAAGTGACACTCATTTGTCACTTTCAACCTAACTAAACAACTTCCTTTTCAAATTCTCTTTTCTTCTCTTTTCTGCCTCTTTGCAACCGAAACTTGTGGCTACCAAGAATGTCGTGGATTGGCTTCTCGGGGATGCAATGATCAATCCCATATCTTGACCCATGAGCCATGGCATGAAATTTCAGGAGTTTATTCCAGACGCAGGGACTTCGATCAGCCGGCGGCATGATTTGTCCAACCACCTTTGCTGGGGCACATCCGAGATATTTTATAACTTTTTCTTGTTTTTTTGCATTAATAAGACTAGAAACATGCAAAATTTAGGTTAGAAATAAAAAAACTAGGTTGAAATTTACCTTTTTGGGCATTTGTGGGTGTTCATGGGCTGTGGCGTGCTCCACTACCTTGTTTGTTTGGTTGCACTACAGCCTTATGGCGTGCTCCACAGCACTAGTGGTGCATGCCACTACTCCTTGGCTTGCTCCACAGTAACTGTGACACACCAAAGTTTATCATTTTTCCTTGCTTACCTGCATTAACATGAAATATATGTGCCTTTTCACTTTATTAGTATACTTACAGTGGTTTACTTTGCAAAAGAGCGCGAAGCGTGGGAAATCCAATAGTAATGCCTATGCGGCTGGCGAATGGTTTGACCGGCAACCTGTGCGAATCCAAGACTGTATCCAGAAGTCAGGCTTTGGCCGTGTTATCGATACTCTTCCTCGAGTGCAGGGGCGACCCCTGCCCTCTAGTATCTTAGTGCTCATGAAGCGATGGATGGACACTACCCACACTTTCCATTTGTCGTTCATTGAGAAGACGATCACGACAGTCGACTTTGCCGCCATCACCGGGCTTCCGTTTGGAGGGTGTTCGGTTATTTTTTGACGACCAACTGAGAACATTGACCATCCGAGTCTACGGGCGAGTCTCCAAGCTACTATCGAGATGGAGCCCACCATCTCCAAAAGGAGGGTACACTATGAGAGCATCATTTCTCACTATGAAGAGATGCCTCGGGAGCGCGTGGAGGAGTTGGATGTGGATGTTGTAGCACAAGCCTACCTCTTTTATCTGTTGTCAACTACCTTGTTTACTAACCATGGTAATGACGCGGATTTAGCACCGTTACCACCCCTTCAAGATCTGGATGGTGATGAGGCAGTTTAACTGGGGAGCTATTGCCCTATCATATCTCTATTATAGCATGGACCTGTGCGTCTGAGGAGCGCACTTGAAGGTCGACTAGCGGCGTGTTATTGAGGTATAAAATCATATCTACTTTGATGCTTCTTGTTCTTTTCTATTTTATTCTTGTCCTTTCACTTATTCATTAATTTCTGCTTTATTTTTTATATAGATCTGGGCTAATGAGCATCGAGTGTGGGTCTCATATACGTATGGCACAACCCAAGAGGGGGGGTGAATTGGGTTTTCTAAAAATAAAAATTTAACTTTTAAAAACAAAATCAGAATTCTGTTGCAGTGGAAATAAAATGCATTTGCGAGAGTAAGTTATTAAGATTAGAACTTCCTCACAAAGCTCTATGCAGAAAATAGAAAGACTTTGTAAAGAGCAGCTATTGATTAGAACTGCTTTACAATATCTTAATCAATTTCAAAACTACTTTACGAAGGAAATTTATTACGTTTTTGAACTACCTCATAAAGTTTAGACAAATATTAAAGAATCAGTGAAAGACAGTTATTGAATTATAGAACTGCTTCACAAAGCTTTAAACAAACTTAGAAAACTGATTAGAAACCCAAATTGTGAAATAAACTGAATACAGAAGAACAGATTAGAACTTAGTGTATTCACAATGCAGAAATCCAGAGTTCTAATGTTCAATAAAGATAAAGCTTATTCGAGTTTAGAACAAAACAATTAACAACTTAGCATTTCTAAAAGATTAACATAAGTGTAAATAAAATGGTATCAAGCAGAACTTCAAAAAGTAAAAAGATTGACATAGCGATTTATAATGGTTCGGCACTAACTCGCCTACATCCACTCCCCAAGACTCATCTTGAGATCCTCCACTACGCTATGTCTTTTTAAGGGTAAGAGACAAACCAACAGTACAAGGTAATAGATCAACTCCTAGATCTACCATTTGTCCCACTAGATTTTTCAAAGGTTCTAGTCAACCTCAACCCTTTCTGTTTTTGCAGAGAACAGAAACTCAAATCAAGACATCAGAATCCCACACAAGGAGAAGGTCACTTGATAACCTATTTCACAATAGCTTTTCACCTAAGCTATTGCACAAATGTTTTTCAATTAAAAACCTGTCTATAACAGATTACAGAATCTATATAGACAGAGAGAAATGCAAATATAAGCACAGGAAAAACAGAAATCAAGATTAGAAAATTGTTTTAAAGAACAGAATATGTTTTTCAAAAGTTGTTATAAAATTTTCTTTTCTCTTTTAAAAATAATACGTGAAGTAATAAGATGAAAAGAAATAAGGGGGTTGAGAATAAATTTTGAGAGATTAAAGATTTGATCAATGGACTTATACTCTTAAAACAAAAATCCACGTCTTTATAAGGGAAAGATGCCTTTTATAGAGAGGGATGAAAGTCCCATTTTAGAAAGTAAAATCTCTCCTTTTAAATAAGAATATTAACTTTCCAAATTTTTAGAAGATATAGAGATCTTGTTGTCAAAAATTCTTTAAGTTAAAATCTTTTCATTTAAGGTAAGCGAAATAAAATAAGATTTTATGCTTTCCTTTAAAAATAGTTTTCGAAAATAAATATAAAAATCTTTTTCAAAATATTTTATTACCAAAAATAATTAAGATAAAATCTCTTTCATTTAGGTAAGTGAATTAAATTTTCAAAAATGGAAAATTTTGTTACCATAAATGATTAAGACAAAGTCCCTTTTGTTTAGGTAAGAAAATAAAAAAGAATCATGATTTATCTTTTATAAGTTAAGGTAATTTTGAGAGAGAGAGAAAAATATTTTTGTGCTTATAAAATAATATTCTCTCTATCCTACAACAAATCCTAATATAATTAACCACTAAAATCTTCAATGGTTTTCATGATCTTCATTTAAATTTGGATTTGTTAGAATTTGCCTTGTTTCTTAATAAAAATAAATAAATCTGCATAAAAATAAGATTAGCACAAATAAAATAATTAAATTTATTTGTTTTGCTTAATCATCAAAATTTCAAGATAAAATTAACCCTTGAGCCAATAATCTCTCCCTTTTTGATGATGACAAAACCAATAAATTTATCAAACATAAAATCATGTGCTCCCCCTAAATTTATGCATGTCAACAAAATTTAAGTTCTAAACATAACAAATTTATCATGAAGCAAGATTAGAACTTTTAAAAAGCTTACCCTGAATAAGTGTAATAAAATATCTGTGGGGATTTAGAACAGAAAATAATTTTAGAAACTGATATTAAAACTTATATTTAGAATTGAAATCTGAGTTCTAAAGTCTAATAACCAGAGCATATGATCAGAGCAAAAGAAAAATAGAAACTGATATTAGAATTAAAAACTAAGTTCTAATTTAAACCTGCAGAGCATACATTAAAATAGAGAACTAAGTTCTAAAATCTAACTATCAGATCATCATATAAAAACATATAGCTCATATAACAAAATAACACAGATTTGAACATGATAAGCATTCAGAGATTAGTACTAAAAATGTAACATACTTCCTCATGTACTTAATCACCAGAATATCCTGTGTTCTCCCTCTTTTTGTCATAAGAAAAGAGGGTTAGTAAACTAGAGCAATATAAAAGTAAAACAACAAATAAACAAACGTAGGAAATTTAACTAGAATTCAATAACATAAACTACAACACACAAACAAAGAACTAAAAACAAGTAATCAGAAAAATAGTTCACAAAACATAGTCAGAGCAGATTAGAAAGAAGTCAAAAGGGTTTAGAATCAGTTCTAAGTCTCCTAGAACTTCTGAGGTTCTGTGCAGGAGAAGTTTCAGCAGTACTCTCAGGACGTTTAGGTGAGGGATGCAGAGGAGGCTTCCTTCCATGAACTCTATGCTTTCCAGTAGTGTTCTTCACTCTCTTAGGCTTTTCTGAGGTAGAAGTGTAGGGTATGCCCTTTACCTTTAGAGTAGCTAGCCTTCTCTCATTGACATTTTTCATCCTTTCTAAAGACTCAATGAGGGACTAGTTGTGTGCAATCACAGCCTTACTCTGTTTGATTGCCTCATCAAGCTCCTTATTATGCTCTTCAATGAGTTCTTTTTCCAGTTTGCCCAGCATAGCCTCTCTACTCTTTTGTGCTATAAGAAATTCTGATTTCTTCTTAGCCTCAACCTCAGTCTCTTTTTCTTCTTCACTTAATTCTAACTTTTCTGTTTCAGCATCATTGGCTTCTTCAACTTTTACTGCCTCTCCTTTTTCAGTCTCTTTTTCAGGATCAATAGAATCATTTTTCTCTTCAGTTCCTGCTTCATATTTTTCTACTTCTAACTCTTTTTCTGACTCTATTTCTTCCTCAGCTACTGTCTCTTTTTCTTTTTCTATTTCTTCCTTTTTCTCTTCTTCTAATTCCTCTTTCTTTTCTTCTTTCTCAACTTCTTCCAATTTTCCTTTTCCTTTTTCCAATCTTCTTTTCTTCTTCTTCTTCTCAGCTTCTTCTTCCTTTTCTTCTTCCTCTTTTCTATTCTTTCTTTTTCCTTAGCAACTCCTTTTCTTTTTCTTCTTCACCTTCCTCAGCCTTTATTTTCAAAGATCCACTATCCAATTTTGAAACATTGTGACCTTCACTATTGTCTAAATCCAATTTCAAAAACTCAAAAACAGGGGTAAGCACCATACCATAAGATAATTTCTTAGGGTTGTTCTGCATTTTGTCAAAAATAACGTGACACAGATTGAAGGGTTTCTTTTCAATTATATGCCACATTATGCCCAGTTCAACTTGATTTATATAAGTAAGCGAACTGCTCTTTGGATAAATATAGTGCACAATAAGCTTATACAACCACTTCATACTGTCATTCAAATTAAAGCACTCAATCATATTTTGTTTTTCCTCAGAACCTTTTCTAACAATTTTCTTTACAAACTCTTCCTTTTTATACCCATTTACCCTAGAAATATCCTTAATCTTTGTTACCCTAGACCCAGTGTTTGGTATTTTGAAGATTTGACTCAAATCAGTGTAAGATAACACTCTGGTTTCACCCTTAATTTTCATAGAAATTGTCTCTGAACCAGTGGCTTTGAAAGAGCCATAAAACTCCTTTACCAAATTCTTATAGCAAAGTCTATTTAAGGACAAAAACTCCATCCATCCCTGGAACTAAAATAGTTCCCTAAACTTGAATTCTTCTTTTCCAAAGAACTTCCAGTCAATAACATATGAACGCATAAGAGGATAAGGAGATAAAATAGCTTTACCTTTGCTGTGAGAACCAGGACCCGTTCCTTCGATTTTTCTTTCCCTTTTGACTTTTCCATTTTGCTTTTCGATTTGACTTTCTTTGAACTCGATTCCTCAATGGATTTCTTCTATCCTAATTCTTTTTTTTCGTACTTCTCAGATAATCTCTTAAGAAGTTGAAGTTCTTGTTCTATTAAAGAATTAGAGGAGGAAGAAGTAGAACTTGATCTGGCCATGGTTAGGGTTTCTGACACAGATTTTTCTTAGGGTTTTGTTTGTGAGAAGGAAGAGCAGTTTTAATAGAGAAGAAAAGTGATTAGTTAGAGAAGTTATTGATTTTAGGAAAACACTTAAAAGAGAAGTCATAATAAAGAGGAAAATTTTAAGAAATAAAAGAAAACGGTTTTAAGGAAAACTGAATCGACAAAAAAAATTCAAATAAAGAAATAAACGAAATGCCGCCAAAACTAAACCAAAACAAAACAAAAAAAATGAAATTAAATAAACACAAAATAAAGTAAACACAAAAAAAAAAAAAACACAAAAAGAAATCGACTGTTTTAAATTTTGTCTAAAAAATAGAATCTGATGGTGACATTAGAACTTCACATCAAGGCATTATGCATTTCTTTTAGACAAAAACATTTTTCAAAGTCACATAGAGTACAATATTAGAACATAACACAGAGCAAGTCTTTCAATCTCAAATATAGAAAGCATTTAGAACATACTTATAGGGTTCTAAAGTTAAGAGTTTGGAACTAACATACCAAGTTCTATTCTAATTAAGCAGAATTAGCTTTCAATTAAAGGTTTAGTAAAAATGTCTGCCAATTGCTTCTCTGTAGGAATGAACTCGATCACTATATCACGTTTTTGAACATGATCACGTATGAAGTGATGTCTGAGTTCTAGGTGCTTGGTTCTAGAATGCTAAACTGGATTCTTAGATAGGTTGATGGCGCTTATGTTGTCACATTTAATTGGGACTGTTTCTAAATTCAGACCATAGTCTGCCAATTATTGTTTGATCCACAGAATTTGTGCAACACGACTTCCAGAGCAATATATTCTACTTCTACAGTAGAAAGAGCAACAGATGTCTGTTTCTTACTAAACCATGATACAAGGGCGCTACCTAGAAATTGACAAGTTCCAGACGTGCTTTTTCTATCTATTCTGCTTCCTGCAAAATCAGAATCACTATACCCAACAAGATCAAATGTATCACCTTTAGAATACCGCAAACCCAAATTAGAAGTTCCACAAAGATATCTTAGAATTCTTTTTACAGCAATTAAATAAGATTCTTTGGGACATGATTGAAATCTAGCACATAAACAAATACTAAAGTGAATGTCAGGTCTGCTTGCAATTAGATATAGTAAAGAACCAATCATACTTTTAAACAATTTAATATCCACATCCTTACCTTTTTCATTTTTTGTTAATTTTGAGGATGGACTCATTGGTGTACTACATACCTTGGCATTCTCCATATTGAACCGCTTCAACAATTCTCTAGTATACTTTCCTTGGTTTATGAAAATTCCATTATCACATTGTTTGATTTGAAGTCCAAGGAAGAAATTTAATTCTCCCATCATGCTCATTTCAAACTCACCCTGCATAATCTTAGAAAATTGCTTACAAAGAAGGTCATTAGTAGAATCAAAGATTATGTCATCAACATAGATTTGCACAACTAGAATATCATGTGCTTTTTTTTTTTTAATAAATAGTGTAGTATCAACCTTCCCTCTAGAAAAACCATTTTCTAATAAAAACTTACATAATCTATCATACCAAGCTCTAGGAGCTTGTTTCAAACTATAAAGAGCTTTAGTAAGTTTGTAAACATGATTTGGTTTATCATAGACTTCAAAACCGGGTGGTTGTTTTACATACACTTCTTCATTTAGAAAAGCACTTTTCATATCCATTTGATATAACATGAAATTTTTAAAACATGCAAATGCACAAATCATTCTAATGGCCTCAAGTCTAGCGACCAGAGCAAAGATCTCATCAAAATCGATACCTTCCTCTTGGTTGTACCCTTGAGCCACTAACCTTGCTTTGTTTCGCACAATATTACCCTGTTCATCAAGCTTATTTCTAAACACCCATTTTGTTCCAATGATGGAATGGTTTTTAGGTCTAGAAACAAGTTTCCAAATTTAGTTTATCTCAAATTGATTTAGTTCTTCTTGCATAGCAAGAATCCAACTTTCATCATTTTGAGCATCTTCGAAGTTTTAGGTTCTAATTGAGAAATGAAAGCAACATTACTAAAATATCTTTTAAATTGAGCCCTAGTCATCATCCTTTCTGAAGGATTATCCATGATGTCCTTTTGAGGATGATAACTGTGAAATCGCCATTCTTTTGGTTATTGAGAATTTTCATTTTCTGTTTCTGGCATTTGACTTTTAGGTGCATTCTGATCTTCATGTTCATCTTCTGGTTCAACCTGATTATTAACGTTCTGCTCATTTTCTGGCTGTTCTAATTGTTCTGATTGTTCATTCTGCTTTTCTTGATTAAAATCTATAGCATCATCATTTTCTAAAATTCTAAAAGTAGAGTTAAATTCATCAAACACAACATGAATAGATTCTTCTACAACTAGAGTTTTCTTGTTAAACACCCCATATGCTTTACTATTACTAGAATATCCTAGAAAAAATCCTTCATAAGATTTAGCATCAAATTTAGTAAGGTGATTTTTCTTGTTATCTAGAATAAAACATTTACACTCAAAAATGTGAAAATAACCAATATTTGGCTTTCTACCTTTGTATAGCTCATATGGAGTCTTTTTCAGTTTAGATCTTACCAAAGCCCTGTTTAGAATATAACATGCAGTGTTAACGGCTTCTGCCCAGAAATACTTTGGTAACTTAGAATCACTCAACATTGTTCTGGCCATTTCCTGAAGTGTTCTATTCTTGCGTTCCACTACTCCATTTTGCTGGGGTGTTCTAGGTGCTAAGAAGTTATGGAAGATTCCTAACTCTGCAAAATGCATCAAATTTTTGATTTTCAAACTCTCCTCCATGATCACTTCTAATCGCAAAGATGTTGTATACTTCTCATTTTGTATTCTCTTGCAAAGATGAACAAACATGTCATATGACTCATCCTTATTTCTAAGGAAGAGTGTCCAGGTGAATGTAGAATAATCATCTACAATAACAAATGCATAGAATTTACCTCCAAGACTAGAAGGAGTAATAGGTCCAAATAAATCAAGGTGTGGTAATTCTAAAAGTCTAGAAGTAGAAACCATGCCCTTAGATTTGAAAGATGTTCTGGTTTGTTTGCCCAATTGACAAGCATCACAAATGTGATCTTTTTCAAACTTTAGCTTTGGCAAACCACGAACTAAGTCTTCTTAGATAATTTAGAAATAAGGTGCATGCATGCATGTCCAAGTCTTTTATGCCATAACCAACTAGAATTGTCAACAGAAACTAAACATATATCTAGGTTATGCATATCAGAAAGATCTACTAGGTATACATTCTCAAACCTTTTTCCAATAAATAAAGTTCTGTTATCATGCATGTTCTGAACTTCACAATAAGAGGGTTCAAAGATCACTCTTCTATTTTTATCACAAATATGACTCATACTTAACAAGTTATAATATAATCCTTCTACTAAGCATACATCTTCTATTGAAGGATTAGAACCTACCACACCAATACCAATGATTTTACCTTTTGCTTTGTCCCCAAAGCTTACTGTACCTCCCTTTTTCTTTTCTAATCTGGTGAATTTCTTTCTATCACCAGTCATATGCCTAGAGCAAGCGCTGTCCATGTACCACATTTTTGTTTTTAGCTCACTCATTAGGCACACTTGTAAAGATCATGCAGATTTAGGTACCCAACTCATATTGGGTCCTGAAGAGTTAGTGGTAACAGGTGTATTCAGCTTACTATGATTTTTCTTTCTGTTGAGACTGTCAGATTTTTTATGTTCTAAAGTCACAACATTAGAAACAATATTTTTCTTATTAGAAACTTGCTTCTGTTTTCAAATGCTATCATAGCTAAACTTGTCTTTTCTTTAGAAAACGACTCTGAAATTGACTTTAGAATTTTAATCTCATTTTTCAAAGATTCATTTTCAGAATTTAGATTCTTACATTTTTCTTCAAAGTGTTTCAGATTTTCAGAAAATTTATCATTACAATCTTTAAGATCTTTGATCTCTATGATAAGATCTTTGTGTGTAACTTCTTAATAAAAAGCATCTTTCAAATGATTACATTCAGTTTTTAACTTTCTGAAATCCTTCTTTAGAATTTTATGCTTTTTAACAAGCTTTTCAAATTCAATGCAAAGGTTATTATAAGTATCTAAAAGATCATTTTCTGATTCAGGTTCAGAAATACTTACGTTGCTTTCTTCACATATTTGGCCTGTTGCATCTGTTTCATTACTTTCAACTTTCCGTGTTGAAGTCAGAGTGCTGATTTTCTTGGAGTCAGAATTGGTAGTGGCCATTAGACAAATATTTGCAGTTTCTTCTTGGTCACTTTGACTTTCAGAATTGGAATCGTCTGAGTCACTCCAAGCAGCTACAAATGCATGCTTTAGCTTTTCTTTCTTTAACTTCTTTTTCAGCTTAGGACAGTTGGGCTTCATATGGTCGGGCTTGTTGCATTCATAACAAACCACTTCAAAAGGTTCTTTCTTAGGCAAGTCTATTTTTAGGTGGAAAGTTCTTTCTGATAAACTTTTTCTGTGGCCTTCCACTCTTTTATAGAACTTTTTGAATCTATTAGCAACAAGTGCTAAATCATCACTATCAAGATCAGAAGAACTTTCTTCACTAGAAACTACTTTCAAAGCCAGTCCTTTCTTTTTCTTATCTTCTACAGTCAAAGAAGATCTCATCTCTTCTGAAACAAGAGCTCCTATCAAGTAATCATAAGTAACGGGGGTCTCTTTGTAATTCATAACAGTTCCTATAGAATCCCATTTTTTAGGTAGAATTCTAAGGATTTTCTTAACAAGCTCATCTTCTGAAATTTCCTTTCCGAGAGTTCTCAAAGGATTAACTACATTAGTAAATCTAGAATTTAATTCAGAAATAGTGTCTCCTTAAACATTTCATATTCTCTCCAAAGGATATTAATTCTGGATTCCTTCACTCGATCAGTACCCTCATAGGTAATTCTAAGTTTTTCCCAGACTTCTATTGCAGACTTACATCCAGACACCTTATTGTATTATGTTGGATCTAATGCACAATGAAGAATAGTAATAGCTTTTGCGTTTATAGAAATATCATTCCAATCAGCATCAGCATATTCTTCTTCTGTTTTTCTAACTCTCTCATTTTCTATAGTTTTCATAGGAATACAAGGACCAGTAATGACGTTCCTCTAGCAGTTTATGTCAACCGATTTTATGAAATTTTCCATTTTGGTTTTCTAATAAGAGTAATTAGAACCATTGAATAAAGGTGGTCTAGAAACAGATTGACCTTCTAAAGATGTAAGAGGAAGTGGGGCTACCATGGGATCTTTCTCTCAAGCTGTTAAGCTTCGGTAAGTCAAGAGCCAAAGCTCTGATAACAGATTGTGGGTCTCATATACGTATGGCACAACCCAAGAGGGGGGTGAATTGGGTTTTCTAAAAATAAAAATTTAACTTTTAAAAACAAAATCAGAATTTGCGAGAGTAAGTTATTAAGATTAGAACTTCCTCACAAAGCTCTATGCAGAAAATAGAAAGACTTTGTAAAGAGCAGCTATTGATTAGAACTGCTTCACAATATCTTAATCAATTTCAAAACTACTTTATGAAGGAAAGTTATTACGTTTTTGAACTACCTCATAAAGTTTAGACAAATATTAAAGAATCTGTGAAAGACAGTTATTGAAGTGTAGAACTACTTCACAAAGCTTTAAACAAACTTAGAAAACTGATTAGAAACCCAAATTGTGAAATAAACTGAATATAGAAGAACATATTAGAAATTGGTGTATTCACAATGCAAAAGTCCAGAGTTCTAATATTCAATAAAGATAAAGCTTATTCGAGTTTAGAACAAAATAATTAACAACTTAGCATTTCTAAACGATTAACATAAGTGTAAATAAAATGGTATCAAGCAGAACTTCAGAAAGTAAAAAGATTAACACAGCCATTTATAGTGGTTCGGCACTAACTCGCCTATATCCACTCCCCAAGACTTATCTTGAGATCCTCCACTATGCTATCTCTTTTTAAGGGTGAGAGACAAACCAACAGTACAAGGTAATAGATCAACTCCTAGATCTACCCTTTGTCCCACTAGGTTTTCCAAAGGTTCTAGTCAACCTCAACCCTTTCTGTTTTTGCAGAGAACAGAAACTCAAATCAAGACATTAGAATCCCACACAAGGAGAAGGTCGCTTGATAACCTATTTTCACAATAGCTTTTCACCTAAGTTATTACACAAATGTTTTTCAATTAAAAACCTATCTACAACAGATGACAAAATCTATATAGACAGAGAGAAATGCAAACATAAGCACAGGAAAAATAGAAATCAGATTAGAAAATTGTTTTAAAGAACAGAATATGTTTTTCAAAAGAAGTTGTTATAAAATTTTCTTTTCTCTTTTAAAAATAATACGTGAAGTAATAAGATGAAAAGAAGTAAGGGGGTTGAGCATAAGTTCTAAGAGATTAAAGATTTGATCAATGGACTTATACTCTTAAAACAAAAACTCACGTCTTTACAAGGGAAAGACGCCTTTTATAGAGAGGGATGAAAGTCCCATTTTAGAAAGTAAAATCTCTCCTTTTAAATAAGAAAAATTATCTTTCCAAATTTTTAGAAGATACGGAAATAAATCTCTCGTAGAATAAGATTTTAGGTTTTCCTTTAAAAATAGTTTTCGAAAATAAATATAAAAATCTTTTTCAAAATATTTTATTTCCAAAAATAATTAAGACAAAATCTCTTTCATTTAGGTAAGTGAATTAAATTTCTGAAAATGGGAAATTTTGTTACCGTAAATGATTAAGACAAAATCTCTTTTGTTTAGGTAAGAAAATCGAAAAGAATCATGATTTATCTTTTATAAGTTAAGGTAATTTCCGAAAATCATTTTGAGAGAGAGAGAGAGAGAAATATTTTTGTGCTTATAAAAGAATATTATCTTTATCCTATTGTTGACGCGTGTTTTTATGCCCCCGCCTAACCCGATGAGGATATAAGGATATGGAATAAGGAATCAGGGTCAAACAAAAGCCTTTAAACCAAAAATTGATTCAAACCGGTTCAAGGAGTCCGACTTTGTGAATACTCAAATTTTGAGGCTCAAAAAGCCAGTTTTCCCAGACTGCAAACAATCCGGCCGGACCAGAGGCCATTTTAGAAATTTATCGGAAGTATGCCAATATGGTACTTAAAACGTCCGGGACGTCGCGAGGATCACGAAACTGGTCCCGGAATATTTTTTGGAGGTCTAGAACTCCCGAAAAAGCCTCCGGAACGTAAAACTAGAAAGTCCGCTTGCCGCCCTTCACGGCGCGGCAGCGGTCGCCGGAGACGGCGGCGGCGGCAGCCGCCAGTGACAGCGGCTGCGGAGGCCCTTCACGGCAGCAGCAATCGCCCTCACCGGCGGCAGCGGCCGCCCTCCTCGACGGGAGCTGCCGCCCTCCCGCCCGATTTTTGCCTATAAATAGGCCCTGAGTCCTCAGTTTTTACTCACTCAGCCTGTGTTGACGAACGCTCCTTCTCCCCTACGCTCCTTGCGATTCTTTACTGCTTCTCTGCATTTAGCATAGGCTTTTATTATTTTATTGTTGTGATACTTGGTCACTTAAATTAAAATTAAATTAATCAATATTCCCTAAACGAGGAGCTTAATTTGGAGTTTTCAAACTGAAGCTAAGAAGCGGCCGTCGATTAATTCAGGTACATAAACGAAACTCTACCTATTTAATTTTAGCACTTCATGCATATTTCTCTTCTACTCCTAATTCTGCAACTGCATAAATGCATTCACATCATTAATTTGGCAAAATAAAACTGCCTTAATTAAATATGATTAAGCTTAAATGCCCGGTTAATTAATAATCGTGGTATTAAAAGCCTAAATCCGACAATATTGGCTAAAGCCTAGTTAATTAATAACTATGGTATAATCGCCTTTATTTCGAACAATCCGGCTTAAGTCCAATTAATCAATAATTGTGGCTAAAAGGCCTTAATAAAACACGTTTTTCCTTGGCAATAAATTGCCTACATTGCAATTCAATTGATCTCTTTTGGCAAACAAATTGCCTATAAGTAGATTAATCTTTTTTAAGCGACAAATCGCTTAAATCGAAATTTTGGCTAAAAAGCCTTCAAATAATCACTTTTGGCTAAAAGCCTTAAAATCAATCAATTTTGGCGACAATCGCCCAATCAACACTCTTGGCAAACAAATTACCTAAATCAACTCATTTTGGCTAAAAGCCTTTAAATAATCAATTTTGGCGACAATGCCTAAATCATATCAATTTTTGGCAACAATTGCCTAAATCAACCTTTTTGGCTAAAAGCCTTAAATCAACACTTTTGGCAACAAATGACTAAATCAAATCAATCAATTTTTGGCAAAATGCCTAAACAAAATGCACAAAGCATACACACACTCATGCATTAAGCATACCCATTCAAAGCCCTTTTAAAAGGCCTATTGAACTACATCGACTTTGATCTTCCATTCAAACGGAAGTACGTAGGCACGTTAGGGATTTAACCCCGAGCGGCAAGTCGAAATCATCAAAACATTTCATTGGTCCAATTATATCATTTACCTTGCAAAGCATTCATTCATTCGGTTAGTTCATCAGCATGACATAGTCTCGGGATCCACCTCGGGTTCGCAGACCATGCTCTTAAACATTGGGATAATTAATCTAGTAATTAGGTTAATTAAAATTGGAGTCACTTAGGGTTTTTTCCTAGTTTACCCTAAAATAATTAAACAAGGTGGCGACTCATACGTTCACGTGCATTTCTGCCCTAGTCATTGTTTTTCCCCCCCGGAGAGAATCAAAAGTTTTTATATTTGTTTTGATATGTTTATTTTGGAAAAGTGGTGATAAAAATCTCTTTTTGGATAAACGATGCCGATAAATCGGTCTTACAAAATGATTTTTAGTCACCACCCATTTTTTCGGCAATGGGACCGTTTCTAATTTTATTTTTATTAAATGACTCCATTTTAAACCCAATTTTATTTAAGGCCGAATTATTTAAAGAAACTGGTCAGGCGTACCAAGTACGATTCTAGGTAAGGGAATTAGGTACGTCGGCCCGTTGGAAGCCGACGCCCGGAAGACCGGCCTCTTCTAACAAATGATTTCTAATTGATTTTATTTTAGAAAAGACAATTATTTAAACCCAACCCGAACAAATCGAACCGAGTTCCTATGTGGAAAATTATTTAATCGTCCCAATTAGGTTCATTCATTGCATTTATCACAAATAAATCATCATATCCATCATCCACCCATAATACATATCAAATAAAGATAAAAGACCCGCTCTTGCCTTATGGTTAAAGGCGGGCCACAAATCGAGTTTAATAATAAAATTAATGGTAAACAATAAGAAATAAATCCTAAAAACCTCATAATCATCAATAATTAATTGATTTAGTTTGATTAAGACTCAGTTTGCCCATAATTGATCGTTTTCTGGGTTAGCATTAAAATCTACTTAGTGAAATGAAATTAAAACAAAATAACAAAAATAAATTGAAACTAGGAAACAGTCGCGTCACGCGGGTGTTCTATGGAAGAACAGTCGCGTGGCGCAACTCTGGTCCTTTATTTTGGAATCTATAAAAGTTGCGTCACGCAGCTGTTCTATGAAGAACAGTTGCGTGACGAAACTCTATCATATTATTGGAACTTGGAACAGTCGCGTCACGCGAGTGTTCTATGATGAACAGTCGCGTGACGGAACTCCTACCAACGTGACGGAACTGTTTGTGACTTACTCCAAATCCTCAACTTTATTGATTATTTATTCAAGATATCATATTAAATACAAATACGAGGATAAAAAATACTGGGTATACAAATAGCTGCGTCACGCAGGTGGTCCAGTCCGAATCAAAGACTTTTGGACATGAACAGCCGCGTCACGCAGGTAGTAGCTGCGTGACGCGACTGCTCTGGTCCGCAACTACCTTTCAAACTACCTTTTTTACGTTTCTTTTTTGTTAACAGTGGTTTAACACAACTCAGAAATACTCAGAAATGGGCAAAATGGCGTTTAACCAATACCAAATTAACCAAATACTAGAAAAATGAGATTTTTAAGAGATAGAATATTAGAAATGAAAAAGAGAAGTTAGAATCGTTACCTAGCCCTCAGATTTGAGGATTGCATGCACTGAAATCAGTTTAGAGATGTTGTATCACGATTCTAGAAGCGTGGTTATCAAGTAAATGTTTTTCTTTTATCTTTTCTCTCTTTTGCTCTCTTTATCTTCTTTTTTTTTCTTTTTTTTCTTTTGATTTCCAAAACCAAATGTCTAATGGTTTGATCTTCCTCAAGTTTACTCACTTGAGTTCTTGGGGAAGAAAACCCTAGCCATTTTTTTTGTAAACTTAGGTTAAAGCTTTTCAATTTTTTAGAGCCAAGAATCAGAGAAAATGTCAAAAAGTCCCGTTTTTGCTGTGAAATGTTGTATTTATATGGCTAGGGCAACAGGGCAGTCGCGTCACGCGGGTAGAAGCTGCGTGACGCACCTGTAAACCTGCGTGACGCGACTTACTTTTCGTACAGTTGCCGCGTATCCGTACAAACAGTGCAGGCCGTTGCACGGGCACACGCCAGAGGTGTCAGCCCTGTTAGAGCTGCGTGACGCAGCTAAGAGTGCCGTCACGCAGGTACTAGCTGCGTGACGCAGCCCTAACACGGGTCAGGCTCCTTTGGGCGGTTTGATTCAATTTTTAGTTTAAACACTTCTGGTTTATCGTGATACCTTGTCCCTTGTCCTCATATCATCATTGGGTCAGGTGGAGGCATAAAATCACGCGTCAACAGTTTGCCCCCCACTTTATCATTAATTGTATAAACGATTAATGTTAAAGTGGTCTATTGACGCGCCTTCTATCAGGCAATCCTCTCGAAGCTCGGTTTGATCGGCTTGGAAAGATGCTGAATCAATCATCTGGTCACCTCCTAAGCTCGATTTGATCGGCTTCGTCGGTTTCCATCCAACATGTGAATGACTTCAAAGCTCGGTTTAATCGGCTTGGAAGACACCTTCGGGGCTCGGTTTGATCGGCCTGAAGGGTTTTGATTTGATCATCTGGCCACCCACTCAGCTTGGTTTGATCGGCCTTGTCGGTTTCCACAGAATCTGAAGAGACATCCTCGAAGCTCGGTTTGATCGGCTCGAAAAATGTTGATTTGGTAAAAAAGTCTTCGAAGCTCGGTTTGATCGGCTTGAAGAGCTTTGATCTGGCCACCTACTCAGCTCGGTTTGATCGGCTTTATCGGCTCCAGTCGATTTTGAAAGGGCATCTTCGAGGCTCGGTTTGATCGGCTTGAGAGACGTTAATTTTACCCTGGTCAACTTCGCAACTCAACATCATTGACTAGGGAAGAAGTCCCGAACAGCTTCGCAATACAACATCACTGATGGGAAATTGAAATTGTTCTGATTAGCTTCGCAATGCACCATCACTAATCAGAAGGACCTATCGGCTTCGAAAAACCATCACCGGTTGGCCTGAAAAATTGTTCACCAGAAGAAAGAGAGCAATGTCTGTGTACGAACAGACTTTGCTTTCTGTTAGAAAAATATTGGAACATCACCTGTTCCTATGCATTACTTATGAAAAATTTTACAAAAATTTTGGCGTAAATGATTTAACAAACAATTTGTTATCTGCATTTTCAGATATACCTTTTATGATATAGTAGTCGAAAGAAAACTCACCTGAGGGTAATCTGGGCAATTTGATGTCCTGCCCCCTGTGCGATGAGTAGACAAAAATTGCTGACGTGCACGAGGCGCACATCGACGTCAAGTTGCCAGAATGGGTTGTTGTGGGCTTTTGAAATGGGCCGTGTGGGCCTGTTGGGCTTGAAAAGAGATAATGGGCCCGATGCTCCTTTTGGACCTGGAAGAGTGGGCTTGGGCCCAGCTTGTTTACTATAAGTAACTTCTTTCATAACCAATTCAGTTTCACTCATTCCCAAACCCTAAGCAATTGAAAATTCTCTGAACTGTTCAACTGAAAACGATGTCTCAGATTTCAGAAATCCCTGCTTCTGCTTACACTCGGGAGATGGAGACCCTTGGGCCCTACCCGATATCCCAACCTTTGACGGCGAGCCGGTGCCGGTGAGCCGGAATCCGCTGACCCCTGGGACACGACCGTTGCAGCTTTTGCCATTGCCGGGTACAGAGTTCCCGGTCTGGTACGAGACGAGCCGAATGCGTGGCTTTCAGTCCGAGGTAAGTAGAAAATTCCTTTCTCCTTTTTGTTTTTTACTGCTTTTGATCCGTAGCTGTAGTAAATAAGACTGTGATTTTGTGTTTAGGCCTGCGTCAACAGTCGCGTCACGCAGGTAGGAGTTGCGTGGCGCAGCTGTTCTTCCATGAACAGTTGCGTGACGCAGCTGTTCTTGTGTGAATAGTTGCGTGACGCAACTGTTCGAGGCGCCAGAAACCCTAGCTTGCCTTTGAACTTTAAAATCGTCCCTTTAGACTGCGTTAGAACTTGGTTTGTTGACATTTGATTGTTGATAGCCCTAGGCGACTTGATTTTGCCCTGAAAATTACATGAAAACAACACAAACATAGTGGAATTAGGTTGAAATCGAACTACTGCGTACCTTCGACAGTGGCATCACGCAGCTATTCTTTGGAAGAATAGTTGCGTGACGCGACTGTTCGTCAATGTGTAAGAGTCTTGAACATTTGCGTGACGCAGCTAGCGAGATGCATGGCACGACTTCGTGGTTGCGTGACGCATCTGTTCTTAGGGCCACATATTTCAAACAGTTGTGTGGCGTAGCTGTGGAGTGGCGTAGTGCGAGTGCTGAGGTGAGCTACGCGGCTGTGCTTCTGAGTGCGCAACTTGGGCAAAGCTGCGTGGCGCGACTACGTAGGCGCGTGACGCGACTTTGTAGTTGCGTGACGCAGCTACGGTTCAAACCGAATTTTGTTGTTTATTATTTTTCCTGCCATAGAAGAAAATGAACAATTGTTAGTCTTATATTTATTCAAATCAAAATTTTTTTCTTACAGGTTAATCTGGGCAAGGCCCGCTCAGGCGGATCGGCTACTGATGCTTCTACTTTCTGGGATCTGCTGGACCCGCCTATGCGAGCTCGGGTCATCGCTGCAGGCTTCGGAGATTACGCTGCAGGATTGCGCCGCACGCAGCCTCGTTTCCCGCCCGCTATGCGATATGCATTGATGGAGCGGTGGAACAATTGCACACATACTTTCGTATTCGGGTTCTGCGAGATGACTCTCACGCCCGTGGACTATGCTGCTATTACTGGCCTGCGCTTCACTGGCCCGGTTCCCCCACTAGATGCTCGGTATCAGACGGCCACCCTCGGGGCCCAGCTAGTCCGTTCCTTGCTCGGTGTTACTACGCAGACCCGGTACATCGTACAGGGGTGCATGTCTTACGAGACGGTCTGCCGGTTCTGGGCCGAGAGGATCAGGATCCGCTTGGAGGCTTGGAGGGAGTTGCCGGAGGAGGCCCGACTTGCTGCTCCTGCGTATACTCGGGAGGAGAGGGACCAGGCCTCTCGGTCCTTCTTATTCTACATTATCTCGTCCCAGCTTTATGCACCTCCCAGAATAAGGGAGACCCAGCGGTGCTGGCATGTCTTCGGGATCTGAGCCAGGTCGGGTTCTTCGACTGGGCCACACTCGGTTTGGCTCATCTCTATCACGGTCTGGATGTCTGGACCCGTGGTAGCGGTGAGTCGAACTGGCTGTTCATCCGGCCTTTGGAGGTAACATTCTTTCACTCTTCACCTTTTATTTCTCATTCTGAACTGTTCAACTTACTGATGTCGTCACTTTTTCTGCTGTAGGTATGGTCCTATGAGTACTGCATCTATCCGGGCGGTCTGAGCGGTGACTCTCCCATCGAGACCAGGAGGATTCCTCGCTATCTGGCCCACTGCCATCACACTTACGCTAGTGGCGAGGATCCCGAGTACTGGCGGAGCTTCCTTAATGATCGGGAGCTGTCTGATGTGAGTACAGGAAGAACCTCTAAATCTTTAGCTTATCTTCTTTTTTTTTTTTTAATCTTAATACACAACAAATACTGATTTCTCCTTCTTTTGTAGCTGTCCCTGACTCCATGGGACTGCGAGGCCTGGAGGACCTACCCGGGCCGGGAGGTGGCTGAGTTGCACACCCGGTCGAGGTTGCTGATGCGCGGGTATTGGGCCAACAGGTATTTTCTCGGAGAGAGGGTCTTTGACACTCCAGTAGCTCCAGCACGGCGGAGGGTGCCTCATGCCCCTCCTCGGCATATGTGTCTACTGGAGGGCTTGACCCGGGAGGACTTGGAGGTAGAGTACAGAGGCTTCTCGGCGAACGATTTCCTGTCCGTCGGTGACTTCCCCTCTTACTTCGCCTCTCAGATGCAGGCACGGCTTCCTGAGGTCCTCGAGTACCCAGGTAACTCATCTGATCTTTTGCTTTATTTACTATTATTACTATTTTCACTGTTTCAAATCGCTGATGCCATTATTTTCTCTGTAACTTAATGCAGGAGCAGAAGACGTACAAGACTGCGGCTCACTACCGAGTTGAGGCAGCGGCTGATGCCGGTGGCGCGGCGGCTCTGGCTGGACTGGCCGGTGTAGTGCTTGGTGACATGCCGTTCCCGCCTGACATGGAGGTGGTGTTGGACCCTAGTCTAGGTTTGGGATCTAGCGTCGTTATTCCTGCTGATCTTCGGCAGGCTCCTCCTACGGTGCAGCTGGACCCTGAGCACGCTACACACGTAAGTCATAAACCGAATTTACAAAGTTAGAAGCATTTTACCTGAGTAGTCTTTTAAATGGATATTCCTTGTTTGCAGGTGCCGGCCCAGAGATACCAAGAGATCTGCCAGCGGTTCGGGTTTGCCCGATCCTACATTGGTCGTCTCTACTCTGAGCGGCACGAGTTGGTATGAACTTTACACATGTCTACCCCTTTTTTGTTTCTTATTATTTTGGTAAACTTTCTTACATATGTCTGCTTTTACAGGAGCTGGAGAACGGTAGGCTGCGGAGGCATCAGTCCCGTCAGTCCAGTGCCGTGAGCCAACTTTAGGTAGAGGTGGAGCGGCTTCGGACGAGACTAGAGGTTGAGGGCATCCCGCTCGATTCTTCTGATGAGGATGAGGATGGTTCTTCTTCCGATGGTGCGCCATCGTCTCCACCTCATCCGACTGTTGCTGGTCTGAGCCATAGGCGGCGGTAGTCGTGCTGCACGTCTCCTCCATTTTTGGATATCTTTTGAACATTTAGTAGTATTATTATTATTATTTTTTTTGATGGTTGTACAGTTATTTATTCTTATTTTCTTTTCATGGTATTATTTACACGCACATTTTTTTATACTTGTTGTATGTGTTTATATTTTACAACTGCGAAGTCTTGTTCCTGCAAAATAAAACACAAACACAAACACGAAAAAGAAAACGGTGTCCCGTTTATTTGCAAAAACGGTGCACCTTGTTAGTGGTCCAGGGACCCATTTATTATAAATAAAATAAAATAATGAACTTAAAATGAGATATCACAAGAATCAATTAGTAACAATGGGTTGTGTCACCTACCTGACAGGGCGATTAACACGGTCATAAAGATTCAACCTCCTTATTGTACCAATCATCCTTTTTATTCATCAATGCAGATATAAATGCTTACCAATTCAAGCGGTCCATACATGAGTGTCTTTTCAACTACTTCTGACAGTGGGCATTAAGTCGAATGATGACAATGCTTCACTCACCGGTCACTTTACCCTGCTATAAATGGGCGTTTCATTTCACTTTTCCTTCGCATCCAATCATTCAAAGCAGATCAATTTCTTAGTTAATCCCTTTTTCATGGCCTTCAGAAGCCAAGTCTCATCTTTGTCCAATCCATCTCTGATAACTTGTGGCAGATTCCCCCTATGGATCAACTTGCCTGGTTAAGATATTTCAAAGACCTAAAACCTAATCATGGCTTCTTGTCTTGGCTCGTTGCTCACTTTAATCCGAACACCATGGTTTTCCGGTTTGAAGACTCTGAAGTGACTCCGACCTACGAAGAAATTTGTGCCGTGATGGATCATCATCCTGAACAAAATGAAACTCCAGCCTTACCCCAGGTCCTAGGTATAATCTAGCTGAGATTGTGACCTCGTGTCCGGTTTATCTCCCTGATGGCATAAACACGGATCAAGGTCTACCTTTGGAGCCTTTTCTCAATAAGGTTTTGTCCATGAACGTGGATCCTTCTTGGATTTGAGCTTGTTGCTTCTTGCTGCTGAATGTGTATGCCATGAAGAACCGTCAGCCCGGAATTGGAGATTTTCGACTTCTGACAGTAGTTCGTGACATGCAGCTGTACCGTCGTACTGTCTTCATGATGATCATGGGAGAAACGATGTGCTGGGTGAGAGATATTGCCCTTCATGTCACCGACTTCAATGTCCATCACCGCGGTTGTCCACTGCTATTGCAAGCCTGGGCTCTAGACAAATTAAGCCTGATTCCTGCAGTTCCCGCTCGCTTAATTCCAACCTATGGGGCTACCATTTTTCAGTCTCGGTCTCGGAGACGCTTTGACTTTGGTGATAACCCTACTATTCGATGGACTTGTCCTTGGTGGAGAATTAGATTGGTCACAACTGGAAGTATGAATCTCAACTATGTGTTGTATGCCAGTCTAGACCGTTCCATGGCCTATTTTCCTAACAGGATCAGCCGTCAGTATGGGATGATACAGCGCGGTCCCAGAGTCCATAACTTCGAGAGCAGTCTTATAACATCACATCTGTTGACCAATTTGGTTGACCGTTGGCGAAATCGAAACACTGTGTACTTAGATGAAGGAATGATGCAGGATACCGTGACACCCGCATATGTCAACTGGTTCTTTGCCCTATAATGATGTCATGCTATGTGAAGATTGGCCTTACTAGAATAAGTTGTTGTCTTTTTCTTTTCTTTTTGTACTCAGGCCATGAGCTTTTATTTAAATGTATCTTCTTTTCTTTCAATTAATGACCTTGATGGCTCTGTCTTTATTAATTTCTGCTTCCTGCACCCATGAGTCAACAGCATACAACAAACTTTTTCCTTTGGAATTATTTGTTGTGTTAGTTATTTGGGCCTCCTGCCCTCAGGTCAATAAATGAAAACTCATAAAGTAAAAATTATTCTGTAAAAACAAAAGCTTACGCTTGGAAACATAAAAGAATGGAGTGACTATTTTATTACCTGCACAAATCAAATAAAAAATAACAAATGTAACTCCTTTATGTATGCATGAACCTATGCATGTGCTAAGGTTTACTTATGGTTTTATATTGATCTTTCTAGGGAAATCACTGAGAAAATGGTGTTCGTCCCTCTGATCAACGTCTTAAAAGAGTTCATTGTTTAGGCAGGGCAAACAGCCAGAACATCTTAGCTCAAATGAGTTGACCTTGGATCAAATAAGCAGAGAGGAAGGTTTTGCATCCTTATACCATAACCCCGGAACAGGGAGAAGAGTTTTGATCTTCAAATCTTTTATTAATCTTTCTTCTTTCCACCATTATACAGAAGTAAAGAAAATTTATTCTAATACAATGGTCATTTGCTCTAACTACTCGATTTCCTATTCTCCTTCAAGTCGGTTTGATGGCATTGAGCAACCAGTCACACATTTATCATGAACGCATGGCATGAATTCCGCATTTAAACTAAGCACCACGCGTTGATCTTGAAAATTTTATTTTGTTCATGCTCTAACTTTTACCTAGGCCGCCCTTTCAGGTTTTCAACCTAGCGAGCTTATTTCTTGCCTAAGCCGCCCTTTCGGGTTTTCAACTTAGCTGATCTCTTTTTTTTTTTTTTTTTTTAATCGAAATCATCATTTCAGACGTAGAACCTTTTCATTTGATCTTGATTGACGATTCGGTTGACAGGCTCTCCTTCCATAGTGACTAATTCAGCGGCGCCTTTAGGTAACAGCTTCTGAATTCTGAACGGTCAATGCCAGTTGGGCTTGAATTTCCCACCAGGATGATGTTGGGCTTCATGGTCCAATAACCTGATCAACACCAAATCTCCGTTCTTTAAAGCCCTTGGATGCACTCGCTTGTTGTAGAAACGAGCAATCCTCCTTTTTCTCATCTGATCCTGGAATCGAGCATTCAGTCTTCTTCCATCTAAGAGTGCCAGGTCTTTGTACCTCTTCCTGGCCCATTCTTCTTCGGTCAGACCCGCTTCTATGAACACTCTGAGAGACTTCTTTTCAAGCTCTACCGGTAACACTGCCTCCATCCCGTATACCAATTCAAAGGGAGAAGCTCCACTTACTGACTTGAAAGTAGTGCGATGCCCCCAAAGCGCGAAAGGAAATTTCTCAGCCCAGCTTCTGTACCTTTCACACATCTTTGATAGGATTCTTTTGACCTCCTTGTTCACTGCTTCTACTGCACCATTAGCCTGAGGGCGATAAGGAGAAGAATGATGATGCTCAACCTTATATCTATAAAGCAATTGGCCAACCTCTGCTTAAAAATGAGAACCATTATCTGTGACTATGTGATGGGGAACACCATAGCGACAGAAAATGTTCTGTTCAATAAATCTTGCCACATGCTTGGCGGTTAGGATCTTATAAGATTGAGCTTCGATCCATCTAGAGAAGTAGTCGACTGCAACCAATATATACTAATGGCCGTTTGATGCTGCTGGCGAGATTTTACCAATGACGTCTATACCCCATGCAGAAAAAGGCCAAGAAGGAGTTGTTGGATGGAGTTCAACAGCAGGTAAGTGGCTTTTATTGTCGTGGTATTGGCAAGTTTTGCAACGACGCACATACTGAACACAGTCGCCTTCCATCTTCACCCAGAAATAACCCAGCCTCATGATTTTTCTTGCTAAGCTCATGCCACTTAAATGAGTACCGCAGTCTCCTTCATGCACCTTCCTCATTATGTCTTCTCCCTCTCCCTTGCTCACACATCTCAGCAACATTCCATCCCAAGCTCTTCTGTTGAGTTCACCATCGGCCAGAACATAATTCAAAGCCATTTTTTTGAGAACTGCACGGTCTTCCTTCGTAGCATTATCAGAAAAAGTACCGTCTTTCATGTACCTCAGGATATCCGTGAACCATGGTTCTTCCTCCGATTCTACCTGATTCACATAATGTTCTTGATAGCACGGGATATTGGCTACGGTAATGATAAATGGCTTTTTCGAAACTTTACTTAAATCCTGCCAAGCCGATGCTAAGTTTGCCAAGGCATCTGGAATTCTGTTATAGGTTCTTCCTATGTGAGTGAAAGTGATCTTGTCGAATAGTGCTGCTTTCTTCAACAAGTACTCAACATAGGGTTTTAGTCTTTCTTCCTCTACCTTCCATCCCTCGTTAGCATGTTCGATAACCAATAACGAATCTCCTATTACTTCGACCTCCTTAGCACCGGATGCGAGGAGAGCTTCCATCCCCATGATGCACGCTTCATATTTTGCCATGTTGTTAGTGACCGGGAATAGTAGTCTCTTGCACATGGTTGTGACTTCACCGTTAGGTGCTTCAATTACAATACCAGCTCCGGCTCCATTTCTGTTGGCTGATCCATCAAAGTACAACTTCCAAGCTCCTGTTTCAACGCACAGCAAGTGTTCATCAGGAAACTCCAATTCCCATGATTCGTCGTCTATCACAGGGTTTTCTGCTAGGAACTCTGCCACGGCTCGGCCTTTGGCCATTTTCTTCGTTACGAACTCCGCATCCACACTAGACATCTGAATCAACCACTTAGACAGCCGTCCCTCTAGAGTAGGTGTTTTCTGCAAATACTTCAACGGATCAATTTTGGAGATGAAAGTGACCTTGAAGGAATCAAAGTAAGGCCTCAACTTCTTTATCGACCATACTACTCCCATGCATGTTTTCTCCACCAAGTTGTACTTCTCCTCTATAGGCAGTAGTTTCTTGCTAATGTAATAGATGGCCTTTTCTACTCCAGCGGCGTCTGGCTGTACCAATATTGCTCCAACTCCTGCATCTTCTACAGATAGATACAAGATTAGAGGTTCTCCTGGTCTTGGTGAACTAAGCACTGGTGAATTCATCAGGTATTTCTTTATGTGGTCAAAGGCCTTCTGGCAGTCCTCATTCCACTTAACTGGCTGATTCTTTTTCAGTAACTTGAAAATTGGAGCACAGGTGATGGATAACCTCGAAATGAACCTGTTGATGTACTGAATCTTACCCAGGAAGCTTCTCACCTGACGTTCTGTTCTCGGCGGTTCCATATCCTGAATGGCTTTTATTTTGTTTGGGTCAACCTCAATCCCGTTAGGTCCTACAACAAAACCTAACAACTTTCCCTTCATTACTCCGAATACGCACTTCTTGGAATTGAGTCTCAAGTTGTACTGCTTGACCCGTGCGAAGAACTTTTCCAACATTTCCGCATGTTCTTCCTGTGTCTTTATCATGATCACCATGTCGTCCACATATACTTCTAACCCTTTATGGATCATATCATGAAACAAAGTCGTAGCCATTCTCTAGTATGTCGCCCCGGCGTTCTTTAATCCAAATGGCATCACTCTATAGCAAAATGTTCTGTCTGTGGTGAAGGCAGTCTTATGCTTGTCCACCAAACCCATCAGTATCTGGTTATATCCGGAGAATCCGTCCATGATAGAATAACATCCCATTCCGGCAGCGCTGTCTATCAAAACATCTATGTGCGAAAGTGGAAAGTCATCTTTAGGTGAGGCTTTATTCAAATCCCTGTAGTCGACACAGACCCTTATCCTCCCATCTTTTTTGAGCACCGGGACTATATTAGCCAACCATTCCGGATAGTGTACTACTTCTAAGAATCCTGCATCCAACTGCTTCTGGACTTCAGCTTTGATCTTATCCTGCCATTCTGGTCTGACCCTTCTCCTTTTCTGTTTCACCGGCTTGATATTCGGGTCAGTAGGGATGAAGTGCTCTGCTATTGATCTGTCAATCCCTGGCATGTCCGCATAGCTCCAGGCAAATACCTCCGAATTTCTTTTGATACATTCTTGAAGATCCTGTCTGAGCTTAGGTTTGAAGTCTGATCCGATTTCAATTATTTTAGGATCTTCGATGGTGCTTAAATTAAATGCAAAATGATGCAATGCATTTATGTCAAATATGCGCGTGGTATAATCAATGTCATGAACATGACAGTCAGGCAAACAAGAAAACAAATAGTCAAAGTTCACTTCCATTGATTGAAATAAAAGAGGAAAACCATCCATATTGTTCTCAAAACAAGCATCAGAAAAACAAAACACAGGTTTAATTGCCTGTTCAATACATTCATTACAAGCATCTTTTATTGCCAGGATCACTTCATCTGGATCTGCATCTCCTTCATCTTCCTCCGGGGTAGCATCTTTCTCGGCCTTTCCATGCTCTATCATCTTCTCCGCTTTCCTCTCTGCCTCTTCGGCGTCCTCAGCAGTTAGAACAGACTGGAGGATCCTCGCCTTGGCTTTTTGCTCTTGCACTAACCTGGAAGCTTCATCCCCAATCCCTAGAAAGTCTTCAAACTCGGATATCTTCTTCAACCAATCAGATTCAGTGCTTGCTTGTGTCATACCCACCATAAACTCAGTCCCATCCACCAGCTGTTCCAAGGAAGGTTCGGGCGACTTGATCAGCTTCTCCTCATAATCAGTCATAAATATCTCCAAACCGGGGTAGGTCTTTTCCCTACTCTGAAATTCCCCTTCAGCTTGTGGAACAAAGAAGATCTGATTCACATTTGACGCTCTAATTGGAGACCGAACCTCATATTTTTCTTTCCTTCTATTTTCAGAATAGCCCAATCCGCGCTTGTCTTGCTGCCCCAATGCCGATGATAGAGGCTCAAACCTTCCTTGCAACTCCCGGCCTAGACCCTTGCCGTATTGCCAATTCATCTTCTTCATCATTTTCCTAGAGAAAGGACTCATTCTATTCATTGCGCTTTTGCTCTTGGTGGGGGGCGCATCGATTACTGCCACCTGAAAACCTGTTAACGGTACTGCTAGCTCTAAACCTTCCACTGTTGCCACACTCAGATCCTCTTGCGCGTTGACTGTCACCACATCCGTACCCCATGTAATTTTTACTTTTCTATGCAAAGTGGACGAAACTGCGCCTAAAGGGTGTAGCCATGGTCTTCCTAGCAAAAGAGCATAATTGGGTAAGATGTCAAGCACAACTACATCTACCCAACTTTCCACAGCTCCCATGGATATCTTTGCTTTAAAAGTCCCTTTTGCATTCCGCATAGTATTATCATAAGCTTTGACCACCATATTTGATGGTTCAAGTTCAGACTCTTCAATTTTAAATTTGGATAGCATCTTTTGCGGACATACACACAGTGCCGATCCATTATGCACCATCACATTCCGGGTATCTCGTCCATTGACGGCGATTTGAATGTACAACGACTTACAGTGGTTTCTTCCTTCTAGTGGAAGGTCTGAGTCAAAGAAAGTGATCTCGCCTATCCTCCGTTGTAGCACATTGATCATATCAACACTTTGAATTCGCGCTGGCACTCTGACAAAAGTCATGGCTTCAAGTAAAGCTTCCCTATGTTCCTTAGATGCTATCAACAAATCCCATATTGAAATGTCAGCTCTTGTTCTTTGTAATTGACTCAGCACTGAACTAGCAGTCACCCCATTAGGTGCCTTGTTCTGACTGATTTGTCCAATCTCAACAGTCTTCTTCTGTCCTTTTACTACCTCTTCCTCTTTCTTCTTTTCCTTCGGCTCCTCTCCGCCTTTCTCTGTCATTGTCTTCTTGGTTCCATCAACAGCAATCTCTTTTCCCTTAGCCTGCACACTGCTCTCGGGATTGTACACCCGTCCACTCCGGGTCAAGCTCTGAACGCCTACCTCATTCACTTCCTCCTCACTGCTATAATACCACTGTTCTTCTTGATCAACTAAGCTTTTCTGAATGGCCAGCTGGAGCTGTTCATCTTCATCCTCTGGTACATCACCCACTTTCACCATGATGCTTTTCTCGATCTCTATCTTCACTGGTGTGAACCCCTACCCCAAATATCATGGCATATGATGCATGTGACTAAGGGTAGAAATGCACGTGAATGTATGAGTCGCCACCTTGTTTAATTGTTTTAGGGTAAACTAGGAAAAAACCCTAAGTGACTCTGATTTTAATTAACCTAGTTACTAGATTAATTATCCCAATGTCTAAGGCATGGTGTGCAAACCCGAGATGGATCCCGAGACTATGTCATGCTGATAAACTAACCATGAATGAATGCTTTGCAGGGTAAATGGTGCAATTGGACCAATGAAACTATTTATGTGATTTTGACTTGTCGCTCGGGGTTAAATCCCAAACGTGCCTACGTACTTCTGTTTGAATGGAAGATCAAAGTCGACGTAGTTTGATAGGCCTTTTTAAAAGGGCTTTGAATGGGTATGCTTAATGCATGAGTGTGTGTATGCTTCGTGCATTTTGTTTAGGCATTTTACCAAAGATTGATTGATTTTTTTAGGCATTTGAGGCCAAAATTGTTGATTTAAGGCTTTTAGCCAAAAAGAATGATTTAGGCAAATTGCTGCCAAAAGATTTATGTGATTTAGGCGATTGTCGCTAAAATGCTTGATTTTAAGGCTTTTAGCCAAAAGTTTGATTAATTTGAAAGCTTTTAGCCAAAGAAGGTTGATTTAGGCAATCTGTTTGCCAAAAGATGATTACTTAGGCGATTGTCGCCAAAATGATTGATTTAAGGCTTTTAGCCAAAATAAGTTGATTAATTTAAGGCATTTTGCCAAAAGATTGATTTAAGCGATTTGTCGCTGAAAGTAGTTAATCTATTTTATGGGCAATGTGTTTGCCAAAAATTGACTAACTGGATTGTAATGTAGGCAATTTTATTGCCAATAAAAACGTGTTTGAATTAAAGCTTTTTAGCCACAATTATTGATTAATTGGACTTAAGCCAGATTTGTTCGAAATAAAGGCGATTATACCATAGCTATTAATTAACTAGGTATTTTAGCCAATATTGTCGGATTTAGGCTTTAATACCACGATTATTTATTAACCGGGCACTTAGCCTAAACTTATTTATTTGAGGCAGTTTATTTGCCTAAAGATGTCATGAATGCATTTATGCAGTTATAAAATTATTAGGAGTAGAAGAGAAGAATGTATGAAATGCTAAAATTAAATAGGCAGAGTTTAGTTCATGTACCTGATTTAATCGACGACCACTTCTTAACTCCAGGTTAAGCTCCTCGTTAAGGGAATAATTAATTAATTTGATTTTTAATGACCAAATAACAAAACAAGGAAAATAATAAAGCTGAATAAAAATGCAAAAAAGCAGTAAAGAATCGTAAAGAGCGTGAGGGAGAAGGAGCGTCCGTCAACACAGACTGAGTGAGTCAAAACGGAGGCCCCGGGGCCGATTTTATAGAAAAAAGGCGACCCGAGGACGCGCCCGCCCTGCTTGGGCGGGCTGGACCGCCCTTGAGGGTGGGCGGGCCCGCCCTTATAAGGCGAGCACATCAACCCATGCCTTTTTTTCTGCTCTAGAGGCTTTTTCGGGAGTTCTGGACCTCCAAAAAATATTTCGGGACCAGTTCTGCGATCCTTGCAATTTTCCAGACGTTTCAAGTACCATATTGGCCTACTTCCGGCGAACTTTCAAAAAGGTCTTCGGTCCGACCGGACTGTTTGCAGTCCGGGAAAACAAACTTTTTGAGCCTCAAAATTTGAGTATTCACAGTTGTCCCTCACCGGCGGCCATAAAGATGATTTATGGGCGTCGGTGGTTGTCTGAAATACAAATTTTGGAGGCGAAAAAACATACGCGTCCAGAAGACCCCCCTTTTGGCCCTTTTTCTTTATAAATAGCTCAAATTTTTCATTTTCATTCATTTCTATCTTTTTACTTCAAAGATCTCTCTCAAATTCTCCCATCCTCCCTTCATCCATGGCTTCTTCGAGTTATAGTAGCGATGAGGATTTTCTAGAGTCCCTGGGGATTTCTGTTGACGAAATCCATGTGATAGCAGATGTCGACACTCATGCTTCTGTCACCGGTGTCTATACCCAGGTCAGTTCCCATGTCACTCTCATTTATTTATTATGTGGGCCTTAGGCCAAAATGGTGAAAATTTTGGGCCTCTGTGGCCTGATTGTGAATTTTCAGGCCTTAAGCCAAATCGTGGTTTCTTGGGCCTCTGTGGCCGAAAGACAAATTTTATTTTCCTGCATTTACCGTCTTATTAGTATGCATGCTAGGGGAGAATTGAGACATTATCCTTAGTAAGGAACTAAAGAATAATTTTAAGTCATTTTACCTTTTAGGATCCAAACATTAGGCTGGATGTAGGCGAGTCCTCTGTTGCTGAGATCCCAATTGACATACTCGACCATAACAGTCCGGTCGGAGCCATCATCAGTCCCTCTCATCTGGACTTTTTAAGACATCTTGAGCTGGGTAGGCAGAATTACAAGAGCCTACTGGGTGCACTGGCTGAGAGATGGTGGGACACCACCAACACTTTCCATTTCCCTTGGGGTGAGATGACGATGACCCCGACTGACTTTTCGGTGATCTTCGGGATTCCTTTTGGCACTCGGCCGATCGAGCTGTATGACGATTGGAGGACTGAGGTCACCCCTGATCGGATGATGGAGCTGATAGGGGTTGACCTGCCTCGAATTGTCAATCCTAACTCTTCTGCCCCGGTTCTGAGTATTTCGAGACACTGGCTATCCTTCCAGGCCCCCGACATTTATGCTAGATACAGGCAGGGAGAGCTAACGGCTACTCAGGTAGCTAGATTCACTCTGTTGCTGCTATTTGCTTCGACCTTCTGGTCTAACAGGAAGGAGAAATTTAATCCTTCTATTCTGAAGAGTTTGGAGGATTTGGCCCATCTTACTGAGTATGACTAGGCCGGTGCTATTCTGAGCCGCATATATGATGATATGTGCGATTTGAGTCGAGGCCACTGTAAGCTCAGCGGGACCTACTATTTCTGGGAGGTAATGTAAAGAACATATTCCCTTTCTGTGTTGTCTTTTTTTCCACTGATCCCTTCTTTCGTTTTGCAGACTTGGGCTTTTGAGTATTTTCCCTACATCCGCCCAGAGCTAACTCATACTGATCTTAGATTAGGGCTGGTACCTTTGGCTTGGAGGTGGTACCGAGCAAATCATCGGTCTGTTCTACGCAAGAAATCTTTAGGAGACCTGCGGACCTTTTTCGATACTTGTACCATGGATCAGGTGAGTGCTTTTTAGTTCTCCTTAAATATGTGGAAATAAAAAGGATTTATTAACACATTTTGCTTCTCTCACATAGGTTGAGGTGGGGGCGATGAACGCCCGACTCCAAAGTTTAATTGAGGCTGATCCCTATTTCCGGCGATCAGAGGCCTTGTCTCGGCAGCGGGTTGTTCTGTCACATCCTGTCTTGAGACGCTATTATTTGGGTGAGAGAGTGGACTTCCAGATTAGGGGCTGCCGCTCCGTTCCTCATCCTCCTCCGGAGGACATGCGGGCGGGCAAACAGATGATTCTTACCGAGGCCCATACTGAGGGCATTCCGCATATGGAATTTATCCGGAGTGGGGATTATGATGAATTTTGCCAGATGTTTCTGATGCAGCCTATTGGATCTCGGCTTGACAGTCTTTCAAGGTCGACTCCTTCCCGGCCGCTTGGCACTCATTCTTCTCGGGCTTCAGGCCCTTCGTCCAGGACCCCAAGGAGGAGGCCTACTACCCGTCCCTCTTCTTCCACTCCAGTGGAGGGTCCGTCTCGGGCCGGCCCTAGCCATTCGGTTGGTGCTTTCAGGGTTCCTCAGGCTATTTTAGAAGCTGCCGGGCCAGTTCATCCGGGCTTGGCCAATTTGCACCTTCCCTACAGCATTCCCTATTACACTCCTGATGGCACTTCGTCTCTTCGGGAGGTCTCTCTAGGGCGTGTGAATCGCCTAGCTCTTCCTCCTGATGACATCACTGAGGTACAGATTAATGAAACTTTCCCAAAAAGGATTCATAAGAGCCTTGATACTGACTTAAAAAAAAACTTTTTTTCTCTTTTTTTTTTTTTTTTTTTTTTAGGTTCCTGTCGGATTAGTCAGTCAGATGATGGAGCTAATTCTCGGTATGCAGGAGGAACTAACTTCAGCCTGGACTCTGCGGGCCTTCGATGATCAGAGGAGTAGGAGGCCCCGCCACAGATAGATGCCAGATTTTCCTGCTTTCCTTTGGATTTTTTTTTTTTTTTTACTGAAGCTCGGCTGTATTTTTTGAACTTTGGCTATGTTCCTGTACTGAACTTTACTTGTACTTGCACTTAGTTAGTAATGAAAAGATATGTATGCATGACTATATATATAAAAAAGATGAAACATTTCTCCCCCCCCCCCCTTTTTTTTTAAAAAAAAAAAAAGAAAATTGAAAAGGACCCATTTTTCTATGTACTAAAAGAAAATAAAAAATAATTTTTTTTTAAAAAAGAAAGAAATTGAAAAGGACCCATTTTTCTATGTACTAAAAAATAAAATTAAATTTTTTTTTTTTTTTTTTTTTGCCGGGCGGGTGTGCCCGCCCTGCTGGGTTAGGCCTTTACCTAATCCTGCCGGTGTTCAGACTTCTTCTGAATATCGGACCTGGTTCATTGCCACTGTCTGGCCGATTGAGAGGCCAAGGAGGACTGCACTGCTGAGTGCACTCGAAGGTTGGGTTCGGACTGATGCTGGTGATGAGGCTGGGACTGGGGAGGAGATTATGCTAACTCCTAAGACAGGCGAGGTGGATCATATCTTAACAGCTAAGGATGACTCAGAGGATGCTGCTCCACGGAGGAGACGGGACACCTAGACTCCTTCAGGCTTTTGGACTTTATCGTTTTTTTTTTTACTTTTCTTTTGGCTGTGGGGTTTTTTCTCTGGATGTATTTTTTTGCTTTGGACTTGGATTTAGACTTCATTATTTGTTTGGACTCTTTTGCTTTCCGCCTGACTTTGGGCTGCTATTGGAATGAGATTTGACTTTTTAGCTTAAATTAAGAAAATCATTTAGCTTTCCAAGCATTTTCCAACTTTATTTATTTCAAGCTCCAATTTTTGCCTAAGCTGCCCTTTCGGGTTTTCAACTTAGCGAGCTTACCCATTTTTGTCTAAGCCGCCCTTTTTGGGTTTTCAGCCTAGCGGGCCCTGACTTTTGCCTAAGCCGCCCTTTCGGGTTTTCGACTTAGTGGGTTTTCCTCTTTTTTTTTTTCTTTTTTTTTCTTGTTTTATTTATTTTTTATTCGGCAAAGAAGAATGAAATTATGAAATGATTTTTTTTATTAATGTTTAGACCGTGCCCAAAGAGGGCTGCTTACATATCTCCGATATATAATTTCTTTTTTCCAAAGAGAATCAGGTCTAATGTAGTTCGTTTTACATTATGCAAATGATTACAACTTACACAAAATATCTTTTTAACTGATCTAAATTACATGGATTAGTGAATTCCAAGCCATCCAAATCAGTCAAAATAACGGCTTCGCCTGACAATATCTTCTTTAACACATAGGGTCCGGCCCAATGAGGCACGTGGATCTATGATTGGCTGTCTAATCTCTTTCAGAACCAAACAACCTTCTTCCAGTCTCCGGTCCTTGACCTTCTTGTTAAAATGTCTTGCCATTCTTCTTTGATAGACTTGAGTTTGGTGGATTGCTCGCAATCGTTTTTCATCCATACCCAAAAGCTGCAAATGATAATTCTCAGCCCAATCTGCTTCGCTGATCTGGCTTTCCCGGATAATCCTTGCCGACCAAACTTCCAGCTCAATAGGCAACACTGCTTCCATTCCATATACTAGGGAGTACGGGGTTGCCCCCGTAGGCGTTCTGATTGAAGTCCTGTATCCCCACAAGGCATTTGGTAACTGTTCATGCCAAGCTCTATGCTTCTGAACCGTCTTCTGCAAAATGACCTTTATAGCCTTATTTGCAGCCTCCACCGCCCCATTTGTTTGTGGACGATAGGGCGAAGACTTGTGGTGCTGAATCGTCTTTTGCTTCAGTAGCTCCAAAAATTCACTCTGAAAGTGAGATCCGTTATCCGTGATGATCTCGAAGGGTGTTTCGTACCGACAAAGGATGTTGGTACGAACGAACTGAGCTACTTTCTTGGCGTTCAAGACTGAATAGGAGGTTGCCTCAATCCACTTAGTGAAATAATCAACAGCAACCAGGATGTATTGATGGCCATTGGAAGCCTTGGGATGGATCTTTCCGATCACGTCTATGCCCCAAGTTGCGAAAGGCCATGGTGAAGCGATGGGATTCAAATTGATCGGAGGCTGCTTTTGCAGCTTGGCAAAAATTTGACACTCATGGCACTTCCGCGCGTGCCTCACGCAATCTGCATTCATGGTTGACCAGTAATAACCTAGATTCGTAATTTTCCGAGCCAGAGCCATCCCGTGCATGTGTGGCCCGGACTCCCCATTATGTACGGAATCCATGATGGCTTGGGCTTCTTCCTCATCGACGCACCTCAGGTGCAGGCCATCCCAACTTCTTTTATACAGAATTCCCCCAGTAAGGAAATACCCAGCTGCTAACTGTCTCAATGTTCGTTGATCAGTCTTTTTGGACCCCTCCGGGTAGGCTTCATTCTGAAGATAGTTCTGTATATCCCAAAACCACGGCTTGTCATCGACTAGATGCATGACATGTGCTGGCTGTTTCTATAGCCGGACTGTCAGGGGTCGAATGACTTGATCTCCCTCTACATTAACCATGGAAGCTAAATGTGAATACTGCAAATAGTCCGGCCGGACCGGAGGCCATTTTGGAAATTTACCGAAAGTATGCCAATATGGTACTTAAAACGTTCGGGACGTCGCGAGGATCGCGGAACTAATCCCGGAATATTTTTTGGAGGTACGAAACTCCCGAAAAAGCCTCCGGAATGTAAAATTAGAAAGTCTGCCGGCCGCGGCGGTGGCAGCAGCCGCCCTTCACGGCGGCGGCAGCCACCGGTGACAGCGGCTCCGGCTACCGTACTCGACGGCCCAACCGCCGGCCGAGCCGCCGAGGTCCGGCGGCCCAGCCGCTGAGCCTCCGGCGGCCGGGCCGCCGAGGCCCGACGGGCCAGCCGCCGAGGCCCGGCGGGACAGCCGCCGGCCATCGGCGATCGAGCCGCTGAGGTCCGGCGGCCGGGCCGCTGAGCCTCCGGCGGCCGAGCCGCCGAGACCCGGTGGCCCAGCCGCTGGTCTTCGGCGGTCGAGCCGCCGAGCCCGGCGGCCCAGCCGCCGAAACAGTCCGATTTTTGCTATAAATAGCAGCCCCGGGCCTCCTATTTCGGCACTCAGTCTGAGCCTCCGGCGGCCCAGCCGCCGAGACCCAGTGGCCCAGCCGCTGAGCCTCCGGCGGCCCAGCCGCCGAAACAGTCCGATTTTTGCTATAAATAGCAGCCCCGGGCCTCCTATTTTCGGCACTCAGTCTGTGTTAACGGACGCTCCTTCTCCCCTACGCTCCTTGAGATTCTTTACTGCTTTTCTGCATTTTTAATTTTAGATTTTATCGCTTTCTTGCCTTGTTACTTGGTCACTAAAATTAAATTAATTAAAATTACCTTAACATGGAGCTTAACCTGGAGTTAAGAAGTGGCCGTCGACTAAATCAGGTACATAAACTAAACTCTGCTTATTTAATTTTAGCATTTCATGCATGCTTCTCTTCTACTCCTAATAATTCTACAACTGCATAAATGCATTACATGTCATCATTAGGCAAATAAGCTGCCTCAATAAATAAATTTAGGCTAATGCCCGGTTAATTAATAATCGTTGTATTAAAGCCTAAAATCCGACAATATTGGCTTAAAAAGACCTAGTTAATCAATAACTATGGTTAATTGCCTTTATTTCGAACAGCCTGGCTTAAGTCCAATTAATCAATAATTGTGGCTAAAAAGCCTTAATCAATCACATGTTGGCAACAAATTGCCTACAATTAAATCAACCACATTTTGGCAACAAATTGCCCACGGTTCAATCAATTTTTGGCAAACAAATTGCCTATAAATTAGATTAACCACTTTTTAGCGACAAATCGCTTAAATCACAATTTTTGGCTAAAAGCCTTCAAACAATTGCTTTTGGCAAATAAATTGCCTTAAGTCAATCAATTTTGGCGACAATCGCCCAATCATCAACTTTTGGCAATAAATTGTCTAAATCAACTCATTTTGGCTAAAAGCCTTCAAATTAATCAATCTTTTGGCTAAAAGTCTTAAAATCAAGCATTTTGGCGACAAATGCCTAAATAATCACCTTTTGGCAAACAATTGCCTAAATCACTCTCTTTCTTGGCTAAAAGCCTTCAAATTAATCAATCTTTTGGCTAAAAGTCTTAAAATCAAGCATTTTGGCGACAAACGCCTAAATAATCACCTTTTGGCAAACAATTGCCTAAATCACTCTCTTTCTTGGCTAAAAGCCTTAATCATTTTGGCGACAAACGCCCAATCAATCAATTTTCGGCAACAAATTGCCTAAATCAATCTTTTGGCTAAAAGCCTTCAAATAAGCACTTTTGGCAAGAATAAGCCCAAGCATCAATTTTTGGCGACAAATCGCCCAATCAACATTTTTGGCATCAAATGCCTAAAAATCAATCAATCTTTGGCAAAAAGCCTAAACAAAATGCACAAAGCATACACACACTCATGCATAAAGCATCCCCATTCAAAGCCCTCTAAAAGAGGCCTATCGAACTACGTTGACTTTGATCTTCGATTCAAACGGAAGTACGTAGGCACATCCGGGATTTAACCCCGAGCGGCAAGTCAAAATCACATAAACACTTTTTCATTGGTCCAATCACTTCATCTTCCTTGCAAAGCATTCACTCATGGTTAATTCATCAGTATGACATAGTCTCGGGATCCACCTCGGGTTCGCAGATTGTGCCTTAGACATTGGGCTAATTAATCTGGTAACTAGGTTAATTAAAATTGGAGTCACTTAGGGTTTTTTTCCTAGTTTGCCCTAAAATAATTAAACAAGGTGGCGACTCACACATCACGTGCATTTCTATCCTTTATCATATGCATTACATGCCTATGTGTTTTGGGGGTAGGGGTTCACAGTTTGGTGACTTCATTGGGGAATTCTATGCAATCTTTTTGCATAAAGAGGACTACAATTGCTGCATAGACTAACCTGCCCTTCTTTAGGGCATTATTTTATTATGCTTTGTTTTGCAGGGTGCCCTAGCATGAATCAAGTGTTCTTTCTTTAAGAGTACTTGATGAGGAGATTTGAACTTAATTGACAGATTTGATTAAAACATTTAAATTTGTTGATTTATTTGCACGATTGAGAATCCTTTTCTCCATTGCATAAAAAATGAATTTCAAATGAATTTCTTCTCTCTCTGTTCAAACTTCTGAGTCTGGATAGCAAGTAGCGCTGATCGGCAGGTCTCTTTGATTATGTCGACGGACAGCCAAAGCGTCCTCCCTGTTACCGCAAACCGCCCCTAATCCTTTTGGGGGTGGCCCATGGGTATGTGTACTGTTGGACCCACGCGAAACTCTTTGTTTCACATGTGGTTAGGTATATCCATGCTCAAGGTTCAAGGGTCCCTTTATAAGCCAATTCTCTATTTGTGTCATAGCCTATAGTACTTATCCTTTAGGACTGTATGCACCCAATGATACGAATCATATCATTAAACGGAGTATGACGTGATGTTGTGTGCATTCATGACATATCATCTCATTAAAAAGAACATTCCATTACAAAAACTGGAAAATCACAATTTGGCCCCTAAGGCCCGAAAATTTTCAATTTGGCCACAGAGGCCCAAAAATTCACATTTGGCCACTAAGGCCCAAAAACCCTCAATTTGGCCAAAGGCCCAAAACAATTTCCAATTTGGCCCCAAAGGCCCAAAAACTCCCGTTTTTGGCCCCTAAGGCCTGAAAAATTCTCAATTTGGCCACAGAGGCCCAAAAGTTCACAATTTGGCCCCTAAGGACCAAAATTCCAAATTTGGCCACAGAGGCCCAAAAATTCACATTTTGGCCATTGAGGCCCAAAAATTCACATTTTGGCCCCTAAGGTCCAAAATTCCAAATTTGGCCCCCGAGGCCCAAAAATTCCCATTTTAGCCCCTAAGGCCCGAAAATTTCTATTTTGGCCACTAGGCCCAAAAATTCCCAGCTTGGCCCCTAAGGCCCAAAAATTCACATCTTGGCCACAAAGGCCCAAAAATTCACGTTTTGCCCCAAAGGCCCAAAAATTCACATTTTGGCCCCAAAGGCCCAAAAATGCCCAATTCGGCCACAGAGGCCTAAAAATTTCCAATTCGGCCACAGAGGCCCAAAGATTTCCAATTTGGCCATGAAGGCCCAAAGGTTCAAGTTTTGGCCCCTAAGGCCCAAAAATTTGCAATTTGGCCACAGAGGCCCAAAAATTCACATTTTGGCCCCTAAGGCCCAAAAAATTTTTTTTGAGAACTAAGGGCCTTTCGAAAAAGTCGAGGTGTCCAGCCCTAAATACCCTACCTTACACTATCTCACATACCCTATGAAAACACCTTCTTTAGGATAGTTTAATCGTTTTGACTATGTCCTTTCACAAGTACCCCTCCAAAGACCGCCAGTACCCGAAACACCAACTGAGCTCTCACCCACAAGTCCAACAGCCCCACCTGCATCAATGGCATCAATCTCTGAGATCCAAAACCTCATTGAACAACTGGAGGCCAGAATGAATGAGGCATTGGCTGCCCAAAGGATCGGCCTGATAGCTGAATTGGGTAATGGAGCTTCCGCTGGAGGGAGTGGACCTGCCGCCTCTAATCAGGGACCTGCTGCTGAACCAACAAACCCTGCTCTTAACCTGGATGACATGCCCTCCAGAACCACTTATGAGTTGGAAGCTCAGAAAATAAGAGAAAAATTGGAATTGCTGGAAAGGTCAGTCACCGCCCTTAAGACACACAAGGAATTGGTGGACATGGACTCCTTGTCCTTGTTCCCCGAAGCAAGACTACCTACAAAATTCAAGATGCCCAACATGGATAAGTTTGATGGAACCACTTGTCCCAAAACCCACCTGAAAATGTATGTGGGTGCCCTCAACCCGTTTGGCCTGAACAGTGAGCTCCTTGCTCAGTTGTTTCAGCAATCTTTGACTGGTGCTGCATTAAGATGGTTTGTAAGCTTGGATCGTTCCAAAATGAAGAATTGGGAGGACATATGCAATGCTTTCAACACGCAGTACCATTATAATATCGAAGTGGATGTTACCCGAAGGGAGCTGGAAACCACTAAACAAAAGAACAATGAGCCCTTCTCCTCGTTCCTTTCGAGGTGGAGAGCCAAAGCTGCTCAAATGATCAACCGACCCTCTGAACAGGAACAAGTTGACATAATAATCAAGAATTTACTGCCTGTCTACCGGTCACAGCTTCAAACACAGTACTTGCCTACGTTCCAATCGCTCATTGCAACGACAACTAAGGTGGAAGACTTGATTCAGTTGGATCAACTCAAAGAAGACTCATACAAGAAGCAGAATCATGCTGGGTCCAGTGAGACAAATGAAATAGCCAGTATAATCCCCACGAATCCTTTACGTGTTGGGAATTTGGGAAACAACCAGCCAAGGAGGCAATATACTAATCTCGGCATGCCGATCCTTTTGGTGTTCCGAGAAGCAGTGAAAGCCAATTTGCTGAAGCCCTTAGAAGCAAGGCCATTACCAAACCCCTTGCCTCGGAATTTCAAAGCCAATGAATACTGTGAATACCATCAAGGACATGGGCATAAGACCGAATCATGCTGGACTTTGAAAAACCGTCTACAAGACTTGGTTGACAATGGGTCCATCATCCCCAAGAGCAAGCTGAACATCAACCAATCCCTCGCCTAACCATGGGATTAATGCAAAAAAATTTTTTGCTGAACAAGAATCGTTCGATCCTTTCGAACATTTTCTTAGAAATAAATGAAGTTTGTGCCTGAGAAGGTTGAGATCAAGCCTCCAAAAGAACAAAGGAATTGTTCAAGACTAACAACAACCTGTCTGATCGATTTAAGCATCGAGAAGAACAAAGTCACTACAGTCAATCCAATCCTAGTCCATCACAGTCCACCTAGAGTCTATCTTTTAGGGTCTAGTTTTTTCTTTTTATTTTCATTTCCATTCAAGTTTTCATTCAATTCAAATTTGTAAATCTAAGTGTCTTTTGTACACAAATTTTGTCTTATCAAATAAAAAGGGATCAGTTTACGCTCCGATCATGTTTATACTCTTTCCCTATCCTTTGCTGTGAAAGCACAAAAAAATAAAAATAAAAAATCGAAAAAAAAATAATAAAAAAATTGAAAAATAAAAAAATGATGACAAAAAAAAGGATAATAAAAAATTGGCAAAGAAAAATGCATTCATCCTTTCATTTGCTCTGCATCAATTAAAGCTGGGGGCATCCTAAGAAGCACCATCAAAGGGGAAGTTTCGAAGGGTAATCATGGAAAGGATCCAGCAAAGGGTACGCAAGACTTCAAACAGTACCGGGGCAAAGCCGATTGAAGGGGTTAGGGCCAGAATGGTTCTCCGAAAACCCAGGAATGGAAGATGCTTCGACAGAGAGGTGTCTGAGTTTTGAGCTTAAATGCGACAGAACAGAGAAGTTATGAATTGGGTTGGGTCTGCACGAAGTCGCAATGCTATCCATACACTACTCAAGTCATCTCAGAATCAAGTTGCCTCGAAATTCTTTATGGAGAGGCTGCTTCTAAGCAAGCAAAAGGAAAAACGGGACAAAAGGGAACCCCTGGTCAAAAGGAAGCAAATAAGCAAAAGAAAAAATGGGTCAAAAGGAACTTCTGCACAAAAGAAAGAAATCAAGGACAAAGCTACAGGAAATCAAGTTATCAAAAACGGGTCAACTACAAGCTCTCCGTTAAATTCAAGCCCGTCAAGGGTAGATGACAAATCATTTCAGCCATAAGGACAAAGACCAAGCGGCTGCTCACATTTTGAAAAAGCAAGTTAAAAGAAGCAGTCATTTCCACAAATTGGATGACAACAACACCTTGAAAATCAAGCGCCAAGCATGGCACAAGTACAAGTGTCCTTATAAACAAGGATCATTTCTCAAAACAAGGAAAACGAAGAGTCTCCTCAAAATTCCTTATGGAGAGGAGAACCATTGAGGAAATAAGTTTCAAATTCAGAGGAAGATAAAGTTCAAGAAAAGGAATCAAATTAACCTCAAGAATTCAAACATGGCGAAGCCACAAACTCAAAGCATAAAAGCTTCTTCAACACTCAAGTTACCACCACAATGTGGGTACTCAAAACTCTTTGTGATGAATACAAGTCATATTTCAGTCAATCAGTGGTAAAACCACTACAACAACAAAGTCAGATTCGCCTAGGGTCATCACTATCATACGAGCTCGAGTCAATAAGTTGATTCAACATCATCAAAGTCGAGAATGAATCCCGTAAAGACATTAAGCCGGGAAGGAATCCCGCGAAGAAATCAAGCCAGAAATGAATTCTGCATCAACATCAAGTCGGGAAAGAATCCCGCAAAGACATCCAGTCGGGAAGGAATCCCGCTAAGACATCAGGCCGGGAAGAAATCCCGCGAAAAAATCAAGCCGGGAAGAAATCCCGCGAAGAAATCAAGCCGGGAAGAAATCCCGCGAAGAAATCAAGCTGAGAAGAAATCTCGCGAAGAAATCAAATCGGGAAGGAATCCCGAAGAAATCAAATCGGAAATGAATTCCACAATCAGCATCAAGTCGGAATTGAATTCTGCCCCAACAGCAAGTCGGAAATAAGTTCCGCACCAAGTCGGAAATAAATTCCGCACCAAGACGGAAAGGAATTCCGCACTAACATCAAGACGGAGATGAATTCCGCACCAGCCGAGCACGAAGTTCGCATCCTGGAAGGAACTACGAAAGACCTGATTCTCCCCATCCCCCGAAGAGTTCTTGGAGATACGTAGGCAGCCGAAAAGGCGCGGTCACAAACATAAGTTGGCATCATAAATAGCAATTTCTCTTTGCCAATATAAAAAAATAAAAAAAAAAGAAAAGAAAAGAAAAATAAAAGCTGGAGCTGAAAACCCAAAAGGGCGGCTTCAGGCAAGAATTGAGCCCGCTAGGCTGAAAACCCGAAAGGGCAGTCTAGGCAAAAGTTAGGGCAAAGAGCCTGCTAGAGTCGAAAACCCGAAAGGGCGGCTACTAGGCAAAAGTTAAGGCAAAAAAAACAAAAAAAGTGCTTTCATGAATTCTCTTAGAGAGTCCATTTTTGTAGGATAAACAGCAAAGTATGTCCTTACAAAAAAAAAATCCCTTTCAAAGGTCTCCATCACCAGTGGTCATTCCACAACGAGTCACAAAAATCGAGTCATTCTCAAAAGTTCATTTTGAAAGCGTCACTCTTTGAGACATTCCTCGAAAAAAAAGAGAGAGAGGAAAATGTTAATTCAATCCCCGGGGTTTCCAAAACAACCCTAAAAATGGCAAACATAATCGTTGAGAGGTAATTCTTTAATACCTCATCTCCACTCGGACCATCGTTTCTTCGATCCTTTCAGACGAGCGTGTCATCCACATTATCTGTTTCCTCGAGTCATATAAGTGGCTTTGTTCTCTTTGATTCCTCAATCGATTGGACAAGTACAACACCAATGTTTTGGAGTATTCCATGGTCAGCACCATTCTGGGGGCAAGAAGTGATAAGAACCTTCACCATTCTCCCATCACAGAAGTAATCACGAAATTTTTTAGTCTTTCATTAAGAAAAAAATTCTAATAAGGGCATCAATTCTCTCAAGCAGGGGGCGAAATCCTCCAAATCGGATTCAGGGGCAAGTGTTATGAAAAAAAGACATGCGCCACCCAGGGTGAAACCCAACCATCGTCAAACCCAGGGTAGAACCCGGTTAATGGTTAACCTTTTTTACATAAAACCTAGGGTGAAACCCTAACCAATAACCAACCATTTTCCACCCAAAACCAAGCCGTTTGATCATTTCGACTTTAGGTGGACCCTTGGTTCTCAAAGAAAAAAATAAAAAATAAAACAAATCTCTTTTCAGGCCCTCACTAAGAGGCAAAATCTCTTTTCAAGCCCTCATTAAGAGGCAAAACATCTTTCCAAGTCCTCTAAGAGGCAAAATTTCTTTTTAAGTCCTCAAAGAGGCAAAAACATCTTTAAGTTGCAAACATAAATCCATGCATTTGATCATTTCATTAAAAAAAAAAAAAAAAACCAACGGCGGGCTTTCCTCTTCTGCCCATCCTCAAAATTTGCTCCTTCAGACAGCCACTAGCTCTCATAAATCATTTTTATGATAGCCAGTGGGGGGCAACTGTGAATACTCAAATTTTGAGGATCGAAAAGCCAGTTTTCCCGGACTGCAAATAGTCCGGCCGGACCGGAGGCCATTTTGGAAATTTATCGGAAGTATGCCAATATGGTACTTAAAGCGTCCGGGACGTCGCGAGGATCGCGGAACTGGTCCCGGAATATTTTTTGGAGGTCCGAAACTCCCGAAAAAGCCTCCGGAACGTAAAATTAGAAAGTCCACCGGCCGCGGCGGTGGCAGCAGCCGCCCTTCACGGCGGCGGTAGCCGCTATCGCTGGTGGCGGCAGCCGCCGGCGACAGCGGCTCCGGCTACCGTACCCGGCGGCCGAGCCGCCGGCCGCTGAGCCTCCGGCGGCCGGGCCGCCGAGGCCTGGCGGGCCAGCCGCCGGCCACCGGCGACCGAGCTGCCGAGGTCCGGCGACCCAGCCGCTGAGCCTCCGGCGGGCCAGCCACCGGCCACCGGCAGCCCAGCCGCCGAGACCCAGCGGCCCAGCCGCAGAGCCTCCGGCGGCCGAGCCGCCGAGACCCGGCGGCCCAGCCGCCGCTCTCCGGCGGTCGAGCAGCCGAGCTCCGGCGGCCCAGCCGCCGAAACAGTCCGATTTTTGCTATAAATAGCAGCCCCGGGCCCCCTATTTTCGGCACTCAGTCTGTGTTAACGGACGCTCCTTCTCCCCTACGCTCCTTGCGATTCTTTACTGCTTTTCTGCATTTTTAATTTTAGATTTTATCGCTTTCTTGCCTTGTTACTTGGTCACTAAAATTAAATTAATTAAAATTCCCTTAACGTGGAGCTTAACCTGGAGTTAAGAAGTGGCCGTCGACTAAATCAGGTACATGAACTAAACTCTGCTTATTTAATTTTAGCATTTCATGCATGCTTCTCTTCTACTCCTAATAATTCTACAACTGCATAAATGCATTACATGTCATCATTAGGCAAATAAGCTGCCTCAATAAATAAATTTAGGCTAATGCCCGGTTAATTAATAATCGTGGTATTAAAGCCTAAAATCCGACAATATTGGCCTAAAAAGACCTAGTTAATCAATAACTACGGTTAATTGCCTTTATTTCGAACAGCCTGGCTTAAGTCCAATTAATCAATAATTGTGGCTAAAAAGCCTTAATCAATCACATGTTGGCAACAAATTGCCTACAATTAAATCAACCACATTTTGGCAACAAATTGCCCACGGTTCAATCAATTTTTGGTAAACAAATTGCCTATAAATTAGATTAACCACTTTTTAGCGACAAATCGCTTAAATCACAATTTTTGGCTAAAAGCCTTCAAACAATTGCTTTTGGCAAATAAATTGCCTTAAGTCAATCAATTTTGGCGACAATCGCCCAATCATCAACTTTTGGCAATAAATTGTCTAAATCAACTCATTTTGGCTAAAAGCCTTCAAATTAATCAATCTTTTGGCTAAAAGCCTTAAAATCAAGCATTTTGGCGATAAACGCCTAAATAATCACCTTTTGGCAAACAATTGCCTAAATCACTCTCTTTCTTGGCTAAAAGCCTTAATCATTTTGGCGACAAACGCCCAATCAATCAATTTTCGGCAACAAATTGCCTAAATCAATCTTTTGGCTAAAAGCCTTCAAATAAGCACTTTTGGCAAGAATAAGCCCAAGCATCAATTTTTGGCGACAAATCGCCCAATCAACATTTTTGGCATCAAATGCCTAAAAATCAATCAATCTTTGGCAAAAAGCCTAAACAAAATGCACAAAGCATACACACACTCATGCATAAAGCATCCCCATTCAAAGCCCTCTAAAAGAGGCCTATCGAACTACGTTGACTTTGATCTTCCATTCAAACGGAAGTACATAGGCACATCCGGGATTTAACCCCGAGCGGCAAGTCAAAATCACATAAACACTTTTTCATTGGTCCAATCACTTCATCTTCCTTGCAAAGCATTCACTCATGGTTAATTCATCAGTATGACATAGTCTCGGGATCCACCTCGGGTTCGCAGATTGTGCATTAGACATTGGGCTAATTAATCTGGTAACTAGGTTAATTAAAATTGGAGTCACTTAGGGTTTTTTTCCTAGTTTGCCCTAAAATAATTAAACAAGGTGGCGACTCACACATCACGTGCATTTCTATCCTTTATCATATGCATTACATGCCTATGTGTTTTGGGGGTAGGGGTTCACACTAAAGTAGCCAGCGCATCGGCAAACTGATTTTTGGCTCGCGGCAAGTAGTGAAAGGATAATTCCTCAAACTGTTGAGCTAATTCGTCCAAGCGTCGTAGGTAAGGAACCAACCGCTCTTCCTTGATTTTCCATTTCCTTAGAGCTTGAGAGACTATTAAGTTGGAATCCCCGAAAACCCTAATGATTTTTATTTCTTTTTCTAGGGCCGCTTCTAACCCCTTGATACAAGCTTCATACTCGGCTTCATTGTTGGTACAATCGAAACCTAGTTTGACTGCGATTGGGACGTACTCTCCACAAGGAGTTTTGAATACGACTCCAACCCCGTTTCCATGGTAATTCAAAGCTCCATCGAAGTACATTTCCCAAACTTCACTTTCCAAGCTTAACAAACCTTCGTCAGGAAATTCTACCTCTGGCATCTGGTCTTCCACCGGTAATTCTGCTAATTGGTCAGCCAAGGCTCCACCTTTCACTGCCTTCCGCTGTACAAATTTTAAATCATAAGCTGCGGGCACTGATACCCACTTAGCCATCTTACAGTCAAGAACCGGCCTCTCCATAAGAATTTCAAGGGGTTCGATTCAGAAATGACATAGGTTGTGTAAGACGAGAGGTAGTGCTGCAGCTTTGTACAAGCCCATACCAGAGCCAAGCACAACTTCTCAATCTTATTGTATTTTAGCTCATATTCCAGCATCCTCTTGCTAAGGTAATACACGGCATTTTCTATCCTCGTATCTTCTGCCTGTTGAGCTAGCATTGCACCCATCGTCTCTTCTGTCACCGATAGGTATAATAACAAAGGCTTTCCCAGCCTTGGTGGCTGTAAAACTGGTGGGGATAGCAGATATTGCTTGACTTGGTCGAAAGCTTTCTGGCAATCCTCATTCCATTTAACCGCTACTCCTTTCCTGAGTAATTTGAAGATCGGACCACAAGTATCGGCCAACTGATAAATGAACCGGCTGATGTACTGTAGCCTTCCCATGAAACCCCGAACTTCTTTTTCCGTCCTCGGTGCTGGCATTTCCAAAATGGCTTTGGCTTTTGAAGGATCGATCTCTATGCCCTTTCGACTGACCATATGCCCCAGAAATACTCTGGATGTAGCTCCAAATAGACATTTCGCCGGGTTGAGCTTTAAATTGTACTTTCGAAGTCTAAGGAAGAACTTCTCAAGTGCTGTTATATGTTCTTCAGCCGTTTTTGATTTGACAACCATGTCGTCCACATACACTTCGACTTCTTTGTGAATCATGTCATGGAAGATGGTTGTCACCATTCTTTGATAGGTTGCCCCGGCATTTTTGAGCCCAAAAGGCATGACCCTGTAGCAGTAGGTTCCCCACTCTGTGATGAATGCCGTTTTCTCTTTGTCTGGCAAATGCATCATTATTTGGTTGTACCCGACAGCGAGATCAGTCAAGGAGACCATCTTGTGTCCGGCCATACGGTCCACCAGCAAGTCAATATGCGGCAGGGGGAAGTCGTCCTTCGGACATGCTTTATTCAAATCCCGATAATCCACACACATTCTGACTTTTCCATCCTTCTTAGGAACCGTCACAATGTTTGCTAACCATGTCGGGTAAGCAATGGGCTCTATAAACTTGTTCTCCAGTTGCTTGGCAACTTCCTCCTTGATTTTCAAGGACCATTATGTCTTCAGCCTTCTAAGCTTCTGTTTCACTGGCTTAGCCTCAGGGTATACTGGAATCTTATGCACCACTATTGCTGGGTCGATTCTCGTGATGTCACTTGCCTTCCACATGAAACAATCGGCAAATTTCTTCAAACATTCACTGACCTGTTCCCTATTCATACAATCAGATGCAATGTATGTATGTTCATTTTCTTCTTTGCCAATTATTATTTTTTCTTTTTCATTTTTTATTTCATTTATTTGATTATTTTTGCTTGGAAATGCTTGGAAAGATAGACACGCAGGGTAGTCAAGAATTTGCAAGCCTTTATTGATTATGACGGAATCGTCTTCAAAAATTACATCAAATTTGAAATCTGGATCCTCTAGATCCGACACAGACGACTCAGAACTGGAACTGGACTCTGACTCGGTTTCAGACTCGGGGTCAGACTCGAATTCAGTACAGGACTTTGTTACAGATTTTGACTCTTGGTTTGACTCGGGAGGGGGTCTATCAGCAGTGCGATCCTCCTCGGCGTACCAGTTGGTGAGAGGTCCTCCGCTTGGCTTGATTAGGTTGAGCAAGTCTCGATTCTCGTCACTTCCGGTGATAACCGCAACCTCGTCAAAGAGACTAGGCTGCATGAAGTCTTCCGCCTCTAGTTCAGTTATGGTTTCGGGCTTGTTGCCCCAGACATCCGAAAATATCTCTAACCCAGGCAGCGTTTTCTTAGCAGCCGAGCAGCGGAATGGTTCTTAGAAGCCACGATAAGGAATCGGTTCTCCCGGTTTGCAGAAGTAACCATTCAGAGTCAAAAGGTAAGGCCGCATCTGTATACCGTCCTTCCCTCTCCTTTTACCTCTTTTAGCTCGGTCTTCGTCAGTAGGCTCGTAGCCTAGTCCATAGGTCCCCTCATTCACCGGACATTCCCAGGCTTGTAGTGCGGGGTATGTTTTTCCGGATCTTGCCATAATCATTCCTGGCAGATAGGACATTTTCAGCATCAGAGGCACTATGCAGTTTATTTGCACCGTCCCAAAATCAAAGAGAACTCGAGAGCTCGCAGTCTTTCCCTCTATGAACTGCACGGTGTCGTATTGAAATCCAGAAAGGGGTAAATTGGCAGTTTCAGGGTTAACCTCAAAGAGAGGCTGGCCCTTTGGCCTTTTCAGCTGGCTGTAGTCATCCCCTTGAATGGTGATAACTTTGTCCTCATAGGGAAACTTGACCTTTTGGTGCAAGGATGAGGGTACTGCCCTAGTGTGATGTATCCAGGGTCGGCCCAGAAGTAGATTGAAACTAGTCAGTACATCAATTACCTGGAATGGGACTTCCATTACAGCCGGCCCAGCAACCCCTAACTTTAGTGTAGCAACCCCCAACACTTCCCTCCGGGTACTGTCATAAGCTTTCACTATTTGGTCGGATGGAGTGAAATCTGTTTCCTCCAACCCCAGACAGCTGGCTACCCTTAGTGTGCAGACGTTTAGTGCTGACCCATTATCAATGAGAACCATGGGCACAGTTTTGTCTCTGGTCTGGACGATAACATAGAGGGCATTGTTGTGACTGCCTCCCTCCTTGGGTAAGTCATCGTCAGAGAACCCGATGTTCTGCATTTTTGATGATTGGGTAAGGGTGGATACTAGCACTTCGGGGCTAACCTCCACTGATGTCTGCAGCTGACTCAAAGCCTTGCAAAGAGCTTGGCGATGAGGAAAGGATGATGCTAGCAGTTCCCAGATTGACACTCTAGCTTGGGTCTTTTTCAACTGTGAAAGTACCGGGTCTTCTTTTAGCTCCTCTGCCTTCTGATAGGGTTTATTTTGGATTTTGTCCAGGACCAACGGTTCATATTGTCTCCCGCTCCTGGTTATAGCATTAAGTTCTTCGGTTAGGTCATTCAGATCCAGGACACAGATGTTATTCATCTCCAGGAACAATTCGAAAGGATCGACCAGTTCCTGGTCAGCCATAATAGCATTTACCCCGTGATTTGGTAAGGGATTAGTGCTAATATTTGGCTTACTTCTTGGAATAATAGAGCCGTTGTCCACCAAGTCTTGGATACGGTTCTTAAGCGTCCAACACGCTTCAGTCTTGTGCCCATACCCCTGATGGTACTCACAGTATTCATCAGCTTTGTAATTTCTCGGTAATGGGTTTGGTGGTGGCCTTGCTTCTAAGGGCTTGATGTAGTTGGCCTTGACAGCCTCTCGGAAAACCAAAAGGATTGGCATCCCGAGATCAATATAGGTTCTTCTGGACTGGCTGCCATTTCTCATGTTCCCCACACGCAAAGGGTTAGTGGGGGTGATGCTTGCCACTTCGTGGACTTTACTAGCTTGGCTAGGTTTCTTGTACTTTGAGGTTCCTGAGTCTTCTTTCAGTTGCCCCATTTGAATCAGATCTTCTACCTTCGTAGCAGTGGCAATGAGCGACTGGAATGTTGGTAGATACTGGGTCCGCAACTGCTGTTGGTAGACAGGTTGTAGGTTCTTGATTATTATGTCTACCTGCTCTTGCTCAGAGGGCCGGTTAATCATCTGGGCGGCCTTGGCCCTCCACCTCGTAAGGAATGAGGAAAAGGGTTCATTGCTTTTTTGCTTGGTGGTTTCTAGTTCTCTTCGAGTGACATCCACCTCCATGTTATAGTGGTACTGTGAATTGAAGGCATTACAGATGTCTTCCCATGTTTTCATCTTAGAGCGGTCCAAGCTAACAAACCACCTCAAAGCAGCACCGGTGAGAGATTGTTGGAACAACTGAGCAAGGAGCTCGCTGCTCAAACCAAACGGGTTAAGAGCACCCACATACATCTTCAAGTGAGTTTTAGGACAAGTAGTTCCATCAAATTTATCCATGTTGGGCATCTTGAACTTGGTTGGCAGTCTTGCCTCGGGGAACAAGGACAAGGAGTCCATGTCCACTACTTCTTTGTGGGTTTTGAGAGCAGTGATAGACCTTTCCAGGAGTTCTAGCTTCTCTCGCACTCTCTGAGCTTCCAGCTCAAAAGCAGTTTTGGGTGGCACATCATCCAGGGTTAGGGTGGGGTTTGTTGGTTCAGCAGCAGGACCCTGATTGGAGGCAGCAGGTCCACTTCCTCTGGCCGAATTTCCATTACCATTCCCATTACCCAATTCAGCTATCAGGGCAGCCCTTTGGGCGGCCAGGGCCTCATTCATTCTGGTCTCCATTCTGGCCTCCATTTGTTCAATGAGGGTTTGGATATTAGCAAGCGATGCCATTGGTGTAGGTAAAGCTGTCGAAGTTGTAGGTGAAGCTGGTGTAGCTGGTGAAGCTGGTGAAGCTGGTGATAGTACTGTAGGTGTAGCTGGCACAGATGTGGGCACTTGGATCGTGGGCACCTGTAAGGATAAGGGTAGCTGGATTAGGTACAGTGGTTGGTGTGTCAAGGTAACTGATGTAGATCGACCCTTTTGTCCGACTGTGCATGGATGAGAAGAGTGTTTCATGCTCTCTTTATGTTTACCCCATGTTTATGATATGTCGTGAATCCGCATAACAACACGTCATAATCTGTTTAATGAATATGATTCACATCATTGGGTGCATACAGTCCTAAAGGATAGGTTCTATAGGCTATGACTCAAATAGAGAATCGGCTTATAAGGGACCCTTGAACCTTGAGTATGGATATACCTAACCACATGTGAAACAAAGAGTTTCATGTGGGTCCAATGGTACGCATACCCATAGGCCACCCCAAAAGGATTAGGGGCGGTTTGCGGTAACAGGGAGGACGCTTTGGCTGTCCGTCGACATAATCAATGAGACCTGCCGATCAGCGCTACTTGCTATCCAGACTCAAAAGTTTGAACAGAGAGAGAAGAAATTCATTTGAAATTCATTTTTTATGCAATGGAGAAAAGGATTCTCAATCGTGCAAATAAATCAACAAATTTAAATGTCTTAATCAACTTTGTCAATTAAGTTCAAATTTCCTCTCATCGAGTATTCTTAAAGAAAGAACACTCGATTTATGTCAAGGTACCCTGCAAAACAAAGCATAGTAAAATAATGCCCTAAAGAAGGGCAGGTTAGTTTATTCAACAATTGTAGTCCACTTTTATGCAAAAAGATTACATAATTCCCCAGTGAAGTCGCCAAACTGTGAACCCCTACCCCAAATATCATGGCATATGATGCAAGTGACTAAGGGTAGAAATACACGTGAATGTATGAGTCGCCACCTTGTTTAATTGTTTTAGGGTAAACTAGGAAAAAACCCTAAGTGACTCCGATTTTAATTAACCTAGTTACTAGATTAATTATCCCAATGTCTAAGGCATGGTGTGCAAACCCGAGATGGATCCCGAGACTATGTCATGCTGATAAACTAACCATGAATGAATGCTTTGCAGGGTAAATGGTGCAATTGGACCAATGAAACTGTTTATGTGATTTTGACTTGCCGCTCGGGGTTAAATCCCAAACGTGCCTACGTACTTCCGTTTGAATGGAAGATCAAAGTCGACGTAGTTCGATAGGCCTTTTTAAAAGGGCTTTGAATGGGTATGCTTAATGCATGAGTGTGTGTATGCTTCGTGCATTTTGTTTAGGCATTTTGCCAAAGATTGATTGATTTTTTTAGGCATTTGAGGCCAAAATTGTTGATTTAAGGCTTTTAGCCAAAAAGAATGATTTAGGCAAATTGCTGCCAAAAGATTTATGTGATTTAGGCGATTGTCGCCAAAATGCTTGATTTTAAGGCTTTTAGCCAAAAGTTTGATTAATTTGAAAGCTTTTAGCCAAAGAAGGTTGATTTAGGCAATCTGTTTGCCAAAAGATGATTACTTAGGCGATTGTCACCAAAATGATTGATTTAAGGCTTTTAGCCAAAATAAGTTGATTAATTTAAGGCATTTTGCCAAAAGATTGATTTAAGCGATTTGTTGCTGAAAGTAGTTAATCTATTTTATGGGCAATGTGTTTGCCAAAAATTGACTAACTGGATTGTAATGTAGGCAATTTTATTGCCAATAAAAACGTGTTTGAATTAAAGCTTTTTAGCCATAATTATTGATTAATTGGACTTAAGCCAGATTTGTTCGAAATAAAGGCGATTATACCATACCTATTAATTAACTAGGTATTTTAGCCAACATTGTCGGATTTAGGCTTTAATACCACGATTATTTATTAACCGGGCACTTAGCCTAAACTTATTTATTTGAGGCAGTTTATTTGCCTAAAGATGTCATGAATGCATTTATGCAGTTATAGAATTATTAGGAGTAGAAGAGAAGAATGTATGAAATGCTAAAATTAAATAGGCAGAGTTTAAGCTCCTCCTTGTCCCTTGTCCTCATATCATCATTGGGTCAGGTGGAGGCATAAAATCACGCGTCAACAGTCATATGCATCATATGCCTAGTATTCGGGGTAGGGGTCCATAGTTTGGCGACTCCGCTGGGGAATTATGTAATCGTTTTACATAAAGTGGACTACAATTATTGTGTAAACTAACCTGCCCTTCTTTAGGGTATTATTTTACTATGCTTTGTTTTGCAGGGTACCCTAGCAAGGATTAAGTATTCTTTCTTTAAGAATGCTTAATAAGGAAAGTTTGGACCTAATTGAAATTTACTTTAAATCATTTAAATTTGTTGATTTATTTGCACGATTGAGAATCTTTTTCTCCATTGCATAAAAAAATGAATTTCAAATGAATTTATTCTCTCTCTGTTCAAACTTCTGAGTCTGGATAGCAAGTAGCGCTGATCGGCAGGTCTCTTTGAATATGTCGACGGACAGCCAAAGCGTCCTTCCTGTTACCGCAAACCGTCCCTAATCCTTTTGGGGATGACCCATGAGTATGCGTACTGTCGGACCCATGCGAAACTCCTTGTTTCATATGTGGTTAGGTATATCCATGCTCAAGGTTCAAGGGTCCCTTAATAAGCCAATCCTCTATTTGTGTCATAGCCTATAGAACCTATCCTTTAGGGCTGTATGCACCCAATGATGCTGAATCATTCCATTAAAATGAATTATGTTGTGATGTTGTGCGCATTCACGCATTCATCCCATACTTCACAAAAAAAAAAAAGGGTCTGGAAGATGATAAAAAAGAGAATCTTAAAAAAAAACATTCCATTTCAAAGCTGAAAAATTACATTTTGGTCCCTAAGACCTGAAAAATTACATTTTGGTCCTTAGGCCCAAAAATTCACATTTTGGCCCCTAAGGCCCAAAAAAAAAAAAAATTTCTTGAGAACTTAGGGCCTTTCGAAAAGTCGAGGTGTCCAGCCCTAAGCACTCTACCTTACATATCACATCCTATTGGGTCCTATCCTAGGTGTCCTAGCATACCAACATTACCCTACCACACAGGGTCAAACCGTCCCATCTCATAGGGTCAAGTCATTCTTCCCTATACCAACACTACCCTACATTGTTTGGTCATACCACCCCACATCACAAGGGTCAAGTCCAAATACCTTACCCATACACTACCCTGCCTCACACTATCTCACATACCCTATGAAAACACCTTATATAGGATAGTCTAATCGTTTTGACTATGTCCTTTCATAGGTACCCCTCCAAAGACCACCTGTACCCGAAACACCAACTGAGCTCTCACCCACAAGTCCAACAACCCTGACTGCACCAATGGCATCACTGTCTGACATCCAAAATCTCATGGAACAACTCGAAGCCAGAATAGAGACTAGAATGAATGAGGCATTAGCTGCCTAGAGAACTGCCCTAATTGCTGAACTAGGTAGTGATAATGGAAATGGGGCTTCAGCTGGGGGTAATGATCCTGCTGCCTCCAATCAGGGACCTGGTGCTGCACCGACGTCCTCAAACCCTGCCTTGGATGACATGCACTCTGGAACTGCATCTGAGCTGGAAGCTCAAAAAATGAGAGAGAAGCTGAAATTGTTGGAAAGGTCTATTACTGCCCTCAAGACACACAAGGAAGTGGTGGACATGGACTCCTTGTCCTTGTTCCCCGAAGCAAGATTACCTACAAAATTCAAGATGCCTAATATGGACAAGTTTGACGGAACCACTTGTCCCAAAACGCACCTGAAAATGTATGTGGGTGCCCTCAACCCGTTTGGCCTGAACAGTGAGCTCCTTGCTCAGTTGTTTCAGCAATCTTTGACTGGTGCTGCATTAAGATGGTTTGTAAGCTTGGATCGTTCCAAAATGAAGAATTGGGAGGACATATGCAATGCTTTCAACACGCAGTACAATTATAATATCGAAGTGGATGTTACCCGGAGGGAGCTGGAAACCACTAAACAAAAGAACAATGAGCCCTTCTCCTCGTTCCTTTTGAGGTGGAGAGCCAAAGCTGCTCAAATGATCAACCGACCCTCTGAACAGGAACAAGTTGACATAATAATCATGAATTTACTGCCTGTCTACCAGTCACAGCTTCAAACACAGTACTTGCCTACGTTCCAATCGCTCATTGCAACTGCAACTAAGGTGGAAGACTTAATCCAGTTGGGTCAACTCAAAGAAGACTCATACAAGAAGCAGAATCATGCTGGGTCCAGTGAGACAAATGAAATAGCCAGTATAATCCCCACGAATCCTTTACGTGTTGGGAATTTGGGAAACAATCAGCCAAGGAGGCAATATACTGATCTCGGCATGCCAATCCTTTTGGTGTTCCGAGAAGCAGTGAAAGCAAATTTACTGAAGCCCTTAGAAGCAAGGCCATTACCAAACCCCCTGCCCCGGAATTTCAAAGCCAATGAATACTGTGAGTACCATCAAGGACATGGGCATAAGACCGAATCATGCTGGACTTTGAAAAACCGTCTACAAGACTTGGTTGACAATGGGTCCATCATCCCCAAGAGCAAGCTGAACATCAACTAATCCCTTGCCTAACCATGGGATTAATGCAAAAAAAAAATTTGCTGAAAAAGAATCGTCCGATCCTTTCGAACTTTTCTTAGAAATGAATGAAGTTTGTGTCTGAGAAGGTTGAGATCAAACCTCCAAAAGAACAATGGAATTGTTCAAGACCAACAACAACCTGTCCGATCGATTTTAGCATCGAGAAGAACAAAGTCACTATAGTCAATCCAATCCTAGTCCATCACAGTCCACCTAGAGTCTATCTTTTAGGGTCTAGTTTTTTTTTCTTTTCATTTTCATTCCCATTCAAGTTTTCATTCAATTCAAATTTGTAAATCTAAGTATCTTTTGTATACAAATTTTGTCTTATCAATAAAAAGGGATCAGTTTACGTTCCAATCATGTTTATACTCTTTCCCTATCCTTTCCTGTGAAAGCAAAAAAAAAAAAATCGAAAAAAAATAATAAAAAATTAAAAAAAAATGATGATAATAAAAATTGGCAAAGAAAAATGCATTCATTTGTTCTGCATCAATCAAAGCTGGGGGCATCCTAAGAAGCACCATCAAAGGGGAAGTTTTGAAGGGTAATCATGGAAAGGATCCAGCAAAGGGTACGCAAGACTTCAAACAGTACCGAGGCAAAGCCGATTGAAGGGGTTAGGGCCAGAATGGTTTCTCTGAAAACCCAGGAATGGAAGATGCTCCGACAGAGAGGTGTCTGAATTTTGAGCTTAAAAGCGACAGAATAAAGAAGTTATGTTTGGAATTGGGTTGGGTCTGCACGAAGTCGCAATGCTATCCATACACTACTCAAGTCATCTCAGAATCAAGTTGCTCGAAATTCTTTATGGAGAGGCCGCTTCTAAGCAAGCAAAAGGAAAAACGAGACAAAAGGAACCCCTGGTCAAAAGGAAGCAAATAAGCAAAAGAAAAAAATGGGTCAAAAGGAACTTCTGCACAAAAGAAAGAAATCAAGGACAAAGCTACAGGAAATCAAGTTGTCAAAAACGGGTCAACTACAAGCTCTCCGTTAAATTCAAGCCCGTCAAGGGTACATGACAAATCATTTCAGCCATAAGGACAAAGACCAAGCGGCTGCTCACATTTTGAAAAAGCAAGTTAAAAGAAGCAGTCATTTCCACAAATTGGATGACAACAACACCTTGAAAATCAAGCGCCAAGCATGGCACAAGTACAAGTGTCCTTATAAACAAGGATCATTTCTCAAAACAAGGAAAAGGAAGAGTCTCCTCAAAATTCCTTATGGAGAGGAGAACCATTGAGGAAATAAGTTTCAAATTCAGAGGAAGATAAAGTTCAAGAAAAGGAATCAAATTAACCTCAAGAATTCAAACATGGCGAAGCCACAAACTCAAAGCATAAAAGCTTCTTCAACACTCAAGCCACTCAAGTTACCACCACAATGTGGGTACTCAAAACTCTTTGTGATGAATACAAGTCATATTTCAGTCAATCAGTGGTAAAACCACTACAACAACAAAGTCAGATTCGCCTAGGGTCATCACTATCATACGAGCTCGAGTCAATAAGTTGATTCAACATCATCAAAGTCGGGAAAGAATCCTGTAAAGACATCAAGTCGGGAAGGAATCCCGCAAAGACATCAAGCCGGGAAGGAATCCCGCGAAGAAATCAAGTCAGAAATGAATTCTGCATCAACATCAAGTCGGAAGGAATCCCGCAAAGACATCAAGCCGGGAAGAAATCCCACGAAGAAATCAAGTCAGAAATGAATTCTGTGTTAATATAAAGTCAGGAAGGAATCCCGAAGAAATCAAATTGGAAATGAATCCACAATCCGCATTAAGTCAGAATTGAATTTTGCCCCAACAGCAAGTCGGAAATAAATTCCACACCAAGACGGAAAGGAATTCCGCACTAACATCAAGTCGGAGATGAATTCCGCACCAGCCGAGCACGAAGTTCGCATCCCGGAAGGAACTACGAAAGACCTGATTCTCCCCATCCCCCGAAGAGTTCTTGGAGATACATAGGTAGCCGCAAAGGCTCGGTCACAAACATAAGTTTGCATCATAAATAGCATTTTCTCTTTGCCAATATAAAAAATAAAAAATAAATAAAAAAAAGAGAAGAAAAGAAAAATAAAAGTTGGAGTTGAAAACCCGAAAGGACGGCTTGAGGCAAGAATTGAGCCCGCTAGGCTGAAAACCCGAAAGGACGGTCTAGGCAAAAGTTAGGGCAAAGAGCCTGCTAGAGTCGGAAACCCGAAAGGGCGGCTACTAGGCAAAAGTTAAGGCAAAAAAAAAAAAGTGCTTTCATGAATTCTTTTAGAGAATCCATTTTTGTAGGATAAACAGCAAAGTATGTCCTTAAAAAAAGAAAAAAAATCCCTTTCAAAGGTCTCCTTGAGAGTATATAAATCATTTTTTCCAAGAATCACTGAGTTCCCTCGAGTCAAAATTCACTACAAGAAAAATTTGAGTCTCTAAATCGAGTCTCCAATGAGTCTCTAAAATCAAGTCTCCATCACCAGTGGTCATTCCACAACGAGTCACAAAAATCGAGTCATTCTCAAAAGTTCATTTTGAAAGCGTCACTCTTTGAGTCATTCCTTGAAAAAAAAGAGAGAGAGGAAAATATCAATTCAATCCCCGGGGTTTCCAAAACAACCTTAAAAAATGTCAAACATAATCGTTGAGAGGTAATTCTTTAATACCTCGTCTCCACTCGGACCATCGTTTCTTCGATCCTTTCAGACGAGCGATGTCATCCACATTGTTCGTTTCCTCGAGTCATATAAGTGGCTTTGTTCTCTTTGATTCCTCAATCGATTGGACAAGTACAACACCAATGTTTTGAAGTATTCCATGGTCAGCACCATTCTGGGGGCAAGAAGTAATAAGAACCTTCACCATTCTCCCATCACAGAAGTAATCACGGAATTTTTAGTCTTTCATTAAGAAGAAATTCTATTTCAGCTAATAAGGGCATCAATTCTCTCAAGCAGGGGGCAAAATCCTCCAAGTCGGATTCAGGGGCAAGTGTTATAAAAAAAAACATACACAACCCAGGGTGAAACTCAACCATCGTCAATCTCTTTTACACAAACCCAGGGTAGAACCCGGTTAATGGTTAACCTTTTTTTTTTACATAAAACCTAGGGTGAAACCCTAACCAATAACCAACCATTTTTCACCCAAAACCAAGCCATTTGATCATTTCGACTTTAGGTGGACCCTTGGTTCTCAAAGAAAAAAAACAAAAATAAAACAAATCTCTTTTCAAGCCCTCATTAAGAGGCAAAACATCTTTTCTAGTCCTCTAAGAGGCAAAATCTCTTTTCAAGCCCTCATTAAGAGGCAAAACATCTTTCCAAGTCCTCTAAGAGGCAAAATCTCTTTTCAAGCCCTCATTAAGGGGAAAACCTCTTTTTCAAGTCCTCTAAGAGGCAAAATTTCTTTTTAAGTCCTCAAAGAGGCAAAAACATCTTTAAGTTGCAAACATAAATCCATGCATTTGATCATTTCATTTCAAAGAAAAAAAAACAAACGGCGGGGTTTCCTCCTCTGCCCATCCTCAAAATTTGCTCCTTCAGACAGCCACTGGCTCTCATAAATCATTTTTTATGATAGCCAGTGGGGGGCAACTATGAATACTCAAATTTTGAGGCTCAAAAAGCCAGTTTTCCCGGACTGCAAACAGTCCGGCCGGACCAGAGGCCATTTTGGAAATTTACCGGAAGTATGCCAATATGGTACTTAAAACGTCCGGGACGTCGCGAGGATCACGAAACTGGTCCCGGAATATTTTTTGGAGGTCCGGAACTCCCGAAAAAGCCTCCGGAACGTAAAACTAGAAAGTCCGCCGGCCGCCCTCCCGCCCGATTTTTGCCTATAAATAGGCCCCGAGTCCTTAGTTTTTACTCACTCAGCCTGTGTTGACGGACGATCCTTCTCTCCTACGCTCCTTGCGATTCTTTATTGCTTTTCTGCATTTAGCATAGGCTTTTATTATTTTATTGTTGTGATACTTGGTCACTTAAATTAAAATTAAATTAATCAATATTCCCTAAACGAGGAGCTTAATTTGGAGTTTTCAAACTGAAGCTAAGAAGCGGCCGTCGATTAAATCAGGTACATAAACGAAACTCTGCCTATTTAATTTTAGCACTTCATGCATATTTCTCTTCTACTCTTAATTCTGCAACTGCATAAATGCATTCACGTCATTAATTTGGCAAAATAAAACTGCCTTAATTAAATATGATTAAGCTTAAATGCCCGGTTAATTAATAATCGTGGTATTAAAAGCCTAAATCCGACAATATTGGCTAAAGCCTAGTTAATTAATAACTATGGTATAATCGCCTTTATTTCTAACAATCCGGCTTAAGTCCAATTAATCAATAATTGTGGCTAAAAGGCCTTAATAAAACACGTTTTTCCTTGGCAATAAATTGCCTACATTGCAATTCAATTGATCTCTTTTGGCAAACAAATTGCCTATAAGTAGATTAATCTTTTTTAAGCGACAAATCGCTTAAATCGAAATTTTGGCTAAAAAGCCTTCAAATAATCACTTTTGGCTAAAAGCCTTAAAATCAATCAATTTTGGTGACAATCGCCCAATCAACACTTTTGGCAAACAAATTGCCTAAATCAACTCATTTTGGCTAAAAGCCTTTAAATAATCAATTTTGGCGACAATGCCTAAATCATATCAATTTTTGGCAACAATTGCCTAAATCAACCTTTTTGGCTAAAAGCCTTAAATCAACACTTTTGGCAACAAATGCCTAAATCAAATCAATCAATTTTTGGCAAAATGCCTAAACAAAATGCTCAAAGCATACACACACTCATGCATTAAGCATACACATTCAAAGCCCTTTTAAAAGGCCTATCGAACTACGTCAACTTTGATCTTCCATTCAAACGAAAGTACGTAGGCACGTTAGGGATTTAACCCCGAGCGGCAAGTCGAAATCATCAAAACATTTCATTGGTCCAATTATATCATTTACCTTGCAAAGCATTCATTCATTCGGTTAATTCATCAGCATGACATAGTCTCGGGATCCACCTCGGGTTCGCAGACCATGCTCTTAAACATTGGGATAATTAATCTAGTAATTAGGTTAATTAAAATTGGAGTCACTTAGGGTTTTTTCCTAGTTTACCCTAAAATAATTAAACAAGGTGGCGACTCATACATTCACGTGCATTTCTGCCCTAGTCATATGCATCATATGCATAGTATTTGGGGTAGGGGTCCACAGACTTGCGCTAGGGTTACGTCACGCAGCTATGAGCTGCGTGACGGCACTCATAGTTCCATCACGCAACCTAACCAGGATGACATCACTGGGACAAGCTCATGTAACTGTTTTTGCTTTTTGTGTGGATTCGCGACAACTGTATGAAAAGTGAGCTGAGTCACGCAGCTCTCGGGTCCATCACGCAGCTATTACCTGCGTGATGCAGCTCTGTTCTGTTGCCCTGCCCATATAAATACAGCATTTTTATGCTTTAAACGGGACTTTTTGCACTTTTGGACTTAGAAAAAATTGGAGGCCGTGGCTAGGGTTTTCTACAAGGACTCCACTGAGTTGTCTTGAAGAAAATCAAGCCATTAGAGATAAAATAGATTGAAAACCCAAAACAAAAGTGACAAAAAGAGAAAAGAGAAAAAAGAGGAGAGAAAAGAAAAAGAAAAAGAGTTTTCGATTAAAACTTTGCAAAAGGGCTTTCTGTGATCCTAAAACAACGTTCCAAAACTCGTGCAATCCTCAAATCTGAGGGTTAGGTAATCATTTAAACCCTCTTTGTTATTTTTAGTCGTTAATCTTTTAAATATTTTGTTTTATTAGTGTTTGGTTAGTTTGGTATTGATTAAGTAATATTTTGCCCGTTATTGAGTGTATCTGAGTAATATTAAACCTCTGTTGATAAAAAGAACACGTAAAAAGGGTAGTTTGAAAGGTAGTTATGGACCAGAGCAGCTGCGTCACGCAGCTACTACCTGCGTGACGCAACTGTTCATGTCCAGAAGAAGTTGACTTTGTCCGGACCACTTACGTGACGGAACTGTTCGTAATCAATAAATTTATTTCGTTTATGTTTTGTTATTTAATATTATGTTTTAAATAAATGATTAATGAATCTGGGAATATTGATAAAGTCACGAACAGATGTGTCACGCAGCTAGGAGTTCCATCACGCAACTGTTCTTCATAGAACAGCTGCGTGACGCAACTATTCTAGGGTTCCAGAATAGTTTTACTTTTTTTTAATCTAATTTCGTGTAATTAAATAAAAGTTTTATTTTTAATTCAAGAAATAACCAATAATGGGCAGATTATGATTTAATCATATCAATTAGGTTATTATTTTATTATGCATGTTTATAGGATTTTAGGGTTTATTATGTTTTAATTAAATATAATCTTTTGCAAATTCGGTTTGTGGCCTGCCTTTAACCATAAGGCAAGAGCGGGTCTTTTAATTATTTTTATTATGGGTGGATGATTGATGTGATTATGAATGATTATGAATGCAATGAATGGATCTATTTGGGACGATTAATTAATTTTCCACATAGGAACTCGGTTCGATTTATTCGGGTTGGGTTTAATTAAATAAATTGGCTTTTCTAAATTAAAATAAATTAGAAATTGTAGGTTAAAAGAGGCTGGTTTTCTGGGAGTCGGCTTCCAACGGGCCGGCGTACCCAATTCCCTTACCTAGAACCGCATACGGCGCGCTTGACCAGTTTTTCAAATATTTGGCCTTAAATAGAATTGGGTTTAAAATGAAGTCACTTTTATAAAATAAAATTGGAAACGGTCCCATTGCCGAAATAATGGGTGGCGACTCAATTGTTTATATGACCGATTTATCAGCATCGCGTTCCTAAAAGATTTTGTCACCATTTATTAAATAAAAATCACATTTCCACATTCAAAATAAAAACAAAAAGTTTTCCGAGGTCCTTTCGGGGTTTGGGATCTCATTTGGGTGAAAACAGATTGGCAACTCCGCTAGGGATCCTGCATCCACTAATCCCCGGTTATTTTTAATAATTAAGTGGTTGCAATTAGGAATTGACTCTAAAAGCCTACTTTTTCTAAATAAAATTGATTAGAAAAGCCGTTGGAAAATTCATTAATCGTCCGTATATGTTTATTCGCTTTCCTTTTCTTTCTAGGGTTTTTTTGCATTCATACCGCATTTCTCTCTTCTCACCACTTTCTACCCATATTACCCTTCAGTACTGTTGTTAACTTTGACGGTGGATCTAGCCTAAACCTCGCATTTTAGGTGCATCCATCCGAGAATTAACAAAACTACCAACCGCAAGCCTAGTACCTTAAGGGTGCGTCAAAAGGAGTAGGCCCAACAAAGCCCGAATCCTGTTTGCAGAACCCAGACTTTGTAAGCCTAATAAGACTAAAGCCAATGCATATAGTCGAAAAACCTTAGTTACTTCCCCTAAGGAACACCCGATTCTGTTTGCTGTTATTATGCCGCATTCATTTCCGACAGTTTGTATCGTCAATCTCAAAACCCCCTGTTGGTTGTCGAGATTAGACCAATTCCTAGGAAACAGATGTCGGAATTTATACCAATGGAATTCATGTGTGGGAGAAATAAGGTTGGAAGGCATGCATTTCCCAACTCCCGTTCCCCTGTATGTTATAAACTGTACATGTGTTGTGACATTCATGCACCATGTAACATTTTTTTTCAGCCATGCATTAATAAGAGCTAATGTCCGGTATGGACGTTTGACCTTGATTTTGAGATTGGACCTCAAATTCATTTTGAATAATATGATGCAATCACTTATAGCGAATTTATACCCGCAAGAAAAGGGAGATATAAGGGGGTGCGATTCCTTTGTATTTTCACATTTCTGGCATTATCTGAAAATAAGTGAGAGATTACAAAATTTGTAACAAAATAAAATGAGATCCTGCTTGGGGCCTTATGTTCCAAGGCAAAAAGTAAGGACACAAAAACAAGAAATGATAATAAAAAGAGTCCCGCTTGAAAATTCTTTCATTTCAAGGCAAAAGTTAGGGACTTGAGAGAAAATAGCCGACTGCAAATTCCAAAAATGGACGGTCGACGACAGATAATGCCAGAAATGTTTAAATACAAAATAAGTTATTGCCATGTTATTCACACCGAATTTTGGGTCCAGTCATTGAAATAGAGATCTTATTTCCATACCGGTCATTAACACATTAGAACTGCATTTCTCATTCTATGTGTTGTTATTTCTCATGCATACACGTAGGACCCATTTTAACTCAGGTGTTTATATATATCAGTCAGAATTGATCCTTCCCGGGAAATCACCTCGAGAGTTTGGCAACGACGCCCTGGTCAACGTTTGGTCAGAGTGTCCCCAATCCCCGAGCCTTCTCCAGTTACTCCTGTGATTCACTCAAGTTTGTCAGTTTCAGATTCAGATTTGGTAGAGATGGTTGATAATACTCCGAATGAGACCGGGTTTTCCCTAGCCCAGATAAAGACTATCACTGAAATTATCGCTGCTGCCCTTGCTCAAGATAGAGCCTAGAATCAGGTTCCACCCACTTCAAGCAATCAGCATATAGTGGACAAAAGAGAGTCTCCGGAACCCACCTCGGGTCATCAAGCATCTGCTGATAATGCTGTCCCAGTCGAGAACGATCTGAGTAAGCAATTTGCTGAATTGAAAGATAAGTTCGAGGCCGAACTAAAAGATAAGTTTGAGAAGATGGTTATTGCAAAAGAGAAAGACCCTATTACTAATTTCCATGTAACATAATATGTTTTGAGTCCCACAAATTCTACATCCTTCAAGACTTTCAAGCACACCATATTTGAAGGAGACAATGACCCACAGTCCCATCTATCTGAGTTCCTCCGGGTTTCTCAAATGAACCGATACAATGAAGAGGATGTCTTACGAGCATTCCCACAAACACTGCATAAAAGCTGCCAGAGATGGTATGGCAATTTGGAGATGGAAGTACAAAGGAACTGGGTCAAGCTTCAGACAGCTTTCCTTAAGCATTTCAAGATAGATGAGAGCGATGAGTTCGGCCTTAGAGATTTGGAGAGTTGTGAATACTCAAATTTTGAGGCTCAAAGAGACAGTTTTCCTGGACTGCAAATACTCCGGCCGGACCAGAGGCCATTTTGGAAATTTACCGGAAGTATGCCACTATGGTACTTAAAACGTTCGGGACGTCGCGAGGATCGTAGAACTGGTCCCGGAATAATTTTTGGAGGTCCGGAACTCCCGGAAAAGCCTCCAGAACGTAAAACTAGAAAGTCCGCCGGCCACGGCGGCGGCAGCAGCCGCCGGCGACAGCGACTGCGGCCGCCCTTCACGGCGGCCCAGGCCGCCAGACCCTGCGGCTCCGACCGCCCAGCCCTGGCCGCCGGCCACGGCAGCTCTGGCCGCTTGACCCGCTGGCCCCGGCCGCCGGACACGGCGGATCAGGCCACCGGATCGGCGGCCCAGGCCGCCGAGCACGGCGGCAGCGGCCGCCCTCAGTCTGATTTTTTGCCTATAAATAGGCCCCGGTTCCTTCTTTTCAACTCACTCAGTCTGTGTTGACGGACGCTCCTTCTCCCCTACGCTCCTTGCGATTCTTTACTGCTTTTTTGCATTTTAGTTTAGCTTTATTGCTTTCTTGCTTTGTTAAGTGGTCACTAAATTCGAATTAATTAATATTCCCTTAACGAGGAGCTTAACCTGGAGTTAAGAAGTGGCCGTCGATTAAATCAGGTACATAAACTAAACTCTGCCTATTTAATTTTAGCACTTCATGCATGCTTCTCTTCTACTCCTAAACTCTACAACTGCATAAATGCATTCACGTCATCAATTTGGCAAATAAATTGCCTCAATTAATTAAGATCAGGCTAACATGCCCGGTTAATCAATAATCGTGGTGGTAAAGCCTAAAATCCGACAATATTGGCCAAAAAAGCCTAGTTAATCAATAACTATGGTGAAATTGCCTTTATTTCGAACAAATCCGGCTTAAGTCCAATTAATCAATAGTTGTGGCTAAATAGCCTTCATTAAACACGTTTCTTTTTCTTGGCAATCAAATTGCCTACATTGCAAATCAATTAATCACTTGTGGCAAACAGATTGCCTATAAGTAGATTAATCACATTTTTTAGCGACAAATCGCTTAAAATCAAAGTTTTGGCTAAAAGCCTTCAAATAATTACTTTTGGCAAACAAATTGCCTTAAATCAATCAATTTTGGCGACAATCGCCCAATCAAATACTTTTGGCAAACTAATTGCCTAAATCAACCTTTTTTGGCTAAAAGCCTTCAAATTAATCAATCTTTTGGCTAAAAGCCTTAAAATCAAGCATTTTGGCGACAAACGCCCAATCAATCAATTTTCGGCAACAAATTGCCTAAATCATTCTTTTTGGCTAAAAGCTTTAAATCAACACTTTTGGCATCAAATGCCTAAAAATCAATCAATTTTTAGGCAAAATGCCTAAACAAAATGCACAAAGCACACACACACTCATGCATTAAGCATACCCATTCAAAGCCCTTTAAAAAGGCCTATCGAACTACGTGGACTTTGATCTTCCATTCAAACGGAAGTACATAGGCACGTTCGGGATTTAACCCTGAGCGGCAAGTCGAAATCACTTAAACATCTCATTGGTCCAAATTACATCATTCACCTTGCAAAGCATGCATTTCATTGGTTAGTTCATCAACATGACATGGTCTCGGGATCCACCTCGGGTTTGCATACCATGCCTTAGACATTGGGATAATTAATCTAGTAACTAGGTTAATTAAAATTGGAGTCACTTAGGGTTTTTTCCTAGTTTACCCTAAAATAATTAAACAAGGTGGTGACTCACACATTCACGTGCATTTCTGCCCTTAGTCACATGCATCATATGCCTGACATTTGGGGTGGGGGTTCACAAGAGTTTGAGACAGGAGAAAGATGAAGGCTTCTCTGACTATTATAGGAGATGGAGAACCAAATTGTTCATGGTCCAGATGAGGCCGAAGGACCAGGAATTAATCAGAATTTTCAGCAGAAGCTTGTTACCCTTCTTCAAAGAGAGGATGTTGACCCAACCTCTCACTGATTTTGCTCTAGTTCAAAGGGCTGGTTTGAACATAGAGGAGCTGTATAAGGAGGAAAAGAAGAAGAGTCGAGGGTTTGGCAACTATCAGACCTCCTATAATGACAGAAATGCCGGAAACAGCAACCCGAACCAGTCAGGAAGTAGCAACACGGTGGGGGTTGTCAATGAAAGAGTGAGAAGAGAATTCACCGATCTGGGTAGACCTTTAAGTACGGTCATGAGATCATGTATCAAGAACGGAGTACTTTCTAAGCTGCCTGTTAATCCCACTAAACCTATTCGTGGAAGGTTTATGGATCAGAACTGTGATTACCATCAGTGTAAGGGGCATTCAACTGATGACTGTTTCAAGTTGAGGCATGACATTCAAGATCTCATAGACAGTGGGAAGATAACCAAGCCTTCCGAGAAAAACAAGCCAAGCACCAAGAACAATCCACTGCCCCAGTACCAGTACAACTATCCACCCCATAAGCCTCAATCGGGTGGATCAGTTAATGCAATCGGAAGTGGCTTACCGGAAGAGCTTGTGTTGGCAGAGGCTGAATGGGAAGAAAGAATGTGTGCCATGCTGAACATATGGGACGATTGTAGCAGTAATGAAGAAGAAGGGAAGATGCCCGTGGAAATAGAGATTGAGAAGAGCATTACTGTAAAGGTGGGTGAGGTACCAGAGAGCGAAGATGAGCAGGTTCAGCTCGCAATCCATAAAAGTCTAGCCAATCAGGAAGAGCAGTGGTATTATAGCAGCAAGGAGGATGTGAATAAAGTAGGCATCCAGAGCTTAACCCGAAGCGGGCGAGTGTATAATCCCGACAGCAGTGTTCAGGCTAAGGGAAAAGAAGTTGCCACTGATGGCATGAGGAAGAAGACAACAGAAAAAGGCAAAGAACAACCCAAAGAAAAGAAGAAGGAAGAGGAAACGGGGAAAGTGCGAAAGAAGACCGCCGAAGTGGGTGAGAGCAGCCAAAACAGAACACCTAGCGGTGTAACTGCAAATTCAGTGTTGAGCCAGTTGTAGAGGACAAAGGCAGATATTTCATTATGGGACTTGCTAATAGCCTCCAAAAAGTATAGGGAGTCTTTGTTGGAAGCCATGACATTTGTTAGAGTGCCTGCCCGGATCCAGAGTGTAGATATGATCAATGTGTTGCAACGCAGAATTGGCGAGATCACCTTCTTTGACTCTGGCCTACCTCCGGAAGGAAGAAGTCACTGCAAGCCTCTATACATTCAGATTGCTGTTAACGGCCGTGAAACCCGCAATGTAATGGTAGACAACGGATCGGCTTTATGTGTGTGCCCATTGAAGATGCTATCCAAGTTCAAAATTGAGGAGTCAGAACTTGAACCATCTAACATGGTGGTCAAAGCTTATGATAATACCATGCGCAACGCAAAAGGAACTTTCAGAGCGAAGATCACCACAGGGGCTATAGAGAGTTGGGTGGATGTGGTCGTTCTGGATATTCTGGCCAATTACGCCCTATTGTTGGGAAGGCCATGGCTCCATCCTCTAGGTGCAATTCCTTCCACCTTGCATAGAAAAGTGAAGGTTCCTTGGGGTACTGAGGTGGTGACCATCAATGCGCAAGAGGACTTGAATGTGGCAGCTGTAGAAGGCTTGGAGGTGGCAGTGCCATTGTCTGGTTTCCAGGTGGCTGTGATTGATGTGCCAATTAATGAAAGTAAGAGTACAATAAACAGAATGAGCCCTTTTTCTAGAAAAAATGATGAAAACGATGAAGTGGCAATATGGGAAAGAGCTAGGCCTGGAGCTACAAGGAAGGTTTGAACCTCTGTCATCGGTACATGGACAACAAGACAGATGTGGGCTGGGGTATTCAGAGAACAGAAAGAAGGAGAAGTATGAGATCCAGTCTCCGGTTAGAGAGCCAAATCTGAATCAGATCTTCTTTGTCCTAGAGGCTTCAGGGGAATTTCAGAGTAGAGGAAAGACCTACCCTGGCCTGGAAATCTTCATGACAGACTTTGCTGAACAGTTGATCAAGTCTCCTAAACCTTCCTTCGAACAGTTGGTTGAAGGCACAGAGTTCATGGTGGGTATGATGCAAGCAAGCACTAAAACTAAATGGTCAAAGAAGATATCCGAGTTCGAAGATTTTTTGGGGATTGGGGATGAAGCTTCCAAGATGGTGCAAGAGCAGAAGGCTAAGGCAAGGATCCTCCGGTCAGTACTAGCTGCTGAAGATGTTGAAGAAGCAGAGAGGAAGGTGCTGAAGATGCCAGAGCATGGAGAGGCCAAAGCAGAAGCTACCCCGGAAGCAAAGGAAGTTGCAGATGCTGAAGAAGTAATCCAAGCAATAAAGGCTAGTTGTAATGAATGTATTGAGCAGGCCATTAATCCTGTCTTTTGTTTTTCTGATTTTTGTGTTGAGAACAATTTCAATGGTTTCCCTTTATTATTTCAATCAATGGAAGTGAACTTTGACTATTTATTTTCTTGTTTTCTTGATTGTCACGTTCATGGCATTGATTATACCACGCGCATATTTGACATAAATGCATTGCATCATTTTGCATTTAACTTAAGCACCACTGAAGATCCTAAAATAATCGAAATCGGATCAGACTTTAAACCTGAGCTTAGACGGGATCTTCAAGAATGTCTTAAGAGAAATTCAGAGGTATTTGCCTGGAGCTATGCAGACATGCTAGGAATCGACAGATCAATAGCAGAGCACTTCATTCCTACTGATCCAAGTGTTAAGCCGGTGAAACAGAAAAGGAGACGGGTCAGACCAGAATGGCAGGATAAAATCAAAGCTGAGGTCCAAAAGCAGTTAGATGCAGGATTCTTGGAAGTAGTACACTATCCGGAATGGTTGGCTAATATAGTCCCTGTGCTAAAGAAAGATGGGAGGATAAGAGTCTGTGTTGACTACAGGGACCTAAACAAAGCTTCACCTAAGGATGCCTTTCCACTTCCGCACATAGTTGTTTTGATCGACAGTGCTGCCGGTATGGGATGTTATTCTATCATGGACAGATTCTCCGGATATAACCAAATACTGATGGCCTTAGTGGACAAACATAAGACCGCCTTCACCACGGATTTTGGGACCTTTTGCTACAGGGTGATGCAATGTGGACTGAAGAACGCCGGGGCGACATATCAGAGAATGGCTACAACATTATTTCATGATATGATCCATAAAGGATTAGAAGTATATGTGGATGATATGGTGATCATGACAAGAACACAAGAAGAGCACGCAGAAATGCTAGAAAAGTTCTTTGCACGGGTTAAGCAGCATAACTTAAGACTCAATCCCAAAAAGTGCGTATTCGGAGTAACAAAAGGGAAGTTGTTAGGTTTTGTTGTAGGACCTAATGGGATTGAGGTTGACCCCGACAAAATAAAAGCCATTCAGGATATGGAACCACCAAGAACAGAACGTCAGGTGAGAAGCTTCTTGGGAAAAATTCAGTATATCAGCAGGTTTATTTCGAGGCTATCCATCACTTGCGCTTCGATTTTCAAGCTACTTAAGAAGAATCAGCCAGTTAAGTGGAATGAGGACTGCCAGAAAGCCTTTGATCACATAAAGAAGTATTTGATGAATCCACCAGTGCTGAGTTTGCCTAGACCAGGAGAACCTCTGATCCTGTATTTGTCTATAAAGGATGCAGGAGTGGGTGCAATGTTGGCATAGCCGGACGCTGCTGGAGTAGAAAAGGCCATTTATTACATTAGCAAGAAACTACTACCTATTGAGGAGAAGTACAATTTGGTGGAGAAAACGTGTATGGCAGCAGTGTGATCGATAAAGAAGTTGAGGCCTTATTTTGATTCTTTCAAGGTCACTTTCGTTTCCAAAATTGATCCTATGAAGTATCTGCAGAGATCGCCTACTCTAGAAGGACGACTGTCCAAGTGGTTAATTCAAATGTCTAGTGTGGACGCAGAGTTTGTAACGAAGAAAACGGTCAAAGGTCGGGTCGTGGCAGAGTTCTTGGCAGAAAATCCGAATGCAAATGATGAATCATGGGAATTGGAGTTTCCAGATGAACATTTGCTGTGTGTTGAAACAGGGGCTTGGAAATTGTACTTCGATGGATCAGCTAACAGAAATGGAGCCAGAGCTGGTATTGTTATAGAAGCACCTAATGGCGAGATCACAACGATGTGCAAAAGGTTATTGTTTCTGGTCACCAACAATATGGCTGAATATGAAGCATGCATCATGGGAATGGAAGCTCTTCTTGCATCCGGTGCTAAGGAAGTTGAGGTGATAGGAGATTCGTTATTGGTTATTGAACATGCCAACGAGAGATGGAAAGTAGAAGAAGAGAGATTGAAGCCCTATGTCGAGTACTTGTTGAAGAAGGCAGCACTCTTTGATAAAATCACCTTCACTCACATAGGAAGAACCTATAACAAAATTCCGGATGCCTTGGCAAACTTAGCATCAGCTTGGCAAGATTTGAGTAAGGTCCCGAAGAAGCCATTTATCATTACCGCAGCCAATATCCCGTGCTATGAAGAACATTTGGTGAATCAGGTGGAGTCGGAGGAAGAACCCTGGTTTACGGATATTCTGCGGTATATGAAAGACGGAACTTTTTCTGATGATGCGACAAGAGAAGACCGTTCAGTCTTAAGAAAAATGGCTCTGAATTATGTCCTGGCAGATGGTGAACTTTATAGAAGAGCTTGGGAGGGAATGCTGCTAAGATGCGTGAGCAAGAAGGAGGGCGAAGAAATAATAAAGAAAGTTCATGAGGGAGTTTACGGTACTCATTTAAGCGGCATGAGCTTAGCCTGAAAAATCATGAGGCAAGGTTATTTTTGGATGCAGATGGAAGGTGACTGTGTTCATTATGTACGTCATTGCAAAGCCTGCCAATATCATGATAATAAAAGCCACTTACCTGCTGACAGCGCTTTTCGCAAGTGTACGAAATCGTAGCAAGTAATATAAAGTAAGTAGAGTATCGTCTCCTCAGGGATTGTATATCAAGTACCTAAATTGTGTTAACCTATTATTATTTAAACGGTGATAAGAAAGATTGCTATAAGGAAAATAAATTTAAAGTAAAAACAGAAAGGAGATCAAGCACTTAATTTAGGTGAAAAGAAATCAGGGGATTAAACTACTAGGGAATTTGATTTCACTTAATTCTATCCAGTTTATTTTATTAGTTCATTAATCAATTTTAATTGTTCAAGTAAGGGAAACAACCCTAAAATCACTAACAAGCTCTCCCGATGTATTGTTAGCTATTCTAATTTAGTATAATTACCTATCTTTCAATAGTGAAATCAAAAATAAATCAGATCCTTAGGTTTTGTGATTGTTTTGTGAATTCACAACCTAATAATTATTAACTTATGAAAACCCCCCTTGAGTCAAACCATATAGCTTCCGCGTCAAGTTATTATTCCCAAGTAAATTATTATCTTTTTCATATCAATAACCCTTCTCCCGATAGCGATTATTGAAATAACTCAATCCAGGGGAAATTTTCTGCCTGGAAGCTTTAAGCACCATAATAATTTATAACGAGAACAAAGAAAAATAAATCTAATATTATAAACTGGAATCGAATTAAGTTACATCAAATCCCTAGTATAAGAATTTAGCTAGACATGGTAATTAAATAAAACTCAGTCATACTTGAATCAATCGTCATACTTAAAGACAATAATGAAAAGAAAAACAAGATGAAGAGTTTAGAAATAAAAACTGAATCACAGCTATGTTGATGGCTTCCTTGAATCTTGGCACAAATCTTGGATGCTTGAAGTCTTGAGAGAAAGAGAATTACATAGAAAATTGCACAAAAAATGAGATCCCTAGTAATGAGAAGTTCCCCTCCTTATATAGAGCTCCTGAAGGTAAGTCTGACTCCTTTTAGGAAATAGAATCCTTATTTAGTGCAAAATCTTTTATAGGAGATCATGACTGTTTAGGCTTTTGATTTCTTCTTGATTAGGACTCCTTTCTCTCCCAAAATAGGTCTAGGTCTTGTTTAGTGTGTTTAGGAAACTCCCTGAGGTCGGCCCATGTGAGAAAAAGATTGATTTGCGTATCTAGTTCACGCTAGTTCTGTCTGCGCAGCACGGGCGTGCCATTGTGCACAGGCTGGGTGTGCTTTAGTCTGGAAGTCTGGCTAGTGGAGAACGGGGTGTGCTAGGCAAGCACACCCTGATGAATCCTTGAGGCACGGGCGTGCCACCAAGCACAGGCAGGGCGTGCTTGCTTCTATCACTCCCGCCTAGAATTGTCATGGGCGTGCTAGGCTTGACACGCCCTAATCCCAGTTTGGCACGGCCGTGCCTTTTGGCACCACCCTGGCCGTGCTCTCTTCTGTCTCTCCTTTGATTTCCTTAGCTTTTAGCACGGTTGTGCCTTCTAGCACGGCCTGGGTGTGCTAGAGGCTGAGTGTCTTGCCTTGAAATGTTCTTTTCTGTGCCAAATTCCTACAATTTTCTCTTAGATCAAGCGGATTAAGAATCAAGGAAGCTTTGAACAAAATTATACTAGAATTGAATTTAAAATCAAATTAAACTAATAAAACTTACTAAAATCCTAATAAAAACTATATTAAAAACACTATAAAATTAACACCTATCAAAATTCCCCAAACTTAAACCATTGCTTGTCCTCAAGCAACAAAACTGAATTTTAAGAGAGAAAAATAATTTGACGACACTAGCTTACCATGGTTGGGGATGATTTCAATAAACTTTCAAGGTATCATGATTAGTAAACAAGTGAATAAACTCAATTGTTCTCCATGCTACTCACACTTAAGCTTGATTTTGATTTTTGAATAAAGCATGTTCATTGAATAAAATATAAGTTTAAAGAGATTGTCAACACCCATACTTATTCAATTAACGATAAATAGGACATGAATCATCTAAAGAATTTTCAACCTTTTAAGAATAAGATGATTGATAGTGCAAATGTGGTATTCCCATATGCAAAATTAGTCATCCCTTCTCCACAATTTAAATGCATATAATTAAAAGATCAAAAGGTCTTTATTTTGGGTTGTAATGGGGCTTTCTTGGTGTAAAATTTTTGCTTAATCAAAGAAAGGGATAAAAGGTAGAGAAAGAGTACAAAAGAATGTATGATATTCAGGATTCTATTTTAATTAAAAATTTTACTGGTTTTAAGGAGTGTCTATTTTGATCTTTCTTACTGTGAATACTCAAATTTTGAGGCTCAAAAAGCCTGCTTTCCCGGACTGCAAACAGTCCGGCCGGACCGAAGACCTTTTTGAAGTTTGCCGGAAGTAGGCCAATATGGTACTTGAAACGTCCGGAAAATTGCGAGGATCGCAGAACTGGTCCAGGAATATTTTTTGGAGGTCCAGAACTCCTGAAAAAGCCTCCGTTTTGACTCACTCAATCTGTGTTGACGGACGCTCCTTCTCCCTCACGCTCTTTGCGATTCTTTACTGCTTTTTTGCATTTTTATTCAGCTTTATTATTTTCCTTGTTTTGTTATTTGGTCATTAAAAATCAAATTAATTAATTATTCCCTTAACGAGGAGCTTAACCTGGAGTTAAGAAGTGGTTGTCGATTAAATCAGGTACATGAACTAAACTCTGCCTATTTAATTTTAGCATTTCATACATTCTTCTCTTCTACTCCTAATAATTCTATAACTGCATAAATGCATTCATGACATCTTTAGGCAAATAAACTGCCTCAAATAAATAAGTTTAGGCTAAGTGCCCGGTTAATAAATAATCGTGGTATTAAAGCCTAAATCCGACAATATCGGCTAAAATAACTAGTTAATTAATAGCTATGGTATAATCGCCTTTATTTCGAACAAATCTGGTTTAAGTCCAATTAATGAATAATTGTGGCTAAAAAGCTTTAATTCAAACACATTTTTATTGGCAATAAAATTGCCTACATTACAATCCAGTTAGTCAATTTTTGGCAAACACATTGCCCATAAAATAGATTAACTACTTTCAGCGACAAATCGCTTAAATCAATCTTTTGGCAAAATGCCTTAAATTAATCAACTTATTTTGGCTAAAAGCCTTAAATCAATCATTTTGGCGACAATCGCCTAAGTAATCATCTTTTGGCAAACAGATTGCCTAAATCAACCTTCTTTGGCTAAAAGCTTTCAAATTAATCAAACTTTTGGCTAAAAGCCTTAAAATCAAGCATTTTGGCGACAATCGCCTAAATCACATAAATCTTTTGGCAGCAATTTGCCTAAATCATTCTTTTTGGCTAAAAGCCTTAAATCAACAATTTTGGCATCAAATGCCTAAAAAAATCAATCAATCTTTGGCAAAATGCCTAAACAAAATGCACGAAGCATACACACACTCATGCATTAAGCATACCCATTCAAAGCCCTTTTAAAAAGGCCTATCGAATTACGTCGACTTTGATCTTCCATTCAAATGGAAGTACGTAGGCACGTTTGGGATTTAACCCCGAGCGGCAAGTCAAAATCACATAAACAGTTTCATTGGTCCAATTGCACCATTTACCCTGCAAAGCATTCATTCATGGTTAGTTCATCAGCATGACATAGTCTCGGGATCCATCTCGGGTTTGCACACCATGCCTTAGACATTGGGATAATTAATCTAGTAACTAGGTTAATTAAAATCAGAGTCACTTAGGGTTTTTTCCTAGTTTACTCTAAAACAATTAAACAAGGTGGCGACTCATACATTCACGTGCATTTCTACCCTTAGTCACATGCATCATATGCCATGATATTTGGGGTAGGGGTTCACAGTTTGGCGACTCTCTAATCCTTTTGGGGTGGCCCATGGGTATGCGTACCGTTGGACCCACGCGAAACTCTTTGTTTCACATGTGGTTAGGTATATCCATACTCAAGGTTCAAGGGTCCTTTATAAGTCGATTCTCTATTTGAGTCATAGCCTATAGAACCTATCCTTTAGGACTGTATGCACCCAATGATGTGAATCATATTCATTAAACAGATTATGACGTGTTGTTATGCGCATTCACGACATATCATAAACATGGGGTAAACATAAAGAGAGCATGAAACACTCTTCTCATCCATGCACAGTCGGACAAAAGGGTCGATCTACATCAGTTACCTTGACACACCAACCACTGTACCTAATCCAGCTACCCTTATCCTTACAGGTGCCCACGATCCAAGTGCCCACATCTGTGCCAGCTACACCTACAGTACTATCACCAGCTTCACCAGCTTCACCAGCTTCACCTACAACTTCGACAGCTTTACCTACACCAATGGCATCGCTTGCTGATATCCAAACCCTCATTGAACAAATGGAGGCCAGAATGGAGACCAGAATGAATGAGGCCCTGGCCGCCCAAAGGGCCGCCTTGATAGCTGAATTGGGTAATGGGAATGGTAATGGAAATTCAGCCGGAGGAAGTGGACCTGCTGCCTCCAATCAGGGTCCTGCTGCTAAACCAACAAACCCCACCCTAAACCTGGATGATGTGCCACCCAAAACTGCTTCTGAGCTGGAAGCTCAGAGAGTGCGAGAGAAGCTAGAACTCCTGGAAAGGTCTATCACTGCTCTCAAAACCCACAAAGAAGTAGTGGACATGGACTCCTTGTCCTTGTTCCCCGAGGCAAGACTGCCAACCAAGTTCAAGATGCCCAACATGGATAAATTTGATGGAACTACTTGTCCTAAAACTCACTTGAAGATGTATGTGGGTGCTCTTAACCCGTTTGGTTTGAGCAGCGAGCTCCTTGCTCAGTTGTTCCAACAATCTCTCACCGGTGCTGCTTTGAGGTGGTTTGTTAGCCTGGACCGCTCTAAGATGAAAACATGGGAAGACATCTGTAATGCCTTCAATTCACAGTACCACTATAACATAGAGGTGGATGTCACTCGAAGAGAACTAGAAACCACCAAGCAAAAAAGCAATGAACCCTTTTCCTCATTCCTTACGAGGTGGAGGGCCAAGGCCGCCCAAATGATTAACCGGCCCTCTAAGCAAGAGCAGGTAGACATAATAATCAAGAACCTACAACCTGTCTACCAACAGCAGTTGCGGACCCAGTATCTACCAACATTCCAGTCGCTCATTGCCACTGCTACGAAGGTAGAAGATCTGATTCAAATGGGGCAACTGAAAGAAGACTCAGGAACCTCAAAGTACAAGAAACCTAGCCAAGCTAGTAAAGTTCACGAAGTGGCAAGCATCACCCCCACTAACCCTTTGCATGTGGGGAACATGAGAAATGGCAGCCAGTCCAGAAGAACCTATACTGATCTCGGGATGCCAATCCTTTTGGTTTTCCGAGAGGCTGTCAAGGCCAACTACATCAAGCCCTTAGAAGCAAGGCCACCACCAAACCCATTACCGAGAAATTACAAAGCTGATGAATACTGTGAGTACCATCAGGGGTATGGGCACAAGACTGAAGCGTGTTGGATGCTTAAGAACCGTATCCAAGACTTGGTGGACAACGACTCTATTATTCCAAGAAGTAAGCCAAATATTAGCACTAATCCCTTACCAAATCACGGGGTAAATGCTATTATGGCTGACCAGGAACTGGTCGATCCTTTCAAATTGTTCCTGGAGATGAATAACATCTGTGTCCTGGATCTGAATGACCTAACCGAAGAACTTGATGCTATAACCAGGAGCGGGAGACAATATGAACCGTTGGTCCTGGACAAAATCCAAAATAAACCCTATCAGAAGGCAGAGGAGCTAAAAGAAGATCCGGTACTTTCACAGTTGAAAAAGACCCAAGCTAGAGTGTCAATCTGGGAACTGCTAGCATCATCCTTTCCTCATCGCCAAGCTCTTTGCAAGGCTTTGAGTCAGCTGCAGACATCAGTGGAGGTTAGCCCCGAAGTGCTAGTATCCACCCTTACCCAATCATCAAAAATGCAGAACATCGGGTTCTCTGACGATGACTTACCCAAGGAGGGAGGCAGTCACAACAATGCCCTCTATGTTACCGTCCAGACCAGAGACAAAACTATGCCCATGGTTCTCATTGATAATGGGTCAGCACTAAACGTCTGCCCACTAAGGGTAGCCAGCTGTCTGGGGTTGGAGGAAACAGATTTCACGCCATCCGACCAAATAGTGAAAGCTTATGACAGTACCCGGAGGGAAGTGTTGGGGGTTACTACACTGAAGTTAACAGTTGGGCCGGCTGTAATGGAAGTCCCATTCCAGGTAATTGATGTACCGACTAGTTTCAATCTGCTTCTGGGCCGACCCTGGATACATCACACTAGGGCAGTACCCTCATCCTTGCACCAAAAGGTCAAGTTTCCCTATGAGGACAAAGTTATCACCATTCAAGGGGATGACTACAGCCAGCTGAAAAGGCCAAAGGGCCAGCCTCTCTTTGAGGTTAACCCTGAAACTGCCAATTTACCCCTTTCTGGATTTCAATACGACACCGTGCAGTTCATAGAGGGAAAGACTGCGAGCTCTCGAGTTCTCTTTGATTTCGGGACGGTGCAAATAAACTGCATAGTGCCTCTGATGCTGAAAATGTCCTATCTGCCAGGAATGATTATGGCAATATCCGGAAAAACATACCCCGCACTACAAGCCTGGGAATGTCCGGTGAATGAGGGGACCTATGGACTAGGCTACGAGCCTACTGACGAAGACCGAGCTGAAAGAGGTAGAAGGAGAGGGAAGGACGGTATACAGATGCGGCCTTACCTTTTGACTCTGAATGGTTACGTCTGCAAATCGGGAGAACCGATTCCTTATCGTGGCTTCCAAGAACCATTCCGCTGCTCGGTTGCTAAGAAAACGCTGCCTGGGTTAGAGATATTTTCGGATGTCTGGGGCAACAAGCCCGAAACCATAACTGAACTAGAGGCGGAAGACTTCATGCAGCCTAGTCTCTTTGACGAGGTTGCGGTTATCACCAGAAGTGACGAGAATCGAGACTTGCTCAACCTAATCAAGCCAAGCGGAGGACCTCTCACCAACTGGTACGCCGAGGAGGATCGCACTGTTGATAGACCCCCTCCCAAGTCAAACCAAGAGTCAAAATCTGTAACAAAGTCCTGTACTGAATTCGATCTGACCCCAAGTCTGAAACCGAGTCAGAGTCCAGTTCCAGTTCTGAGTCGTCTGTGTCGGATCTAGAGGATCCAGATTTCAAATTTGATGTAATTTTTGAAGACGATTCCGTCATAATCAATAAAGGCTTGCAAATTCTTGACTACCCTGCGTGTCTATCTTTCCAAGCATTTCCAAGCAAAAATAATCAAATAAATGAAATAAAAAATGAAAAAGAAAAAATAATAATTGGCAAAGAAGAAAATGAACATACATACATTGCATCTGATTGTATGAACAGGGAATAGGTGTGAACCCCTACCCTGAATATCATAGCATATGAATGCATGTGACTAAGGGTAGAAATGCACGTGAATGTATGAGTCGCCACCTTGTTTAATTATTTTCGGGTAAACTAGGAAAAACCCTAAGTTGACTCCAATTTTAATTAACCTAATTACTAGATTAATTATCCCAATGTCTAAGGCCTGGTTTGCGAACCCGAGGTGGATCCCGAGACCATGTCATGTTGATGAACTAACCAAAGAATGAATGCTTTGCAAGATATGATTTGGACCAATGAAAGTGTTTATGCGATTCTGACTTGCCGCTCGGGGTTAAATCCCGAACGTGCCTACGTACTTCCGTTTGAATGGAAGATCAAAGTCGACGTAGTTCGATAGGCCTCTTTTAGAGGGCTTTGAATGAGGATGCTTTATGCATGAGTGTGTGTATGCTTTGTGCATTTTGTTTAGGCATTTTGCCAAAGAATTGATTGATTTTTAGGCATTTGATGCCAAAAATGTTGATGTTAATGGCTTTTAGCCAAAAAGATTGGTTTAGGCAATCGTTGCCAAAAATGATTAATTTTAGGCGATTGTCGCCAGAATGATTGATTTTAAGGCTTTTAGCCAAAGAGTGATTTAGGCAATTTGATTGCCAAAATGATGTTGATTGGCCGATTGTCGCCAAAATGATTGATTTAAGGTTTTTTGCCAAAATAAGTTGATTAATTTTAAGGCATTTTGCCAAAAGATCGATTTAATTGTAGGTAATTTGTTGCCAAAACGTGATCGATTAAGGCTTTTAGCCACAATTATTAATTAATTGGACTTAAACCGGATTTGTTTGAAATAAAGGCGATTACACCATAGCTATTGATTAACTAGGTGTTTTAAGCCAATATTGTCGGATTTAGGCTTTAATACCACGATTATTAATTAATCGGGCATTTAGCCTAAATTTATTTAATTGAGGCAATTTGTTTGCCTAATGATGACATGGATGCATTTATGCAGTTGTAGAATGATTAGGAGTAGAAAAGAAGCATGCATGAAGTGCTAAAATTAAATAGGCAGAGTTCAGTTCATGTACCTGATTTAATCGTCGACCGCTTCTTAACTCCAGGTTAAGCTCCTCGTTAAGGGAATTAATTTTAATTTAATTTTAAGTGACCAAGTATCATAACAATAAAATAAAACTAAAATTAAAAAATGCAAGAAAGCAGTAAAGAATCGCAAAGAGCGTAGGGAGAAGGAGCGTCCGTCAACACAGACTGAGTGTCTCAAAACGGAGCCCCAGAGCCATTTTTTATAGGAAAAAACGCGACCCCGGGCGCCCCTGCCCGCCTGGGCTGGGCGGGCGCGCCCGCCAGGCTTGGGCGGGCGTGCCCGCCTGGCCTAGGCGGGCATGCCCACCCCCGCGGGCGGGCATGTGTGCCTTTTCCCCTCTCTTTTTTTCTTTTTTCGTTCCGGAGGCTTTTCAAGGAGTTCCGGACCTCCAAAAAATATTCCGAGACCAGTTCCGTGATCCTTGTAATTTTTCGGACATTTCAAGTACCATATTGGCACACTTTCGGTGAACTTTTTAAATGACCTCCGGTCCGACCGGACTGTTTGAAGTCCGAAAAAAATGGCTCTTTGAGCCTCAAAATTTGAGTATTCACAGCTGCCCCCCACCGGTGACCATAAAAATGATTTATGGGAGTCGGTGGTTGTCTGAAACACAAATTTTGAAGGCGAAAAACAGACTCGTCCAGAAGACCCGCCTTTTGGCTCCTTTTTTCTTCTATAAATAGCTTAAACTTTCATTTTTTTCATTCATTTCCATCCTCTTACTCTAAGGCTCTCTCTCAAATTCTCCGAAATCTCTCATCATGGCTTTCTCTGATTATGGCAGCGACGAGGATCTGCTGGAGTCTCTGGAGATCTCTTTCAGTGATGTCGATCTCATGGCGGATGCTGATACTCACGCTTCTATGACCGGCGTCTTTGCCCAGGTACGCTTACTTTGTTGGCATATTGTCCATTATTTTAGGCCAAGTTGTGATTTTGGGCCTTAGGCCGAAATGTAATTTTTTGGGCCTTAGGCCAAACTGTGATTTCTGGGCCATAGGCCAAATTGTGATTTTTTGGGCCTTAGGCCAAATTGTGATTTCTTTGGGCCTTAGGCCAAATTGTAATTGACTTCTTTTGTGCTTACTATTTTTATTAGTATGCATACTAGGAGGGGATTAAGATATCTTTTAGTTAGGAACCAAAGGATAACCTTAAACTGTTTTACCTTTTAGGGTGCATACATTAGGCTGGACGTAGGTGAGTCCTCCATTGCTGAGATCCCGTTTGACATACTTGATCATAATAACCCGGTCGGAGCCATCATTGGCCCTTCTCATCTGGACTTCTTAAGAAACCTCGAGCTTGGTAGGCAGAATTATAAGAGCCTACTGGGTGCGTTGGCTGAGAGATGGTGGGACACCACCAACACTTTCCACTTCTCTTGGGGTGAGATGACGATGACCCCGACTGACTTTTCATTGATTTCTGGGATTCCTTTTGGTACTCGGCCGATCGAGCTATATGACGATTGGAGGACTGCGGTCACCCTCGACCAAATGATGGAGCTGATAGGGATTGACCTTCCCCGGATTATTAGACCTAGCTATTCTACTCCCGATCTGAGTGTTTCGAGGCACTGGTTATCCCTCCAGGCCCCTGACATTTATGCCAGACATAGACAGGGAGAGCTAACGGCTACTCAGGTAGCTAGATTCACTCTGTTGCTGTTGTTTGCGTCGTCTTTCTGGTCTAACAGAAAAGAGAAGTTTAATCCCTCTATTCTGAAGAGTTTGGAGGACTTGGCCCATCTTACTGAGTACGACTGGGCCGGTGCTATTCTGAGCCGCATGTATGATGATATGTACGATCTGAGTCGAGGCCACTGTAAGCTCAGCGGGACCTACTATTTCTGGGAGGTAATGTAAAGAGCATATCCTCATTCTGTGTTGTCTTTTCCTTTTCTTTCCCCCCCTTTTTATTATTGATCCTTTCCTTCGTTTTGCAGACTTGGGCTTTTGAGTATTTTCCCTACATCCGCCCTGAGCTGTCCCGTACTGATCTTGGGCTAGGGTTGGTACCTTTGGCTTGGAGATGGTACCGAGCTAATCACCAGTCTGTTCTACGCCAGAAGTCTTTAGGGGATTTGCGGAGCTTCTTCGATACTTGTACCATAGAGCAGGCGAGTGCCCTCTTAATTTCCCTTGGTCGTGTGAAAAATAAAGGATTTATTAACACATTTGCTTCCCTTACATAGGCTGAGGTAGGGGCGATGAATACCCGACTCCAACGTTGGATTGAGGCTGATCCCCATTTCAGGCGATCAGAGGCTCTGTCTCGGCGGCGGTTTGTCTTATCACATCCCGTTCTGAGACGTTATTACTTGGGTGAGCGAGTGCACTTCCAGGTTAGGGGCTGCCGCTCCGTTCCTCTTCCTCCTCCTGAGGACATGCGAGCGGGCAAACAGATGGTTCTTACAGATGCCCATACTGAAGGTATCCCACATATGGAATTGATCCGGGGTGGAGATTATGACGAATTCTGCCAGGTCTTTCTGATGCGGCCCATCGGCTCTAGGCTTGACAGTCTCCCGAGGTCGACCCCTTTCCAGCCGCTCGGCACCCGTTCCTCTCGGGCTTCAGGCTCCTCGGCCAGGACTCCAAGGAGGAGGCCTACGTCCCATCCTTCTTCTTCTACTCCGGTGGAGGGTCCGTCTCGAGCTGGCCCTAGCCATGCGGTTGGTGCCTTCAGGATTCCCCAGGCTATTTCAGAGGCTACCAGGCCAATCCATCCAGGTTTGGCCAATTTGCACCTTCCATACAGCGTTTCCTATTACACTCCTGAGGGTACTTCGTCTCTTCGGGAGGTGTCCCTGGAGCGTGTGAATCGCCTGGCTCTTCCTCCTGATGACATTAATGAGGTAATGACTGATAAATCTCTCATAAAAAGGATTTATAAGAGATTTGTATATTGACTTATATATATATTTTTTGTGTGACTTCCAGGTTCCTGACGGCTTGATCAGTCAGATGATGGAGCTAATCCTTGGAATGCAGGAGGAACTAACTTCAGCTTGGACACTGCAGGCTTTTGACGACCGGAGGAGGAGGAGGTCTCGCCGCAGATAGCTGCTAAACTTCCTTGCTTTCCTTTATTTTCTTTCCTCTTTATTTTCCTGTACCGAATCTTGGCCTGTATTTCTGTACTTAACTTATTTGTACCTGCATTTGATTAATACTGAAAGTATGCATGTTTATTAGATTTGAACAGAAGAGAATCCAATTTAAAAAAAAACACACCTTCCCCCCCCTTTTTTTTTTTTTTTTTTTTTTTTGAAGAACATATCCTTTTGTAAAAAAGAACAAGAAAGATTTTTTTTTTTTTTTTGAAGAACATATCCTTTTGTAAAAAAGAACAAGAAAGATTTTTTTTTCTTTTTTTTTTTTTTTTTTGGCACGCCCGCCTGGGATGGGCGGGCGTGCCCGCCTGGGCTGGGCGGGCGTGCCCGCCCATTCCGGGCAGGCATGCCCGCCTAGGCTGGGCGGGCATGCCCACCCTAACTGGGCGGGCGTGCCCCCCCTCCAGGTGGGCATACCTGTGAACCCCTACCCCAAATATCATAACATAGTGAATGCATATGACTAAGGGTAGAAATGCACGTGAATGTATGAGTCGCCACCTTGTTTAATTGTTTTAGGGTAAACTAGGAAAAAACCCTAAGTGACTCCAATTTTAATTAACCTAAATGCTAGATTAATTAACCCAATGTTAAAGCATGGTCTACGAACCCGAGGTGGATCCCGAGACTATGTCATGCTGATGAACTAACCTAAACAATGAATGCTTTGCAAGGTAATTGGACCAATGAAAAAAATGTTTATGTGATTTTGACTTGCTGCTCGGGGTTAAATCCCGAACGTGCCTACGTACTTCCGTTTGAATGGAAGATCAAAGTCGACGTAGTTCGATAGGCCTCTTTTAGAGGGCTTTGAATGAGGATGCTTTATGCATGAGTGTGTGTATGCTTTGTGCATTTTGTTTAGGCATTTTGCCAAAGAATTGATTGATTTGATTTGGCGTTTGTTGCCAAAAATGTTGATTTTAGGGCTTTTAGCCAAAAAGAGTGATTTAGGTAATGTGATTGCCAAAATGATTGATTTTAGGCGATTGTCGCCAAAATGATTGATTTTAAGGCTTTTAGCCAAAAAGAGTGTTTTAGGCAATTGTTGCCAAAACTTGATGTGATTTAGGCGATTGTCGCCAAAATTGATTATTTGAAGGCTTTTACCCAAAATGAGTTGATTTAGGCAAGTTGATTGCCAAAAATGATTGATTTTAGGCGATTGTCGCCAAAATGATTGATTTTAAGGCTTTTAGCCAAAAGATTGATTAATTTTAAGGCATTTTGCCAAAGAATTTGATTTAAGCGATTTGTCGCTAAAAAGTGGTTAATCTAATTTATAGGCAATTTGTTTGCCAAAAATTGATTGAACCGTGGGCAATTTGTTGCCAAAATGTGGTTGATTTAATTGTAGACAATTTGTTGCCAAAACGTGATTGATTAAGGCTTTATAGCCACAATTATTGATTAATTGGACTTAAGCTGAACTTGTGCGAAATAAAGGCGATTATACCATAGCTATTTATTAACTAGGTATTTTAAGCCAATATTGTCGGATTTAGGCTTTAATACCACGATTATTAATTAACCGGGCATTTAGCCTAAATTTATTTAATTGAGGCAATTTGTTTGCCTAATGATGACATGGATGCATTTATGCAGTTGTAGAATTATTAGGAGTAGAAAAGAAGCATGCATAAAGTGCTAAAATTAAATAGGCAGAGTTCAGTTCATGTACCTGATTTAATCGTCGACCGCTTCTTAACTCCAGGTTAAGCTCCTCGTTAAGGGAATTAATTTTAATTTAATTTTAAGTGACCAAGTATCACAACAATAAAATAAAACTAAAATTAAAAAATGCAAGAAAGCAGTAAAGAATCGCAAAGAGCGTAGGGACAAGGAACGTCCGTCAATACAGACTGAGTGAGGAAAACGGAGTGCCGGGGCCACTATTTATAGGCGAAATCGGACTGTTTCGGCGGCCGGGTCCGGCGGCCCGCTCCGGCGGCCGGGCTGCCGGGTCTCGGCGCCCGGGCCGCCGGAGCTCGGCAGCCCGCTCCGGCGGTCGGGCCGCCGGGTCTCGGCGGCCCGGTCTGGCGGCCGAGCCGCCGAAGCTCGGCGGCTGGGCCGGCGGTTCTGCTGATTTTTTCACTCCGGAGGCTTTTCCGGGAGTTCCGGACCTCCAAAAAATATTCCGGGACCAGTTCCGTGATCCTTGCGATGTCCCGGACGTTTTAAGTACCATATTGGTATATTTTCGGTGAACTTCTAAAATGGCCTTTGGTCCGGTTGGACTGTTTGCAGTCCTGGAAAATTGGCTCTTCGAGCCTCAAAATAATGGGTATTCACAGGCGACTGCAGCCGTTGTCGCCGGCGGCTGCCGTCGCCGGCGATAGTGGCTCCGCCGCCTTTAAGGGCGGCCGCCACCGCCACGGCCGGGAAAACTGGCTTTTTGAGCCTCAAAATTTGAGTATTCACAGTTGCCCCCCACTGGCTATCATAAAAATGATTTATGAGAGCCAGTGGCTGTCTGAAGGAGCAAATTTTGAGGATGGGCAGAGGAGGAAACCCTGCCGTTGTTTTTTCTATGAAATGAAATGATCAAATGCATGGATTTATGTTTGTTACGTAAAGATGTCTTTGCCTCTTTGAGGACTTAAAAAGAAATTTTGCCTCTTAGAGGACTTGAAAAAGAGGTTTTCCCCTTAATGAGGGCTTGAAAAGAGATTTTGCCTCTTAGAGGACTTGGAAAGAGATTTTGGCTCTTAATGAGGGCTTAAAAAGATGTTTTGCCTTTTAATGAGGGCTTGAAAAGAGATTTTGCCTCTTAGAGGACTTGAAAAGATGTTTTGCCTCTTAATGAGGGCTTGAAAAGATGTTTTGCCTCTTAATGACGGCTTGAAAAGAGATTTGTTTTATTTTTGTTTTATTCCTTTGAGAACCAAGGGTCCACCTAAAGTCGAAATGATCAAATGGCTTGGTTTTGGATGAAAAGGAAAGGTTGGCTATTGGTTAGGGTTTCACCCTAGGTTTTATGTAGAAAAAAGGTTAACCATTAACCGGGTTCTACTCTGGGTTTGTGTAAAAGAGATTGACGATGGTTGGGTTCCACCCTGGGTTGTGTATGTTTTTTTTTTTTAACACTTGCCCCTGAATTCGACTTGGAGGATTTTGCCCCCTGCTTGAGAGAGTTGATGCCCTTATTAGCTGAAATAGAATTTCTTCTTAATGAAAGACTAAAAATTTCGTGATTACTTCTATGATGGGAGAATGGTGAAGGTTCTTATCACTTCTTGCCCCCAGAATGGTGCTGACCATGGAATACTTCAAAACATTGGTGTTGTACTTGTCCAATCGATTGAGGAATCAAAGAGAACAAAGTCACTTATATGACTCGAGGAAACGGACAATGTGGATGACATCGCTCGTCTGAAAGGATCGAAGAAATGATGGTCCGAGTGGAGACGAGGTATTAAAGAATTACCTCTCAACGATTATGCTTGACATTTTTTAGGGTTGTTTTGGAAACCCCGGGGATTGAATTGACATTTTCCTCTCTCTCTTTTTTCGAGGAATGACTCAAAGAGTGACGCTTTCAAAATGAACTTTTGAGAATGACTCGATTTTTGTGACTCGTTGTGGAATGACCACTGGTGATGGAGACTTGATTTTAGAGACTCATTGGAGACTCGATTTAGAGACTCAAATTTTTCTTGTAGTGAATTTTGACTCGAAGGTACTCAGTGATTCCTGGAAAAAAATGATTTATATACTCCCAAGGAGACCTTTGAAAGCACTCTTTTTTTTTTTTTTTGGCCTTAACTTTTGCCTAGTAGCCGCCCTTTCGGGTTTTCGACTCTAGCAGGCTCTTTGCCCTAACTTTTGCCTAGACCGCCCTTTTGGGTTTTCAGCCTAGCGGGCTCAATTCTTGCCTGAAGCCGCCCTTTCGGGTTTTCAACTCCAGCTTTTATTTTTCTTTTCTTCTCTTTTTTTATTATTTTTTTTTTTATATTGGCAAAGAGAAAATGCTTTTTATGATGCAAACTTATGTTTGTGACCGTGCCTTTGTGGCTGCCTACGTATCTCCAAGAGCCCTTCGGGGGATGGGGAGAATCAGGTCTTTCGTAGTTCCTTCCGGGATGCGAACTTCGTGCTCGGCTGGTGCGGAATTCATCTCCGACTTGATGTTGGTGCGGAATTCCTTTCCGACTTGGTGCGGATTTTATTTCCGACTTACTGTTGGGGCAAAATTCAATTTCGCCTTAATGCTGATTGTGGAATTCATTTCCGATTTGATTTCTTCGCTGGATTTCTTCCCGGCTTGATGTCTTTGCGGGATTCCTTCCCGACTTGATGTTGATGCAGAATTCATTGCTGCCTTGATTTCTTCGCAGGATTTCTTCCCGGCTTGATGTCTTTATGGGATTCATTCCCGGCTAGATGTCTTTGCGGGATTCCTTCCCGACTTGATGTTGATGCAGAATTCATTTCTGACTTGATTTCTTCGCGGGATTTCTTCCCGGCTTGATGTCTTTGCGGGATTCCTTCCCGGCTGGATGTCTTTGCGGGATTCCTTCCCGACTTGATGTTGATGCAGAATTCATTGCTGCCTTGATTTCTTCGCGGGATTCCTTCCCGGCTTGATGTCTTTACGGGATTCATTCCCGGCTTGATGTCTTTACGGGATTCCTTCCCGACTTTGATGATGTTGAATCAACTTATTGACTCGAGCTCTAGGCGAATCTGACTTTGTTGTTGTAGTGGTTTTACCACTGGTTGAATGAAATATGACTTGTATTCATCACAAAGAGTTTTGAATACCCACATTGTGGTGGTAACTTGAGTGACTTGAGTGTTGAAGAAGCTTTTATGCTTTGAGTTTGTGGCTTCGCCATGTTTGAATTCTTGAGGTTAATTTGATTCCTTTTCTTGAACTTTATCTTCCTCTGAATTTGAAACTTATTTCCTCAATGGTTCTCCTCTCCATAAGGAATTTTGAGGAGACTCTTTTTTTCCTTGTTTTGAGAAATGATCCTTGTTTATAAGGACACTTGTACTTGTGCCATGCCTGGCGCTTGATTTTCAAGGTGTTTGTTGTCATCCAATTTGTGGAAATGACTGCTTCTTTTAACTTGCTTTTTCAAAATGTGAGCAGCCGCTTGGTCTTTGTCCTTATGGCTGAAATGATTTGTCATCTACCCTTGATGGGCTTGAATTGAACGGAGAGCTTGCAGTTGACCCGTTTTTGACAACTTGATTTCCTGTAGCTTTGTCCTTGATTTCTTTCTTTTATGCAGAAGTTCCTTTTGACCCATTTTTTTTCTTTTACTTTGTTTGCTTCCTTTTGACCAGGGGTTCCTTTTGTCCCGTTTTTCCTTTTGCTTGCTTAGAAGCAGCCTCTCCATAAAGAATTTCGAGGCAACTTGATTCTGAGATGACTTGAGTAGTGTATGGATAGCATTGCGATTTCGTGCAGACCCAACCCAATTCTAAACATAACTTCTTTATTCTGTCGCTTTCAAGCTCAAAATTCAGACACCTCTCTGTCGGAGCATCTTCCATTCCTGGGTTTTTGGAGAAACCATTCTGGCCCTAACCCCTTCAATCGGCTTTGCCTCGGTACTATTTGAAGTCTTGCGTGCCCTTTGCTGGATCCTTTCCATGATACCCTTCAAAACTTCCCCTTTGATGGTGCTTCTTAGGATGCCCCTAGCTTTGATTGATGCAGAGCAAATGAAAGGATTTTTCTTTGCCAATTTTTATTATCTTTTTTTTTTATCATCATTTTTTTTAATTTTTTATTATATTTTTTTTCGATTTTTTTTTTGTGCTTTCACAGGAAAGGATAGGGAAAGAGTATAAACATGATTGGAACGTAAACTGATCCCTTTTTATTGATAAGACAAAATTTGTGTACAAAAGACACTTAGATTTACAAATGAAAACTTGAATGGAAATGAAAATAAAAAGAAAAACGAGACCCTAAAAGATAGACTCTGGGTGGACTGTGATGGACTAGGATGGGATTGACTATAGTGACTTTGTTCTTCTCGATGCTTCAATCGATCAGACATGTTGTTGTTGGTCTTGAACAATTCCTTTGTTCTTTTGGAGGTTTGATCTCAACCTTTCTCAGACACAAACTTCATTCATTTCTAAGAAAAGTAAAGGATCGAACGATTCTTGTTCAGCAATTTGCATTAATCCCATGGTTAAGCAAGGGATTGGTTGATGTTCAGCTTGCTCTTGGGGATGATGGACCCATCGTCAACCAGGTCTTGCAGATGGTTTTTCAAAGTCCAGCATGATTCTGCTTCTTGTATGAGTCTTCTTTGAGTTGACCCAACTGGATTAAGTCTTCCACCTTAGTTGCAGTCGCAATGAGCGATTGGAACGTAGGCAAGTACTGTGTTTGAAGCTGTGACTGATAGACAGGCAGTAAATTCTTGATTATTATATCAACTTGTTCCTGTTCAGAGGGTCGGTTGATCATTTGAGCAGCTTTGGCTCTCCACCTCGAAAGGAATGAGGAGAAGGACTCATTGTTCTTTTGTTTAGTGGTTTCCAGCTCCCTCCGGGTAACATCCACTTCGATATTATAATGGTACTGCGTGTTGAAAGCGTTGCATATGTCCTCCCAATTCTTCATTTTGGAACGATCCAAGCTTACAAACCATCTTAATGCAGCACCAGTCAAAGATTGCTAAAACAACTGAGCAAGGAGCTCGCTGTTCAGGCCAAACGGGTTGAGGGCACCCACATACATTTTCAGGTGCGTTTTGGGACAAGTGGTTCCGTCAAACTTGTCCATGTTAGGCATCTTGAATTTTGTAGGTAATCTTGCTTCGAGGAACAAGGACAAGGAGTCCATGTCCACCACTTCCTTGTGTGTCTTAAGGGCATTAATAGACCTTTCCAACAATTCCAGCTTCTCTCTCATTTTCTGAGCTTCCAGCTCAGAAGCAGTTCTGGAGGGCATGTCATCCAGGTTAAGGGCAGGGTTTGTCGGTTCAGCAGCAGGACCCTGATTGGAGGTAGTAGGTCCACTTCCCCCGGCCGAAGCCCCATTTCCATTACCATTACCTAGTTCAGCTATCAGGGCAGTCCTTTGAGCAGCCAATGCCTCATTCATTCTGGCCTCCATCCTGGCCTCCAGTTGTTCAATGAGATTTTGGATAACAGTGAGTGATGCCATTGGTGCAGGTAGGGTTGTAGGAGTTGTAGGTAAAACTGGTGTAGCTGGTGAAGCTGGTGAGGTCGGTGATAGTACTGTAGGCGTGACTGGCACTTGAACGGGGGGTACCTGTGAAAGGACATAGTCAAAACGATTAGACTAATCCTATATAAGGTGTTTTCATAGGGTATGTGAGATAGTGTGAGGTAGGGTAGTGTAAGGGTAAGGTATTTGGACTTGACCCTTGTGATATGGGGTAGTAGGACCAAACAATGTAGGGTAGCGTTGGTAGGGTAGGACACCTAGGATAGGACCCAATGGGATGTGATATGTAAGGTAGAGTGCTTAGGGCTGGACACCTCGACTTTTCGAAAGGCCCTAAGTTCTCAAAGAAAATTTTTTTTTTTTGGGCCTTAGGGGCCAAAATGTGAACTTTTGGACCTTTGAGGCCAACATGTGAATTTTTGGGCCTTTGAGGCCAACATGTGAGTTTTTGAGCCTTTGAGGCCAAATTGGGAATTCTCGGGCCTTAGGGGCCAAAATGGGAATTTTAGGGCCTTAGGGGCCAAAATGTGAATTTTTCAGCCCTGTAAAACAAAGCATAATAAAGTAATGCCCTAAAGAAGGGCAGGTTAGTTTATTCAACAATTGTAGTCCACTTTTTATGCAAAAAGATTACAATATCGTCCCCAGCGGAGTCGCCAAACTGTGAACCCCTACCCCGAATATCATAGCATATGAATGCATGTGACTAAGGGTAGAAATGCACGTGAATGTATGAGTCGCCACCTTGTTTAATTATTTTCGGGTAAACTAGGAAAAACCCTAAGTTGACTCCAATTTTAATTAACCTAATTACTAGATTAATTATCCCAATGTCTAAGGCCTGGTTTGCGAACCCGAGGTGGATCCCGAGACCATGTCATGTTGATGAACTAACCAAAGAATGAATGCTTTGCAAGATATGATTTGGACCAATGAAAGTGTTTATGCGATTCTGACTTGCCGCTCGGGGTTAAATCCCGAACGTGCCTACGTACTTCCGTTTGAATGGAAGATCAAAGTCGACGTAGTTCGATAGGCCTCTTTTAGAGGGCTTTGAATGAGGATGCTTTATGCATGAGTGTGTGTATGCTTTGTGCATTTTGTTTAGGCATTTTGCCAAAGAATTGATTGATTTTTAGGCATTTGATGCCAAAAATGTTGATTTTAATGGCTTTTAGCCAAAAAGATTGGTTTAGGCAATCGTTGCCAAAAATGATTAATTTTAGGCGATTGTCGCCAGAATGATTGATTTTAAGGCTTTTAGCCAAAAAGAGTGATTTAGGCAATTTGATTGCCAAAATGATGTTGATTGGGCGATTGTCGCCAAAATGATTGATTTAAGGTTTTTTGCCAAAATAAGTTGATTAATTTTAAGGCATTTTGCCAAAAGATCGATTTAATTGTAGGCAATTTGTTGCCAAAACGTGATCGATTAAGGCTTTTAGCCACAATTATTAATTAATTGGACTTAAGCCGGATTTGTTTGAAATAAAGGCGATTACACCATAGCTATTAATTAACTAGGTGTTTTAAGCCAATATTGTCGGATTTAGGCTTTAATACCACGATTATCAATTAATCGGGCATTTAGCCTAAATTTATTTAATTGAGGCAATTTGTTTGCCTAATGATGACATGGATGCATTTATGCAGTTGTAGAATGATTAGGAGTAGAAAAGAAGCATGCATGAAGTGCTAAAATTAAATAGGCAGAGTTCAGTTCATGTACCTGATTTAATCGTCGACCGCTTCTTAACTCCAGGTTAAGCTCCTCGTTAAGGGAATTAATTTTAATTTAATTTTAAGTGACCAAGTATCACAACAATAAAATAAAACTAAAATTAAAAAATGCAAGAAAGCAGTAAAGAATCGCAAAGAGCGTAGAGAGAAGGAGCGTCCGTCAACACAGACTGAGTGTCTCAAAACGGAGCCCCAGAGCCGTTTTTTATAGGAAAAAACGCGACCCCGGGCGCCCCTGCCCGCCTTCGAGGGTGGGCGTGCCCGCCCTAGCTGGGCGGGCATGCCCGCCTGGCTTGGGCGGGCGTGCTCACCCATTTTGGGCGGGCGTGCCCGCCTGGCCTGGGCGGGCATGCCCACCCCCGCGGGCGGGCCTGCCCGCCTGGCCTGGGCGGGCATGCCCACCCCCGCGGGCGGGCATGTGTGCCTTTTCCCCTCTCTTTTTTTCTTTTTTCATTCCGGAGGCTTTTCCGGGAGTTCCGGACTTCCAAAAAATATTCCGAGAGCAGTTCTGTGATCCTCGTAATTTTTCGGACATTTCAAGTTCCATATTGGCACACTTCCGGTGAACTTTTTGAATGACCTCCGGTCCGACCGGACTGTTTGCAGTCCGAAAAAAATGGCTCTTTGAGCCTCAAAATTTGAGTATTCACAATAGGTCAGTGAATGTTTGAAGAAATTTGCCGATTGTTTCATGTGGAAGGCAAGTGACATCATGGGAATCGACCCAGCAATAGTGGTGCATAAGATTCCAGTATACCCTGAGGCTAAGCCAGTGAAACAAAAGCTTAGAAGGCTGAAGACAGAATGGTCCTTGAAAATCAAGGAGGAAGTTGCCAAGCAACTGGAGAACAAGTTTATAGAGCCCATTGCTTACCCGACATGGTTAGCAAACATTGTGCCGGTTCCTAAGAAGGATGGAAAAGTCAGAATGTGTGTGGATTATCGGGATTTGAATAAAGCATGTCCGAAGGACGACTTCCCCCTGCCGCATATTGACTTGCTGGTGGACCGTATGGCCGGACACGAGATGGTCTCCTTGACTGATCCCGCTATCGGGTACAACCAAATAATGATGCATTTGCCAGACAAAGAGAAAACGACATTCATCACAGAGTGGGGAACCTACTGCTACAGGGTCATGCCTTTTGGGCTCAAAAATGCCGGGGCAACCTATCAAAGAATGGCGACAACCATCTTCCATGACATGATTCACAAAGAAGTCGAAGTGTATGTGGACGACATGGTTGTCAAATCAAAAACGGCTGAAGAACATACAACAGCACTTGAGAAGTTCTTCCTTAGACTTCGAAAGTACAATTTAAAGCTCAACCCGGCGAAATGTCTATTTGGAGCTACATCCGGAGTATTTCTGGGGCATATGGTCAGTCGAAAGGGCATAGAGATCGATCCTTCAAAAGCCAAAGCCATTCTGGAAATGCTAGCACCGAGGACGGAAAAAGAAGTTCGGGGTTTCCTGGGAAGGCTACAGTACATCAGCCGGTTCATTAATCAGTTGGCCGATACTTGTGGTCCGATCTTCAAATTACTCAGGAAAGGAGTAGCGGTTAAATGGAATGAGGATTGCCAGAAAGCTTTCGACCAAGTCAAGCAATATCTGCTATCCCCACCAGTTTTACAGCCACCAAGGCTGGGAAAGCCTTTGTTATTATACCTATCGGTGACAGAAGAGGCGATGGGTGCAATGCTAGCTCAACAGGCAGAAGATACGAGGATAGAAAATGCCGTGTATTACCTTAGCAAGAGGATGCTGGAATATGAGCTAAAATACAATAAGATTGAGAAGTTGTGCTTGGCTCTAGTATGGGCTTGTACAAAGCTGCAGCACTACCTCTCGTCTTACACAACCTATGTCATTTCTGAATCGAACCCCTTGAAATTCCTTATGGAGAGGCTGGTTCTTGACTGTAAGATGGCTAAGTGGGTATCAGTGCTCGTAGCTTATGATTTAAAATTTGTACAACGGAAGGCAGTGAAAGGTGGAGCCTTGGCTGACTAATTAGCAGAATTACCGGTGGAAGACCAGATGCCAGAGGTAGAATTTCCTGACGAAGATTTGTTAAGCTTGGAAAGTGAAGTTTGGGAAATGTACTTCGATGGAGCTTTGAATTACCATGGAAACGGGGTTGGAGTCATATTCAAAACTCCTTGTGGAGAGTACGTCCCAATCGCAGTCAAACTAGGTTTCGATTGTACCAACAATGAACCCGAGTATGAAGCTTGTATCAAGGGGTTAGAAGCGGCCCTAGAAAAAGAAATAAAAATCCTTAGGGTTTTCGGGGATTCCAACTTAATAGTCTCTCAAGCTCTAAGGAAATGGAAAATCAAGGAAGAGCGGTTGGTTCCTTACCTACGACGCTTGGACGAATTAGCTCAGCAGTTTGAGGAATTATCCTTTCACTACTTGCTGCGAGCCAAAAATCAGTTTGCCGATGCGCTGGCTACTTTAGCTTCCATGGTTAATGTAGAGGGAGATCAAGTCATTCAACCCCTGACAGTCCAGCTACAGAAACAGCCAGCACATGTCATGCATCTAGTCGATGACAAGCCGTGGTTTTGGGATATACAGAACTATCTTCAGAATGAAGCCTACCCGGAGGGGTCCAAAAAGACTGATCAACGAACATTGAGACAGTTAGCAGCTGGGTATTTCCTTACTGGGGGAATTCTGTATAAAAGAAGTTGGGATGGCCTGCACCTGAGGTGCGTCGATGAGGAAGAAGCCCAAGCCATCATGGATTCCGTACATAATGGGGAGTCCGGGCCACACATGCACGGGATGGCTCTGGCTCGGAAAATTATGAATCTAGGTTATTACTGGTCAACCATGAATGCAGATTGCGTGAGGCACGCGCGGAAGTGCCATTAGTGTCAAATTTTTGCCAAGCTGCAAAAGCAGCCTCCGATCAATTTGAATCCCATGGCTTCACCATGGCCTTTCGCAACTTGGGGCATAGACGTGATCGGAAAGATCCATCCCAAGGCTTCCAATGGCCATCAATACATCCTGGTTGCTGTTGATTATTTCACTAAGTGGATTGAGGCAACCTCCTATTCAGTCTTGAACGCCAAGAAAGTAGCTCAGTTCGTTCGTACCAACATCCTTTGTCGGTACAGAACACCCTTCGAGATCATCACGGATAACGGATCTCACTTTCAGAGTGAATTTTTGGAGCTACTGAAGCAAAAGAAGATTCAGCACCACAAGTCTTCGCCCTATCGTCCACAAACAAATGGGGCGGTGGAGGCTGCAAATAAGGCTATAAAGGTCATTTTGCAGAAGACGGTTCAGAAGCATAGAGCTTGGCACGAACAGTTACTAAATGCCTTGTGGGGATACAGGACTTCAATCAGAACGCCTACGGGGGCAACCCCGTACTCCCTAGTATATGGAATGGAAGCAGTGTTGCCTATTGAGCTGGAAGTTCGGTCGGCAAGGATTATCCGGGAAAGCCAGATCAGCGAAGCAGATTGGGCTGAGAATTATCATTTGCAGCTTTTGGGTATGGATGAAAAATGATTGCGAGCAATCCACCAAACTCAAGTCTATCAAAGAAGAATGGCAAGACATTTTAACAAGAAGGTCAAGGAGCGGAGACTGGAAGAAGGTTGTTTGGTTCTGAAAGAGATTAGACAGCCAATCATAGATCCACGTGGGAAGTTTCGCCCTCATTGGGCCGGACCCTATGTGTTAAAGAAGATATTGTCAGGCGGAGCCGTTATTTTGACTGATTTGGATGGCTTGGAATTCACTAATCCATGTAATTTAGACCAGTTAAAAAGATATTTTGTGTAAGTTGTAATCATTTGCATAATGTAAAACGAACTACATTAGACCTGATTCTCTTTGGAAAAAAGAAATTATATATCGGAGATATGTAGGCAGCCCTCTTTGGGCACGGTCTAAACATTAATAAAAAAATCATTTCATAATTTCATTCTTCTTTGCCGAATAAAAAAAAAAAGAAGAAAACAAGAAAAAAAAAGAAAAAAAAAGAGGAAAACCCGCTAAGTCGAAAACCCGAAAGGGCGGCTTAGGCAAAAGTCGGGGCCCGCTAGGCTGAAAACCCAAAAAGGGCGGCTTAGACAAAAATGGGTAAGCTCGCTAAGTTGAAAACCCGAAAGGGCAGCTTAGGCAAAAATTAGAGCTTGAAATAAATAAAGTTGGAAAATGCTTGGAAAGCTAAATGATTTTCTTAATTTAAGCTAAAAAGTCAAATCTCATTCCAATAGCAGCCCAAAGTCAGGCGGAAAGCAAAAGAGTCCAAACAAATAATGAAGTCTAAATCCAAGTCCAAAGCAAAAAAATACATCCAGAGAAAAAACCCCAAAGCCAAAACAAAAGTAAAAAAAAAAACGATAAAGTCCAAAAGCCTGAAGGAGTCTAGGTGTCCCGTCTCCTCCATGGAGCAGCATCCTCTGAGTCATCCTTAGCTGTTAAGCTATGATCCACCTCGCCTGTCTTAGGAGTTAGCACAATCTCCTCCCCAGTCCCAGCCTCATCACCAGCATCAGTCCGAACCCAACCTTTGAGTGCACTCAGCAGTGCAGTCCTCCTTGGCCTCTCCATCGACCAGACAGTGGCAATGAACCAGGTCCGATATTCAGAAGAAGTCTGAACACCGGCAGGATTAGGTAAAGGCCTAACCATATGATGATCTCTGACCCAAGCCCTAAGGACGGCCCGAGTAACACCCGGGGTAATGGCAGAATCAGCTGAAATGTAACATCCCTTCCCGGTCCACCCGTAAACCCGAATAAACCGAGTCGAGATGTTACAAACTGGTTGACTTTATGTCTTGTCATGCTAAAATCATAATGTATGTTGAATATAATAGCATGCTGATGTTGTATACAAAAATAATGTACTTAATATTTACAAGACATGATACTAGTTTACAAAATGAAATGGGCCCAACTGTGTGCCTTGTACATGCCATGAAAAGACTAGACAAAAATACACATCCAAATGAGTAGCTACCCTGAAGACTGAGTCTTCTACAGATGAACTGCAGCAGTTGTAAGCTGACTCTCTACTGTCCAAACTCAAAACCTGCGAGTTAAACAGGTAACTCGCTGAGCAAATAAAGCTCAGTGGATATCTCAACATATAAAGAAACAATAAAACACATACAGGTATAGAAAGAACCATGTAAACACATATGGCACATATAAGCACACACATCATGATACTTTCATGATACCTTGATTATCTTTTGTACTGTTTATAATACTGTATAATTCATGAAATGTTATGTCAAGATATTTGTATGGCTCCATAAGGTTATAGTGAAACCGAAGTGATAAGAAAAACTGTATGAAACTGGATGAATACTGTATGCTTGGCTGCTATGGCCCATATATAATCATATCCACTCAACGGCCTGTAGCCGGAGTATCAAACTGTATGAGGTGCAGATCTGCTATCCTATGTCTCGACATAGCCTTATCTACATGGTTTCTACCTAACCTCAATGGAGCATAATGTTGGTATGTCAATAATATAACACAACATCATATTAATAGTTCATAACTTCATAATTCATAATGTATATTTGATTTCACATCATTTGCATGCTTGCATGTTGTTTTGATACATGTTCTAATGTTGTATTTTGGTGTTAAAATGATTGGAGGCATATAAGTGAAGCAAAGGAATACAATTGCATTGAAAAAAAGTCCAAAAGTGCATGAAAACACAAGTCGCGAGCGCGCCTTGCAAGGTCGCGAGCGCGTAAAGCACCAGATGAGAGACAGTGAGTTATCGAGCACAAGTCGCGAGCGCGTACTTGAAAGTCGCGAGCGCGTAGAATGAAAAATGAGAGACAGTGAGTTCCCAGGCCAAATTCGCGAGCGCGCGATGAAGGTCGCGAGCGCTTACAGGCCAAGGGCCAAGTACGCGAGCGCGTACTTCAAAGTCGCGAGCGCGAGAAGTGCCAAATGAGAGTCAGAGAGTTTTAGGTGAAAGTCGTGAGCGCGCATTTGAAAGTCGCGAGCGCGAGAAGGCAACGCGAGCTCGTCATGCGATTCGCGCGCTTGCTTCGCGTTTTCCAGCCTACACAGTCTGTACTCTTTTGGTCATATCTCTCAATATACAACTCCGATTTGGATGATTCAAAAACCCATGTAAAGCTAACACATAGGGGAACAATTAACTCTTCTATGACACTTCCTAATTCCATCATTAAATGGGGTCAAAATCAAGATGAAGTTACTGGTAAAATTTCCAGCAAAACCTGTTTCAACATAAACTCAATATTTACTTCATTTATTCAATACCTCCCCTGTTCTCCCCTGTTTCTCACCATTACCAGTCCTCCCACTCAACATGAAGCAATATATTGTCTCACTAGCAACACACCACACAAATTCTCATGCAAAGAAAATGGTAAATGACAAGAGATATCAAACCTTTGCTCCAAAAAGCTTGAGCTCTTCTTTAACTTCCTTTTTTCTACACTCTTTGAACTCCCTTCACCTATAAATAAGAATTCTTATGAATTCTAAAATAATAGCACCAATTGATTCAATTATGAACTTCAAGAAGGTTTACTTACTTGGATAGAAGAAAAATTGAAGTTAAGGCTTAACTACCATTAAAATTGAAAGGAAGGTGGAAGAGGAAAGGAAGAACATGAAGAAGATGAAGATAAAGATGAAAAATGGGAAAGTGAAATGGGTATGCACGGGTAGGCTCTAAAATATCCATGACTTTGTGTGTAAAAGTTCTAAATGGTACCTCAATTGTAAACAGGCTACAACTTAATACCCAAGCTTGATCTTTTAATGCAAATAAATCCTCACCCATATGCTTTGATCTTTTTCTCTCACTCAAGTAACTCCACTTATAAACCCATTCTACCCCAACCGGGTTTGGTTCAACTCGACTCAACTCGACTACTCAACTCTATGCTAAGACTCGACTCGGTAGGATGTCACAATTCTCCCCTCCTAATAAAAACTTCGTCCCGAAGTTTACCTGTTGTGAACAACTGCGGATACTATTGTCGCATGGTGTCTTCAGATTCCCAAGTTGCTTCTTCTATCTTATGATTCCTCCAAAGAACTTTTACCAATGCTATTTTCTTGTTCCGTAATTCTTTAATTTCTCTGGCTAAGATCTGAACTGGTTCTTCTTCATAAGTGAGATCCGGCTGAATTTCAATCTCTTCTGCTGATAACACATGTGATGGGTCTGATCTGTATCTCCTTAACATTGATACGTGAAAGACATTATGAATTCGATCTAAGGTTGAAGGTAACGCTAGGCGATAGGCTAATGGTCCTACACGTTCAACAATCTCGTATGGACCAATGAACCTAGGGCTAAGCTTACCCTTTCGTCCAAACCTTAGGATCTTTTTCCATGGTGAAACTTTCAGAAATACCTTATCACCCACCGAGTACTCAATATCCTTTCTCTTTAAATCAGCATAAGACTTCTGTCGATCACTTGCTTCTTTCAGCCGTTTTCTGATGAGTTCCACTTTCTCTTCCGTTTCTCTAACCAAATCTGGACCCAAAATCTTCTTCTCACTCAGTTCTGTCCAACACACAGGTGTCCTACATGGTCTACCATACAATGCTTCATATGGTGCCATCTTAATGCTTGATTGGTAGCTGTTGTTGTAGGCAAACTCCATGAGAGGTACATATCTGTCCCAACTGCCTTCAAATTCTATAACACATGATCTCATCATGTCTTCTAGAATTTGAATGACTCTCTCTGATTGGCCATCTGTTTGAGGATGAAATGCAGTGCTGAAATGCAATTTCGTTCCTAATGCTTCCTGCAGTTTACCCCAAAACTTCGATGTAAACCTTGGATCACGATCAGATATAATGGATGATGGAACTCCATGTAGTCGAACTATTTCGCTAACATAAATGTCTACTAACTTGTCTAGAGAATAGTCCATCCTAACTGGTAGAAAGTGTGCGGACTTAGTTAATCTGTCCACGATCACCCATACTGCATCATGCTTCCGCTGCGTCTGAGGTAATCCAGTAACAAAATCCATCGTGATCTGATCCCACTTCCATGTTGGCACTATTATTGGATGAAGTAACCCAGCTGGCTGTTGATGTTCTGCTTTTACTTGTTGACATGTTAAACATCTTGTTACAACATTTCCGATATCTTTCTTCATGCCCGGCCACCAATAACCTTTCTTCAAATCTTGATACATCTTGGTACTACCTGGATGCATTGTATATGGACTGTTATGAGCTTCATGCAGAATCTTTTGTCTAAGCTCCCCTATCTATGGTACAACAACTCTGTCTTCATAGAATAAGACTCCACTGTTATCCAATCTGAATTTCCCACCATGATCTTCCCGTACTTGTTTTACCCATAGTGCTGTTTGTGCATCTTTCTTCTGTGCCTCTGCAACTTCCTGAACCCAAGATGGCTGTACTTGCATCTGTGCTAGAATAACTCCCTGCTGTTGCAACTCCATGCTAATTCTCATTGCTCTCAAAGCAAACAATGATTTCCGGCTAAGGGCATCAGCTACCACGTTAGCTTTGCCCGGATAGTAATTAATGACATAATCATAATTAGCCAGAATCTGCATCCACTTCCGTTGTCTTGAATTCAAATCTTTCTGTGTCGGTAAATACTTTAAACTTTGATGATCTGTGTAAATGTAACACTTTTCACCGTACAGATAATGCCGCCATACTTTGAATGCTAGAACAATGGCTGCCAATTCTAAATCATGGGTTGGATAATTCAATTCATGTGGCTTCAATTGTCTGGAGACATAAGCTACCACTTTCCTGTCTTACATGAGTACACATCCTAACCCAGTATGAGAGGCATCACTGTAAATCTCAAAGTCTTTACCTGACACTGGCTGAGTCAACACTGGTGCTTCAGTCAACTTTTTCTTCAAAGTGTCAAAACTCTGCTGACATCTATCATCCCATTGGAATACAACTGCTTTCTTCAATAATCTTGTTAAAGGTGATGCAATGATGGAGAATCCCTTTACGAACCTTCTGTAATAACCGGCTAAACCCAGAAAACTTCGAACTTCTGTGACATTTCTGGGTGGTCTCCAATCAACAATAGCTTCAATCTTATGAGGATCCACTCTGATACCCTCCGATGACACCACATGTCCTAAGAAAGAAACTTCTTCCAGCCAAAACTCACACTTACTGAGCTTGGCATACAACTGTTTATCCCTCAGTGTCTGAAGTACAATCCGCAAATGTTTATCATGTTCAACCCTGTCTCTGGAGTAGACCAAAATGTCATCTATAAACACCACCACAAACTGATCCAGATATGAATGAAACACGCGGTTCATGAGATCCATGAAAACCGCTGGTGCATTTGTGAGACCGAATGGCATGACTAAAACTTCATAGTGACCATATCGGGTCCTGAATGCAGTCTTAGCGATATGTTCTTCCTTTATCCGCAACTGATGGTATCCCGACCTAAGGTCGATCTTAGAAAACATACCTGCACCTTTTAGCTGATCAAACAGATCATCGATTCGAGGCAATGGATACTTATTCTTGATTGTCAGTTTGTTCAGTTGTCTGTAGTCAATGCACAGTCTGAATGATCCATCTTTCTTCTTTACAAATAATACCGGTGCTCCCCAAGGTGATACACTGGGTCTGGTAAAGTCTTTATCCAATAACTCCTGTAGCTGAATCTTTAACTCTTTTAGCTCTGCTGGTGCCATTCTGTAAGGTGCAATTGATACTGGTGCTACTCCAGGATAGACATCTATGGTAAACTCTACTTCCCTCCTTGGTGGTAACCCTGGTAACTCTTCTGGAAATACATCTGGATAATCACACACTGTTGGTATATCTTGCACTTTGGACTGTTCTTTCTCTGCTTGTAATGCACATACCAAGTATGCTTCACAACCCTTCTGAATTAATCTCTTTGCTGCCATGGCTGATATCACATTACCCAGAAACTCTCGCCGCTTCCCGACTACTGTAATCTCTTCCCCTGCTGTTGTATATAATGTCACCCTTTTCTTTGCACAATCAACTATAGCCTAATGTCTGGATAGCTAATCCATACCCAGAATAACATCAAATTCTCTAAATGGCAACTCCATCAGATCTCCTGGAAACTCTTTTCCATGAATAACAATTGGACATCCTTCGACCACTGTATGAGTTTTTACTACATCTCCTAATGGATTAGTAACTACCATACCCTGACTCACATATGCAACTTCTAACCCTTTAACCCAAGGTTTAGGTACACTAATGTATGAATGAGATGAGCTAGGATCAATTAAAGCATAAACTGTATGATCACATAAGGAAAACTCACCAACTATTACATCTGGAGCTTCCTCATCTTCTCTGGCTCGCATAGCATAAACCCTGGCTGGACCTCTAGTATCGGGTCTGTCCACAGTCTCTGACTGCTGTCTCTGCCCTCCGGAGCTCTCACCTCTACTTCTGCCTGCTATGAACTGTGTAGGAACTTTTGCCCTCTTCGAACAATCCTTCTTCTGATGGTCTGATGCTCCGCATATCCAACATTTACCAGTCACCAACCAACAATCTCCGCCATGCCGTCTGCCACAATGCTCACAAGGTGGAAAAGTATAACCGGCTGACTCTGCACCTCTACTGGTGCCTCTACCAATTCCTCTGCCTGAACCTCGACTACCTCCGGCAGAACTAGCCACAACTGATACCGCTGGCGCGTTAGTACCCCTAGCTGCGCCTTGGCTAAAGGAAGGTCTAGCACTAGCTGAACTACTAGCACCTCTAAATCTCTTGCTTTCTGACTGATATGTACTGGGTGCACTCTGAGTTTGGTCTCTCCTCTGCTGAGACCGCTGGCGTCTGGTACGCTGACTGGCCTGAATTTGCTCTATCTCCTGAGCTGCCTCTACCAAAGCTGAGAACTCTCTGAATCTGGAAGCTACCACTCCCATTTGAATCTCATCATTCAGGCCTTCCTGAAACTTTTTACACCTCTCGGCTTCTGTAGCCACTATCCCCTTACCATACCTGCTGAGCCTGGTGAATTCTCTTTCGTATTCTGCAACTGACATTCTGTTCTGCCTCAGGTATAAGAATTCTTTCCTTCTCGCATCTAGGTAAGCCTCTGTGATGAACTTTTTCTTGAATTCATCCAAGAAGAATTGCCATGTACGCTGCTCTGCTGATACCCGCTGCTGAACAGTAGTCCACCATGTATATGCCTCATCTATGAGCAATGATGTGGCACAAACCAACTTGTCCTCTGGTGTACATTGTAATTGTTCCAGGACTCTCGATGTCCCATCTAACCAATACTCAGCTCTTTCTGGATTATCATCCTTGTTAGCACTGAATTCTTTCGCCCCATATTTCCGAAGCTTCTCTAGTGGGGGCTTTCTTTCTCTTTCTACTACTATTGGTGCTTGAGGTATCACCCCTGCAATCTGTCTAAAAGTATCTGCAAGTTGCTTTAACAACACCTCTTGACCTGGTGCTACTGGAGCCTCACCCTCCACTGCTCTGGAGGCGTGTGACTCGCTCTCACCTTCCTGTGACATCCTCCTAAAAGAATAACAACTGCTTAGTTCATCAGGGTAGTCATGGCATGTACACTATACTGATTTATGAATGCAAGCCCAGGGAAACTAAACCTAGGGCTCTGATACCAAAATTTGTAACATCCCTTCCCGGTCCACCCGTAAACCCGAATAAACCGAGTCGAGACGTTACAAACTGGTTGACTTTATGTCTTGTCATGCTGAAATCATAATGTATGTTGAATATAATAGCATGCTGATGTTGTATACAAAAATAATGTACTTAATATTTACAAGACATGATACTAGTTTACAAAATGAAATGGGCCCAACTGTGTGCCTTGTACATGCCATGAAAAGACTAGACAAAAATACACATCCAAATGAGTAGCTACCCTGAAGACTGAGTCTTCTACAGATGAACTGCAGCAGTTGTAAGCTGACTCTCTACTGTGCAAACTCAAAACCTGCGAGTTAAACAGGTAACTCGCTGAGCAAATAAAGCTCAGTGGATATCTCAACATATAAAGAAACAATTAAACACATACAGGTATAGAAAGAACCATGTAAACACATATGGCACATAAAAGCACACACATCATGATACTTTCATGATACCTTGATTATCTTTTGTACTATTTATAATACTGTATAATTCATGAAATGTTATGTCAAGATATCTGTATGGCTCCATAAGGTTATAGTGAAACCGAAGTGATAAGAAAAACTGTATGAAACTGGATGAATACTGTATGCTTGGCTGCTATGGCCCATATATAATCATATCCACTCAACGGCCTGTAGCCGGAGTATCAAACTGTATGAGGTGCAGATCTGCTATCCTATGTCGCGACATAGCCTTATCTACATGGTTTCTACCTAACCTCAATGGAGCATAATGTTGGTATGTCAATAATATAACACAACATCATATTAATAGTTCATAACTTCATAATTCATAATGTATATTTGATTTCACATCATTTGCATGCTTGCATGTTGTTTTGATACATGTTCTAATGTTGTATTTTGGTGTTAAAATGATTGGAGGCATATAAGTGAAGCAAAGGAATACAATTGCATTGAAAAAGAAGTCCAAAAGTGCATGAAAACACAAGTCGCGAGCGCGCCTTGCAAGGTTGCGAGCGCGTAAAGCACCAGATGAGAGACAGTGAGTTATCGGGCACAAGTCGCGAGCGCGTACTTGAAAGTCGCGAGTGCGTAGAATGAAAAATGAGAGACAGTGAGTTCCCAGGCCAAATTCACGAGCGTGCGATGAAGGTCGCGAGCGCTTACAGGCCAAGGGCCAAGTATGCGAGCGCGTACTTCAAAGTCGCGAGCGCGAGAAGTGCCAAATGAGAGTCAGAGAGTTTTAGGTGAAAGTCGTGAGCGCGCATTTGAAAGTCGCGAGCGCGAGAAGGCAACGCGAGCTCGTCACGCGATTCGCGCGCGCGCTTCGCGTTTTCCAGCCTGCACAGTCTGTACTCTTTTGGTCATATCTCTCAATATACAACTCCGATTTGGATGATTCAAAAACCCATGTAAAGCGGACACATAGAGGAACAATTAACTCTTCTATGACACGTCCTAATTCCATCATTAAATGGGGTCAAAATCAAGATGAAGTTACTGGTAAAATTTCCAGCAAAACCTGTTTCAACATAAACTCAATATTTACTTCATTTATTCAATACCTCCCCTGTTCTCCCCTGTTTCTCACCATTACCAGTCCTCCCACTCAACATGAAGCAATATATTGTCTCACTAGCAACACACCACACAAATTCTCATGCAAAGAAAATGGTAAATGACAAGAGATATCAAACCTTTGCTCCAAAAAGCTTGAGCTCTTCTTTAACTTCCTTTTTTCTACACTCTTTGAACTCCCTTCACCTATAAATAAGAATTCTTATGAATTCTAAAATAATAGCACCAATTGATTCAATTATGAACTTCAAGAAGGTTTACTTACTTGGATAGAAGAAAAATTGAAGTTAAGGCTTAACTACCATTGAAATTGAAAGGAAGGTGGAAGAGGAAAGGAAGAACATGAAGAAGATGAAGATAAAGATGAAAAATGGGAAAGTGAAATGGGTATGCACGGGTAGGCTCTAAAATATCCATGACTTTGTGTGTAAAAGTTCTAAATGGTACCTCAATTGTAAACAGGCTACAACTTAATACCCAAGCTTGATCTTTTAATGCAAATAAATCCTCACCCATATGCTTTGATCTTTTTCTCTCACTCAAGTAACTCCACTTATAAACCCATTCTACCCCAACCGGGTTTGGTTCAACTCGACTCAACTCGACTACTCAACTCTATGCTAAGACTCGACTCGGTAGGATGTCACATGAAATGTCATCCATAAGTGGAGCAATCTGATCTATCCCCATCTGTCTCAAAACACGCGAAGCGCAGTACCAGGTACAATGGGTAATCCTAACAGGTAAACCCGTGTATGGCGGAAGCTAGCCTGGATAAAGCGGGTGATGTTGTACCAGGAGATGAACCACAGTAACTCATTTGGGCCCAACTCAATCAACCATGAAGTCCATGCGTCAGTAGAAGGATGTGTGATCAGGATCCTCCGCATGCGATACTGAGAAGGGTTATAAGGAAGGGAAGTAGGAGCAGTGACCACTCGAAGATGGTCTTTCAACCAAACCTGAGTAATGGATCCTTTCTATTACAAGGGAATGAGAAATAATACCAATATATGAAAAAAAAAAAGAGAGGGGGAAGAAGGAAAATACCTGGAGAATAATGGGGGAAACGGTCCAGTCATCGAACCCTAAAGCAGCCCTGTCAAGGCTCCTAATAGTCTCGGCCAGCACAATGCCACCAATACAGCCCATATCCTCCATTTGTCGAACCATGGGGCAAAGACGCAAGTCCCCAAAGCCTGGGTCCTGGTTAAATAAAAAGCCGGCCAATAAACAAAAAACCAGGGCCCGCATTCTTAGCCTCATCTGGCTCGGGTTTTCTGGGCAAGCCTCCGAAAATTCATCAATCAAGGGCAGCAGAATTGCCTTCTGGTCATCAACAATCATAGCCCTAGCTTGGGGTCAGCTGAACTGGAACAGGGTTTCAAATGACCTAACATACCCAATTTTTACCTCATGCTTGACCAAAGGGGCATTGGGATCACACCCTATGATAGCACAAAACTCCTCAAAGAGAGGGCACATCTCCTCCATCATGGCCCCAAATCGAAAAACGTGGGCTTCAGGATCCCAAAGTCTAATACAAGCCCGTAAAAAATCCCAATCAACTATTACACCCCTAAGAGTAATAACGGGGGAAAGACCATCCCTCCCCAAATTGATCTTTCAACTTTGGAGAGACTCCTAGTCCAGCTATGCATGCTATGGTTGTAGAAGGGATTCATGTCCTTTTAATTATTCTTTTTTATTATTATTATTTATTATTTTCTAAAAAAAAATAATAATGTGATAACAATAAAAAAATAGAAAAAAAGAAGAAGGGAAGAGAAAAAAACTGACCAGGAATTGGTGGCTTGAAGAAAGAGAGAATAAAAAAAAAAGGAGAAAGCAGCTTTTTATATAGAAAGACGCGCCCGAGGGCGGCTGTACCCGCCCTCTGAGGCGGGCATATCCGCCTCGAGAGCGGGCACGCACGCCCAGCAGGGCGGACGCGCCTGCTCGGCAGGGCGGGCACGCTCGCCCAGAAGGGGTGGACGCGCCCGCTCGGCAGGGCGGGCTCGCCCACCCGGCCCAGGCGGTCACGCCCGCCCAGCAGGGTGGGCACACCTGCCCGGCAAAAAAAAAAAAAAAAAAGAAAAAGAAAAAAATTTTAATTTTATTTTTTTAGTACATAGAAAAATGGGTCCTTTTCAATTTCTTTCTTTTTTTTTTAAAAAAAAATTATTTTTTATTTTCTTTTAGTACATAGAAAAATGGGTCCTTTTCAATTTTCTTTTTTTTTTTAAAAAAAAGGGGGGGGGGAGAAATGTTTCATCTTTTTTATATATATAGTCATGCATACATATCTTTTCATTACTAACTGAGTGCAGGTACAAGTAAAGTTCAGTACAGGAACATAGCCAAAGTTAATACAGCCGAGCTTCAGTAAAAAAAAAAAAAAAATCCAAAGGAAAGCAGGAAAATCTGGCATCTATCCGTGGCGGGGCCTCCTTCTCCTCTGATCATCGAAGGCCCGCAGAGTCCAGGCTGAAGTTAGTTCCTCCTGCATACCGAGAATTAGCTCCATCATCTGACTGACTAATCCGACGGGAACCTAAAAAAAAATAAAAAAAAAAAAAAGAGAAAAAAAGATTTTTTTTTAAGTCAGTATCAAGGCTCTTATGAATCCTTTTTGGGAAAGTTTCATTAATCTGTACCTTAGTGATGTCATCAGGAGGAAGAGCTAGGCGATTCACACGCCCTAGAGAGACCTCCCGAAGAGACGAAGTGCCATCAGGAGTGTAATAGGGAATGCTGTAGGGAAGGTGCAAATTGGCCAAGCCCGGATGAACTGGCCCGGCAGCTTCTAAAATAGCCTGAGGAACCCTGAAAGCACCGACCGAATGGCTAGGGCCAGCCCGAGACGGACCCTCCACTGGAGTGGAAGAAGAGGGACGGGTAGTACGCCTCCTCCTTGGGGTCCTGGACGAAGGGCCTGAAGCCCGAGAAGAAAGAGTGCCAAGCGGCCGAGAAGGAGTCGACCTTGAAAGACTGTCAAGCCGAGATCCAATAGGCTGCATCAGAAACATCTGGCAAAATTCATCATAATCCCCACTCCGGATAAATTCATCATAATCCCCACTCCGGAGGAGGATGAGGAACGGAGCGGCAGCCCCTAATCTGGAAGTCCACTCTCTCACCCAAATAATAGCGTCTCAAGACAGGATGTGACAGAACAACCCGCCACCGAGACAAGGCCTCTGATCGCCGGAAATAGGGATCAGCCTCAATTAAACTTTGGAGTCGGGCGGCATCGCCCCCGCCTCAACCTGTGTGAGAGAAGCAAAATGTGTTAATAAATCCTTTTTATTTCCACATACTCAAGGAGAACTAAAAAGCACTCACCTGATCCATGGTACAAGTATCGAAAAAGGTCCGTAGGTCTCCTAAAGATTTCTTGCGTAGAACAGACCGGTGATTTGCTCGGTACCACCTCCAAGCCAAAGGTACCAGCCCTAATCCAAGATCAGTATGAGTCAGCTCTGGGCGGATGTAGGGAAAATACTCAAAAGCCCAAGTCTGCAAAACGAAAGAAGGGATCAGTGGAAAAAAAGACAACACAGAAAGGGAATATGTTCTTTACATTACCTCCCAGAAATAGTAGGTCCCGCTGAGCTTACAGTGGCCTCGACTCAGATCGCACATATCATCATACATGCGGCTCAAAATAGCACCGGCCTAGTCATACTTAGTAAGATGGGCCAAATCCTCCAAACTCTTCAGAATAGAAGGATTAAATTTCTCCTTCCTGTTAGACCAGAAGGTCGAAGCAAATAGCAGCAACAGAGTGAATCTAGCTACCTGAGTAGCCGTTAGCTCCCCCTGCCTGTATCTAGCATAAATGTCGGGGGCCTGGAGGGATAGCCAGTGTCTCGAAATACTCAGAACCGGGGCAGAAGAGTTAGGATTGACAATTCGGGGCAGGTCAACCCCTATCAGCTCCATCATCCGATCAGGGGTGACCTCAGTCCTCCAATCGTCATACAGCTCGATCGGCCGAGTGCCAAAAGGAATCTCGGAGATCACCGAAAGTCAGTCGGGGTCATCGTCATCTCACCCCAAGGGAAATGGAAAGTGTTGGTGGTGTCCCACCATCTCTCAGCCAGTGCACCCAGTAGGCTCTTGTAATTCTGCCTACCCAGCTCAAGATGTCTTAAAAAGTCCAGATGAGAGGGACTGATGATGGCTCTGACCAGACTGTTATGGTCGAGTATGTCAATTCGGATCTCAGCAACAGAGGACTCGCCTACATCCAGCCTAATGTTTGGATCCTAAAAGGTAAAATGGCTTAAAATTATTCTTTAGTTCCTTACTAAGGATAATGTCTCAATTCTCCCCTAGCATGCATACTAATAAGACGGTAAATGCAGGAAAATAAAATTTGTCTTTCGGCCACAGAGGCCCAAGAAACCACGATTTGGCCTAAGGCCTGAAAATTCACAATGAGGCCACAGAGGCCCAAAATTTTCACCATTTTGGCCTAAGGCCCACATAATAAATAAATGAGAGTGACATGGGAACTGACCTGGGTATAGACACCGGTGACAGAAGCATGAGTGTCGACATCTGCTATCACACGGATTTCGTCAAGAGAAATCCCCAGGGACTCTAGAAAATCCTCATCGCTACTATAACTCGAAGAAGCCATGGATGAAGGGAAGATGGGAGAATTTGAGAGAGATCTTTGAAGTAAAAAGATAGAAATGAATGAAAATGAAAAATTTGAGCTATTTATAAAGAAAAAGGGCCAAAAGGCGGGTCTTCTAGACGCGTCTGTTTTTTCGCCTCCAAAATTTGTATTTCAGACAACCACCGACGCCCATAAATCATCTTTATGGCCGCCGGTGGGGGGCAACTGTGAATACTCAAATTTTGAGGCTCAAAAAGCCTGTTTTCCCGGACTGTAAACAGTCTGGCCAGACCGAAGACCTTTTTGAAAGTTCGCCGGAAGTAGGCCAATATGGTACTTGAAACGTCCAGAAAATTGCGAGGATCGCAGAATTGGTCCCGGAATATTTTTTGGAGGTCCAGAACTCCCGAAAAAGCCTCTGGAGCAGAAAAAAAAGGCACGGGTCGATGTGCCCACCCTGTAAGGGCGGGCCCGCCCACCCTCAAGGGCGGTCCAGCCCGCCCAAGCAGGGCGGGCGCGTCCGCCCGGGCCAGGCGGGCATGCCCGCCAATCATGGCAGGCGCGGCCCAGGCGGGCGCGCCTGACCGTCCCAGGCGGGCAAGCCCGCCCTGCCCAGGCGGGCACGCCCGCCCAATTGGGGCGGGTACGCCTGCCCTGGACGGTGGGCATGCCCGCCCTCCAGTCGCCGTTTTTCTATAAAATCGGCCCCGGGGCCTCCGTTTTGACTCACTCAGTCTGTGTTGACGGATGCTCCTTCTCCCTCACGCTCTTTGCGATTCTTTATTGCTTTTTTGCATTTTTATTCAGCTTTATTATTTTCCTTGTTTTGTTATTTGGTCATTAAAAATCAAATTAATTAATTATTCCCTTAACGAGGAGCTTAACCTAGAGTTAAGAAGTGGTCGTCGATTAAATCAGGTACATGAACTAAACTCTGCCTATTTAATTTTAGCATTTCATACATTCTTCTCTTCTACTCCTAATAATTCTATAACTGCATAAATGCATTCATGACATCTTTAGGCAAATAAACTGCCTCAAATAAATAAGTTTAGGCTAAGTACCCGGTTAATAAATAATCATGGTATTGAAGCCTAAATCCGACAATATTGGCTAAAATACCTAGTTAATTAATAGCTATGGTATAATCGCCTTTATTTCGAACAAATCTGGCTTAAGTCCAATTAATCAATAATTGTGGCTAAAAAGCTTTAATTCAAACACGTTTTTATTGGCAATAAAATTGCCTACATTACAATCCAGTTAGTCAATTTTTGGCAAACACATTGCCCATAAAATAGATTAACTACTTTCAGCGACAAATCGCTTAAATCAATCTTTTGGCAAAATGCCTTAAATTAATCAACTTATTTTGGCTAAAAGCCTTAAATCAATCATTTTGGCGACAATCGCCTAAGTAATCATCTTTTGATCAACCTTCTTTGGCTAAAAGCTTTCAAATTAATCAAACTTTTGGCTAAAAGCCTTAAAATCAAGCATTTTGGCGACAATCGCCTAAATCACATAAATCTTTTGGCAGTAATTTGCCTAAATCATTCTTTTTGGCTAAAAGCCTTAAATCAACAATTTTGGCATCAAATGCCTAAAAAAATCAATCAATCTTTAGCAAAATGCCTAAACAAAATGCACGAAGCATACACACACTCATGCATTAAGCATACCCATTCAAAGCCCTTTTAAAAAGGCCTATCGAACTACGTCGACTTTGATCTTCCATTCAAACGGAAGTACGCAGGCACGTTTGGGATTTAACCCCGAGCGGCAAGTCAAAATCACATAAACAGTTTCATTGGTCCAATTGCACCATTTACCCTGCAAAGCATTCATTCATGGTTAGTTTATCAGCATGACATAGTGTCGGGATCCATCTCGAGTTTGCACACCATGCCTTAGACATTGGGATAATTAATCTAGTAACTAGGTTAATTAAAATTGGAGTCACTTAGGGTTTTTTCCTAGTTTACCCTAAAACAATTAAACAAGGTGGCGACTCATACATTCACGTGCATTTCTACCCTTAGTCACATGCATCATATGCCATGATATTTGGGGTAGGGGTTCACACTTACTAGCTAGAGGCATCTTGGGCAAAGTCTTTTCTTAATATTTTGGCACTTTTCTTCCTTGCTTTTTCCATTCTTCTTGAATTCTTTTGATTGCTTTTCATGTACCTCTTTTTTGAGTTTTCTTCTTTTCTAATTTGGTAAACTTGCTAGTATCAATTGAGAAATTCTCCCTCTTTGTTGCTATATCTAATTAAAAGTCAAATCCTTCAATCATACAATTCTTTGTACTTAGGGTAGGAATTTGGAATTGGCTTTAAGGGCTAGGTTTATTGACGGTGAAAAAGAAAATTTTATGGTTTATAGGCTTCAAAGTTGGCTTCAAGGGTCATATTTTTGACTTAGGTGGGTTAGGCTAATTATAGGTTTCAACAAAAATTGCCTAAATCATCTCTTTCAAAATGCAAACATTTAAAATTTATCGTCTTGAAGGGAGTTCTAATTTGTTCTAGGAATGCCAAGGTTTAAATAGCTTTAGATTAAAACACACCTATATATCATAATTTTCATAAAAATCAGTGTTTAAATTCTATAAACAAATAGTTTAGATCAATGAACATGTTTATGCCAAAATTCCAAATTCAGAGCTTAAATATACTAGAATTTAGAATCAACCCAATTCAACACTTATTACTAGATCATGAGATCCTTCAAGCTTGCTTTTAATCATTCCAATCATGTTAAGCAAGAAACAAAAACTTTTAGCTAAAATTTCCTTCCCCCAATTCAATCAATCACATTGTCCCCAATGTGAATAAATTCCCTAAACTTATCGCATTACTCAGAAGAAAAGCAGTAAGAGAGATGAAGAAACCTTACCAACATTGTATTGAACAATACAATAGAACGGGTGCGGAATGTGTCTTAGCTAAAAGAACAACTAAACACTAAGAAAGTGAAACTACTAAAAAGTTATAAAAATTCAAATAAAACAAACTAAAAAGAAAAAAAATAAAATCAAACAGATCAATGTATTAGAACATAAACAAAGCAAAAGATAAGTGAAACATCCGTCAATTCTCCGGTGGTGGGGGTGGCTACAGAAGCTGGAGAATGGTTTGGAGTTGGCCTTGCATGGTATCCATCCTAGAATCAAGGCTACCGTTCATAATTTCAATGGACTAGAAACGGTCTGCGATCATCGTTTCCATCCCATTAAGGCGCGTGTCAAAAAGGTCCATTCGAGACATCATTCTTACAAGGACCTCATCATTTGACATGTTGGACGTACCTTGGAAAGATGGACCAGCGCCGGATGGACCTGCACCAAAAGAAGAGGTAAAAGGTGGAGGGATATCCTCCTCCATGTTAGTACCGCCTGCGGCCTCGGCTCCTTCATTATCAGAATCATTCTCTGGGGTACCTACTACTCGATATGCATCCCCGACTTTTTCAATCAATTTCATATGTATCATAACATCTAGATCCAGTCTGGTACCATGCCCCCCCTCCTACACTATCATAAATTGGCCTAGCCGGGTTCCAAACCTATAAGTATCTAGCATTCCGGGTCACAAAACACCCCATCATTATAGCCCCTTTGTCGGCTCTAGCCACCCTCGCAAATCGCTGGCAGAGCCAATATCCAACATTCAATAAAACCCCATTTTCAATAGCCCACAGAAAATATAATTCATTCAAACTTAACATCCCGTCACTCTCACTCCTTCCAAAAATAGTATTAGACAGAAATTTGTGAATGTATCGCAAGGAAGGTTTTTTTAATTTGGATGCCTTCGAATATCTAGGATTATAATTTACTTCACCTGTAAAATCTTGCCAAGTATTGCGTGCACTAAAATCACTAGATACTTGTATCTGACTATTTTCCGTGGGAAATCCAAAAATATGACTAATCTCATTCACAGTTAGTTCAAAATCTTGACTAAGAAGCCTAAATCGAATCCTGCTTGGGGGAGAGGTAGGCAAAAACCGGATAAAAGAAGAATAAGAACTTAGAAATTCTAGAGTTAATGGTGCATATACTAAGTCCTTCATATCAAGAAATTGCCCCCAACCTATTCGTCTAAGAGGTTCTAACACAATATCTCTAAGACCCACTTGTGCTAAAGCAGCCTCATCAATGAATCGATTTGGTAAAATAGGCCGAAGAGTTAGTTTTGTGTACCTTTCTTGTTGCTCGGATGAGGCAAACTCGAATGGAAGTGCAGGTGGTGACGGAGGTTGAGGAGCCGTGGAAGATCGCGTAGTTGCGCGTTTTTGAGCAGCAACGGAGGATGCGGGTCTGTTACGTTTGTATCTAGGAGGCATGGTTGGAGATGATTATATGAAAATTTGGTGTGGAGGGTGTTTGATTTGAGAGAAAAAGGAGAGGAAGAGAGAAAATTTGAGAGAGAAGAGGTGACGGCTAGGGCGTGTGAGATGAGAAGTGGGGCGGTTAGAGGCGTGCTCTTTAAATAGGGGCGCCAATTAATGCTTGGGTCTGATCGTGGCACGGCTGTGCTTGGAAGCACGGCCAGGGCATGCTTTCTTCTGACCTGCAAAATAAAGGAGAACGCGTACCTGGCACGGGCGTGCTGCAGAGCACGCCTGGGGCGTGCTTCTCTCTGACCCTTGGGCTGAAAATTTTCGCGCAGTTAGCACGGGCGTGCTACTAGGCACGGTTGGGGCGTGCTCTTCTCTGACTCTCAACCTGAGTTTTTCTCTTTTCTATGGCATGGGCGTGTTGAGGAGCACGGTGCGGGCGTGCTCTCTTCTGACTCTCAAGGTGAAAAATTGCCTGTGGTACGCACGGGCGTGTTGCGGAGCACGCCTAGGCGTGCTGGATCCTCACTCCATGGCACGGGCGTGCTAGGGGGCACGGCTAGGGCGTGCTCTCCTCTGGATTTTCACTTTTTCCTACAATTTACAACTCTAACTAAAATAAAAGAACAATTATGGAGAAAATTTGGGAATTTTGCAAATAATAAAACTGAAAATAAAATAAATAAATAAAATGACAATTTGATAAGAAAAATTATATGGGTTGTCTCCCACAAGCACTTTTGTTTAACGTCATTAAGTTCGACGCACTTAACCTGGTTTAGGCTAAACGAGACCAATTGTGCTCTTGATGGGCTTAAAGTTTTCATAGTGAAAATTTCCTTGATTGTGAATGGACCGGACCATCTAGAGCGCAACTTACCAGGGAATAATTGGAGTCTAGAGTTATAGAGTAACACCTGCTGGCCTACCTTTAGATCCCTCATGATAATGCGCTTATCATGCCATTGTTTGGTGCGATCTTTGTATATTTTGGCACTTTCATAAGCATGGAGGCGCATTTCATCCATCATGTTCAGCTGTAGCAATCGCTTTTGACCAACTTCCTTTGCATTAAAGTTAAGAAATTGAATGGCCCAAAACGCCTTATGTTCTAACTCGACAGGAAGATGACAAGCCTTACCGTACACCATGCGATATGGAGACATACCTATAGGTGTCTTGAATGCAGTTCTGTAGGCCCATAGAGCATCATCCAGCTTTTTGGACCAATCCTTCCTTGATTTTCCAACAGTGGTTTCGAGGATCTTTTTGATTTCTCTGTTAGTGACCTCTACTTGTCCACTTGTTTGAGGATGGTATGGAGTACCTACACGATGAGTGACACCATATTTTGCAAGAAGGGAATCTAAATATCTATTGCAAAAGTGCTTACCTCCGTCTGTGATTATTGCCCTGGGAGTGCCATGCCGTGTGAAAATATTTTTCTTGATAAAGTTCATCACACTTTTGGCATCATTGTTTGGAAAAGCAACAGCTTCTGCCCACTTTGACACATAATCCACTGCCACTAGAATGTATTGATTGGAGTATGATGGTGGAAAAGGTCCCATGAAGTCCAGACCCCATACATCGAAGATTTCGACTTTAAGGATGTTGTTTAAGGGCATCTCATGTCTCCTCGAAATGTTACCTAACCTTTGACAACGATCACAAAGACGAACATAGTTAAAAGCATCTTTAAATAGATTAGGCCAATACAACCCACTTTCTAATATATGCGCAGCTGTCTTGTTTGCTCCAAAGTGACCTCCACATTCCATTGAATGGCAAAATTTAAGGACACTTTCCATTTCAGTTTCCAGTATACATCTCCTGAATAGCTGATCACTGCAATACTTGAACAAAAAGGGCTCCTCCCAATAGTAGAATTTGATATCATGAAAAAAATTTTTCCTTTGTTGGTAAGAAAAATTGGGAGGAGGAATTTTGCAAACAAGATAATTAACTATGTCAACGTACCAGGGGGTTTGAGCATTTGCCACTAGAAGAAGTTGCTCATGGGGAAAGCTTTCATTGATTTGTAGCTCGCTTGTATCTTCTTCCCCCAATTCAAGCCTGGAGAGATGGTCAGCTACGAGGTTCTCAGTCCCCTTTTTGTCGCGAATTTCAAGGTCAAATTCTTGTAATAGGAGTACCCAACGAATGAGTCTTGGTTTTGCATCTTTCTTTTCCAGCAAGTATTTGATGGTTGAGTGATCTGTGTAGACTATTGTTTTAGCTCCAATTAGATATGCCCTGAATTTGTCAAAAGCAAAAACAATAGCTAATAATTCTTTTTCAGTAGTTGCATAATTTAATTACGCATCATTCAATGTGCGACTGGCATAATAAATAACATGCAACTTCTTGTCCTTTCTTTGTCCAAGAACAGCTCCAACAGCATGATCACTAGCATCACACATGAGTTCAAAGGGTAAAGTCCAATATGGTGTAGTGATGATAGGGGCTGAGATTAACTCCTTCTTCAATCTGTTGAAAGCATCTAAACACTCTTTGTCAAAATTAAAAGGAACATCTTTAACTAACAAATTGCAAAGAGGTTTAGTGATTTTTGACAAGTCCTTTATGAATCTCCTGTAAAACCCTGCATGCCCAAGAAAACTTCTTATACCTTTTACTGTGTTAGGAGGAGGTAGTTTTTCAATCACTTCAATTTTTTCCTTGTCGACTTCAATCCCTTTTTGAGAGATTTTATGCCCTAAGACAATACCTTCACTAAGCATGAAGTGACATTTTTCCCAATTTAACACAAGGTTAGTATCTTCACATCGTTGCATTACTAAAGATAAATTATGAAGGCATGCATCGAAAGAAGAACCAAACACAGAAAAGTCATCCATTAATATTTCAATAAATTTCTCCACCATATCAGAAAAGATGGACATCATGCACCTTTGGAAGGTTGCAGGGGCATTGCATAGCCCAAAAGGCATTCTCCTGTAGGCAAAAGTACCATAAGGACAAGTGAAAGTAGTTTTCTCTTGATCCTCAGGAGCTATAGGTATTTGAAAGTACCCTGAATAGCCATCTAAGAAACAATAAAAAGGATAACCTGCAAGTCTTTCAAGCATTTGATCAATAAAGGGAAGGGGAAAATGGTCCTTGCGTGTTGCTTTATTTAGTTTTCTGTAATCTATGCATACACGCCAACCTGTGACTGTTCTTGTGGGAATTAATTCATTGTTTTCATTAGAGATAACAGTCATACCTCCCTTCTTTGGAACAACTTGGACAGGACTTACCCAATTACTGTCAGAAATTGGATAAATGATACCGGCATCCAGGAGTTTAATGATTTCAGCCTTGACTACCTCCTTCAAGTTCGGGTTCAATCGCCTTTGGTGCTCAATTGAAGGTTTGTAGTCTTTTTCCATCAAGATTTTATGCATGCATACACTTGGGCTTATTCCTTGTAGATCCGAAATAGACCACCCTAGTGCCTTCTTATGCCTTCTTAGAACCTGCAATAACCTTTCCTCTTGATCAAGCGTTAAGTGAGAAGAAATAATAACAGGAAAAGAATGGTCCTCACCTAAGAATGCATGTTTTAAATGAGGTGGAAGTTGTTTTAGTTCTTGCTTAGGTGGTTCCTTCTCTTTTTCATTCAAGATGCTTAGTTCATTAATGTTACTTTCGACATGCAAAGTGTTTTCCACACATTCATCAACAACATCAATTCGAAAGCAGTCTCCATAGTCCATAGGAAGTTTACAAGATTTAAGTACATCAAAGACAATCTCTTCCTGTCCAACTCTTAGAGTCAACTTACCCTCATAGACATCAATCAATGCTCTTGCAGTTGCAAGAAAAGGTCTTCCAAGGATTAGAGATCCTTCCCTGTCTTCATCAATGTCAAGAATAACAAAATCAACAGGAAAGATGAATGTACCTACCTTTACAAGCACGTCTTCTACAATCCCTCTAGGATATTTAATTGAACGATCTGCTAATTGCAAAGACATCCTTGTTGGTTTGAGCTCTCCCATACCTAGCATTTTAAAAACTTCATAGGACATAAGATTAATGCTAGCACCTAAATCTGCCAAAGCTTTTTCAAAGTCAAGATTACCAATGTTACAAGGGATAGAAAAACTTCCTGGATCTTTTAACTTTGGAGGCAATTTGTTTTGGATAATTGCACTGCACTCCTCAGTTAACATTACCGTTCCTTGGTCATCAATTTTTCATTTCTTGCTCAGGATATCTTTTAGGAATTTAGCATAGCTAGGCATTTGAGCAAGAGCTTCAGCAAAAGGAATATTGATTTGAAGCTTCTTAAACACATCCAGAAACTTGAGGAAGCTCTTGTCATCTTATGCCTTTTTTAATCTTTGTGGAAAGGGAACAGGGGGAACATAGGGTTTTACCTTTTCCTGTTCTTCTAAGTCAATGATAGGCACCTTTGGTTGTTCTTTTTCTTCCTTTTCTTTCCTTGGTGGTTCATCTAATTGTTTGCCATTTCTCAAGGTGATAGCCTGCACTTGTTCTTTTGGATTCTTTTCAGTATTGCTAGGTAACGTACCTTGAGGTCGAGATGCCATCATGTTTGCAAACTGCCCTAGCTGAATCTCCAAATTTCTTATTGTAGCTTGCTGGATTTTATGGTTCTCTCTGGTTTCATTCATGAACTCCATGTGTGATTTAGAAAGAGCAGTGAGTAGGTCATCATGGGATTTCTTTTCTGGAGGGTGGAAACCTGGTGGTGCATTCAAGGCATTGTTGGGATTACCATAGGATAGATTAGGATGGTTCCTTAACCTGTTATCATATGAATTTGAATAAGGGTAATTCTTTCTTGCTTGATTCATCACATAGTTCACTTGCTCCAAAGTTTGTGGATTTAAATAGTCCATGATGCATTCTCCAATTCCATGTTGTCCATTGCACCTATCACAAACTTGCATGACAGAATTTACAGGATTAGTAATTAACATGTCCAATTTTCTTAGCATGTTATCTACCTTGGCATTAAGTGTTGTAATGGCGTCTATTTCATAGACTTCTGCGGTTCTTCTTCTTTCGGAATTGTTTTGGTAATGGCTGTTGCTTGCCATCTCTTCTATCAACTCATATGCTTCATCAATTCCTTTCTTTTCAAAGGATCCACCTGCAGCTGCATCTAAAGTAATTTTGATGTTAGGAGATAATGCATTATAAAAAGTTTGTACCTGTAGCCACTTGGGCAAACTGTGATGAGGGCACTTTCTTAACAAGTCCTTGAATCTTTCCCAAGCTTCATATAGGCTCTCTTGATCATGATGAGCAAATGTCATTATCTCATTGCGCAATTTGGTAGTTTTTGAGGATGGAAAGAATTTAGCTAGAAACTTTTGAGCTAACTCATCCCATGTGGTGAAACTCCCAGCGGGACACGATTGTAACCAGGACCTCGCCTTATCCCTAAGAGTAAAAGGGAAAAGTCTCAGCTTAATTGTGTCTTCGGAAACACCATTCTGTTTGAAAGTATCACAAATTTCCAGAAAATTGGTGATGTGGGCATTAGGATCTTCACTAGGCAAACCCGCATATTGGATTGAGGTAGAGAGCATTTGGATAATTGCGGGTTTAATCTCAAAATTATTAGCTTCTACCCTAGGTCTTGTAATACTTGAGGTTGTCCCATTCAGATTAGGTGTTGTATAATCCCTTAAGGTACGAACTGGATGTTGAAGTGGTGGTCCGACTATGTTCTCGTTTTCATGTTCGTTTTCATTTTCGTTGGCCATGACTGCTTGTTGTTCGAGTTTTATTTCTCGTGCTTTTCTTGCAGCGTTGTGCCTACGAAAGGTTCTTTCAATTTCTGGATCAAAGATTAGAGGTTCAGTCTTCCTTGATCTTCTTTGCATAAAACACCTAGAAAACTTCTTAAAAGAAAATTAAATAAAAATAAAAAAGTGTCTAAATTAACAATAGGGTAATTCGTATTGATATTGATATGCCAATCCCCGGCAACGGCGCCAAAAACTTGACAGCGCTTTTCGCAAGTGTACGAAATCGTAGCAAGTAATATAAAGTAAGTAGAGTATTGTCTCCTCAGGGATTGTATATCAAGTACCAAAATTGTGTTAACCTATTATTATTTAAACGGCGATAAGAAAGATTGCTATAAGGAAAATAAATTTAAAGTAAAAACAGAAAGGAGATCAAGCACTTAATTTAGGTGAAAAGAAATCAGGGGATTAAACTACTAGGGAATTTGATTTCACTTAATTCTATCCAGTTTATTTTATTAGTTCATTAATCAATTTTAATTGTTCAAGTAGGGGAAACAACCCTAGAATCACTAATAAGCTCTCCCGATGTATTGTTAGCTATTCTAATTTAGTATAATTACCTATCTTCCAATAGTAAAATCAAACATAAATCAGATCCTTAGGTTTTGTGATTATTTTGTGAATTCACAACCTAATAATTATTAACTTATGAAAACCCCCCTTGAGTCAAACCATATAGCTTCCGCGTCAAGTTATTATTCCCAAGTAAATTATTATCTTTTTCATATCAATAACCCTTCTCCCGATAGCGATTATTGAAATAACTCAATCCAGGGGAAATTTTCTGCCTGGAAGCTTTAAGCACAATAATAATTTATAACGAGAACAAAGAAAAATAAATCTAATATTATAAACTGGAATCGAATTAAGTTACATCAAATCCCTAGTATAAGAATTTAGCTGGACATGGTAATTAAATAAAACTCAGTCATACTTGAATCAATCATCATACTTAAAGACAATAATGAAAAGAAAAACAAGATAAAGAGTTTAGAAATAAAAACTGAATCACAGCTATGTTGATGGCTTCCTTGAATCTTGGCACAAATCTTGGATGCTTGAAGTCTTGAGAGAAAGAGAATTATGTAGAAAATTGCACAAAAAACGAGATCCCTAGCAATGAGAAGTTCCCCTCCTTATATAGAGCTCCTGAAGGTAAGTCTGACTCCTTTTAGGAAATAGAATCCTTATTTAGTGCAAAATCTTTTATAGGAGATCATGACTGTTTAGGCTTTTGATTTCTTCTTGATTAGGACTCCTTTCTCTCCCAAAATAGGTCTAGGTCTTGTTTAGTGTGTTTAGGAAACTCCCCGAGGTCGGCCCATGTGAGAAAAAGATTGATTTGCGTATCTAGTTCACGCTAGTTCTGTTTGCGCAGCACGGGCGTGCCATTGTGCACGGGCTGGGTGTGCTTTAGTCTGGAAGTCTGGCTAGTGGAGCACGGGGTGTGCTAGGCAAGCACACCCTTATGAATCCCTGAGGCACGAGCGTGCCACCAAGCATAGGCAGGGCGTGCTTGCTTCTGTCACTCCCGCCTAGAATTGTCATGGGCGTGCTAGGCTTGACACACCCTGATCCCAGTTTGGCACGGCCGTACCTTTTGGCACCATCTTGGCCGTGCTCTCTTCTGTCTCTCCTTTGATTTCCTTAGCTTTTAGCACGGTTGTGCCTTCTAGCACGGCCTGGGTGTGCTAGAGGCTGAGTGTCTTGCCTTGAAATGTTCTTTTCTGTGCCAAATTCCTATAATTTTCTCTTAGATCAAGCGGATTAAGAATTAAGGAAGCTTTGAACAAAATTATACTAGAATTGAATTTAAAATCAAATTAAACTAATAAAACTTACTAAAATCCTAATAAAAACTATATTAAAAACACTATAAAATTAACACCTATCACTTGCTGTTGAACTCCATCCGACAACTCCTTCTTGGCCTTTCTCTGCATGGGGCGTAGATATTATCGGCAAGATCATGCCAGCAACATCGAACGGCCATCAGTATATATTGGTTGCAGTGGACTACTTTTCTAGATGGATCGAGGCTCAATCTTACAAAACTTTGACTACCAAACATGTGGCTAGATTCATTGAACAGAACATTTTCTGTTGCTATGGTGTTCCCCATCACATGGTTACAGATAATGGTTCTCAATTTCAAGCAGATGTTGGTCAGTTGCTTTATAGGTACAAGGTTGAGCATCACCATTTTTCTCCTTATCGCCCTCAGGCTAATGGTGCGGTAGAAGCTGCGAATAAGGAAATTAAAAGAATCCTGTCTAAAATGTGCGAAAAATACAGAAGCTGGGCCGAGAAACTTCCTTTCGCGCTCTGGGGGCATCGCACTACCTTCAAGTCAGTAAATGGAGCTTCTCCCTTTGAACTTGTACATGGGATGGAGGCAGTGTTACCGATAGAGCTCGAAAAGAAGTCTCTCAAGGTTTTGGTAGAAGCTGGTCTGACCGAGGAAGAATGGGTCAAGAAAAGGTATGAGGATTTGGCGCTCTTAGATGGAAGAAGACTGAATGCTCGATTCCAGGATCAGATGAGAAAGAGAAGGATTGCTCGTTTCTACAACAAACGGGTACATCCAAGGGCTTTAAAGAATGGAGATTTGGTATTGATCAGATTATTGGATCATGAAGCTTAGAATCATCCTGGTGGGAAATTCAAACCCAACTGGCATGGACCATTCAGAGTTCAGAAGCTACTAGCTAAAGGAGCCGCTGAATTAATCACCATGGAAGGGAAGCCTGTGAACCGGATTCTCAATCAGGACCAAATGAAAAGATTCTATGTCTGAAATGATGATTTCGATTTGATTCAAAAAAAAAAGAGCTAGGTCGAAAATCCGAAAGGGCGGCTTAGGCAAGAAAAGAGCTCGCTAGGTTGAAAACCTGAAAGGGCGGCCTAGGCAAAAGTTAGGGCATAATAAAAAAATAAATAATGATAAAAAAAAACTTTTGGGATTAACGCGTGGTGCTTAGGTTAAATGCGAAATCTATGCCATGCGTTCGTGTCAGATTTGTGAATGGTTGCTCAACGCCATGAACTTGATTAAGAGGAGAATAGTTAGAATAAATGACCATTGTATTAAAATAAATTCTCTACTTCTGTATAATGTTGAAAAGAAGTAAGATTAATAAAGGGTTGGAATTTCAAAATTTTTGTTCCTTTTGTTTCGGGGATATGGTTAAAGAATGCAAGACCTTCCTCTTTGCTTATCTGATCAAGAATGACTCATCTGTTTTGAAAGTGTTCTGGCTGTTGGTCCTGCCTAAATGATGAATTCTTTTAAAACATTGATCGGGAGAACGAATACCATTTTCTCAGTGATTTCCTTGGAAAGATCAATAAAAAAAAAACCATGGATAAAACCTTAGTACCCAGTAGGTTCATGCATACATAAAGAAGTTACATATGTTGTTTTTGTTTGATCTGTGTAGGTAATAAAATAGTCACCCCATTTCGAAAGAAGAGATTTGTTGTCTTTTGCTGTTCATATGTGCAGGAAGTAGAAATTAATAAAGACAGCACCATCGGAGTCATTCAAAGAAAAAGAGAAGATACATTAATTGAGAGCTCATGGCTAGGGAATACAAGGAACTGAAAAGGAAAAGCAACAAACAGCATTTATTCCAGTAAAGGGCTATCGTCAGACGCCAATCTTCGCAGAACCTAGCATCATCATGGGGTGTAAAACCAGTTGACATACTCGGGCGTCACAATGTCCTGCATCACTCCTTGACCTAGGTACCTGGTGTTTCGGTTTCGCCAGCGATCAGCCATATGGATAAAAAAACTCGGCGTCATGAGACCACTTTCAAAGTTATGGATTCTGGGAACGCGCTGTATCATCCCGTATTGACGGCTGATCCTGTCTGGGAAATAGGCCTTGGAATGGTCTAGATTGGCGTACAAAACGTAATTGAGGTTCATGCTTCCAGTAGTGACCAGTCTGATCCTCCACCAAGGACAAGTCCACCGAATTGTCGGGTTATCCCCAAAATCGAAATGTCCTCTAGACCGAGACCGAAAGTTGGCAGGGCCATAGGTAGGAATCAAACGAGCTGGGACCGGAAGAATCAGGCTTAACTTGTCTAGAGCCCAGGCTTGCAACAACATCAGACAACCACGATGGTGAACATTGAAGTTGGTGATGTGAAGGGCAATATCCCTGACCCAGCACATCGTCTCTCCCATGATCATAATGAAGACAGTGCGATGATACAGTTGCATGTCACGAACAATTGTTAAAAGTCGGAAATCTCTAATTCCAGGTTAGCGGTTCTTCATGGCATACAAATTCAACAGTAGGAAACAACAAGCTCGAATCCAAGAGGGATCTATATCCATGGACAGAACCTTATTCAGAAAAGGCTCTAAAGGAAGACCTTGATTCGTGTTTAGGCCGTCAGGATGGTAAACCGGACACAGGGCCACAATCTCGGCTAGATCATACCTAGGGCCTGGGGGCAAGGCCGGAGTGAAATGTGCGACGAGCCATGGTCGGGTTTTAGGTCTTTCAAATATTTCAACCAGAAAACCATGGTGTTAGGATTGAAATGTGCGACGAGCAAAGACAAGAAACCATGGTCGGGTTTTAGGTCTTTCAAATATTTCAACCAGGCGAGTTGGTTCATAGGGGGAATCTGCCATAGGTTGTCAGGAACGGATTGGATGAAGGATGAAACTTGGTTTCTGAAGGCCATGAAAGAGGATGATCTGAGAAACGGATTTGTTTTGAGTGCTGGGAGTGAAGAAGACGCAGAGCGAATCCTCTATTTATAGACGTGGAAAGGGTCTAATGAACGAAACACCATCATTATTTGACCTAATGTTTACTGCCCAGGATGGTTGGATGAGCATTTACACATAGATCGCTCCGGTGGTTAGACATTTAAGCCTGCATTAATAAGAAGGACAGCTTGTACAATAAGGAGGTTGAGCCTTTATGATCGCATTAACCGAGAAAGGGTGGTTGAACCATTATGTCCGCATTAGTCAAGTGGGTGGCCCTGTCAGGTAAGTACCACGATCCACTTCTGTATTTGATTGATTTTGTCGTGTTTCATTTTAAGTTACTTATTTGGTTTTTTATTTCATTTCATTTCATTTATTCATTTACAATAAATTGATTCATTGATCACTAAAAGTGGGACACCGCTATTTTGCGTTTTTTGTGTTTATATTTTGTTTTTGCAGGAATCAGATTTCACAAGTTGTAAGAAACAAACATATAAATAATAATGTAATAAAAGCAAAATACTTTAAAAAGTGTAAATAATTTTGTAAAATTAATAAAACTGTACATTAATCCTACAAATTACAAAAATGTCCAAAAAGTGGCTAAGACATGGAAGCAGGGCTACCGACGCCTCCGGCTCGGACCAGCAGCTGCCTGAGGGGGTGGAGACGGTGGTACGTCGTCGGAAGAGGAACCATCATCGTCCTCCTCGGAGAAGTCCAACGGGATGCCCTCTACCTCTAGCCTCGTCCGGAGCTGATCCACCTCCATCTAGAGTCGGGCCACAACACCGGACTGGCGAGACTGGTGCCTCCGCAATCTCCCAATCTCCAGATCCTATAAAAGTGGAAATATGTAAGAAGAGTTTACAAAGAAGAAGAAGCAAAAAGGTAAAAGTGTATAAGATTCATACCCTCTCATGGCGCTCGGAGTAAAGCCGGGCAATGAAAGACCGAGCGAACCCGAACCTCTGGCACAGCTTCTGATATCTCTGAGCTGGCAACTGCAAGCACAGAAAAACATTCATTAAAAAATTATTCAGGTAAAATGTTCTTAACTTTGTAAATTCAGTTTATTACTCACGTGTGTGGCATGCTCAGGATCCAGCTGTAGTGGTGGAGGAGCCTGTCTGAGGTCAGCCGGGATGATGATAGCCGACCCCAGGCCCAGACCAGGATCCAGTACCACCTCCATGCTAGGAGGGAACGGGACATCACCCAATACAGCTCCTACCAGTCCAGCCGGAGTAGCCGCAGCCGCCGCCTCAGCCTCTGCTCTATAGTGGGCCGCTGTCCTATGCTTCTTCCTCGCCTGCAACAAGTCACAGAGGAAGATACTTAGTCACTTGGTTAAACAGTTGAAGAAAAATGGGTAAGATTGAAAATAAGGGAATCACCTGGGTGTACTCCAGAACCTCAGGCAAACGGGCCTGCAGACGGGTGGAGAAGTAGGTAGCATAGTCGCCAGCAGACAGAAAGCTATCAGCGGCAGAACCCTCATACTCCTCCTCCCGGTCCTCTGCAGTCATGCCCTCCAGCAAACACATATGGCGAGGAGGAGCATGAGGCACTCGCCGCTGTGCTGGAGCCACCTGGATGTCATAGACTCGCTCCCCCAAGAAGTACCGGTCAACCCAGTACCCCCGTAGCAGAAGTCTAGACCGGGTATAGAGCTTAGCCACCATACGAGCCAGATAGGTCCTCCAGGCCTTTCCCTCCCAAGGAGTCAGAAGCAGCTGCAAAATAGAAAAATCAGTAATTATACAGTGGAAAAAAAAAAAGAAAGCTAAGTTGATTCAGTTGATTCTTGTACTTACATCAGATAGGGCCCTGTCGTTCAGGAAGCACCTCCAGTAATGGGGATCCTCGGTACTGGTGAAGGTATGATGGCAGTGGGCCAGATACCGAGGAATCTGCCGGGAATCAGCCGGGGTGTCGCTGCTCGGACCGCCTGGATAGATGCAGTACTCGTAGGCCCACACCTGCAATAAAGATCACAGTGATTTCAGTATATAGTTGAGCAATAAAGTAATTATAATAGAAGAAGAAGCTGAAGAGAAATAATAGTTTTACCTCCAGTGGTCGGATGAACTGCCAGTTTGACTCACCACTACCACGGGTCCATACATCAAGACCGTGGTAGAGATGAGCCAAAGCAAGAGTGGCCCAGTCGAAGGAGCCGACCTGACTCAAGTCCATCAAGCATACTAGCACCGCCGGGTCTCCCTTATTCTGGGAGGTGCATAGTAGCTGAGATGAAATGATGTAGAAGAGAAAGGACCGGGCGGCCTGATCCCTCTCCTCTCAGGTTTATGCAGGAGCAGCAGGCCGAGCCTCCACTGGCAACTCTCTCCACGCAGCTAGCCTCGTCCTGATCTGCTAGGCCTAGAAGCGGTATATAACCTCATATGATACGCATCCCTGCGCGGTGTACCTAGTCTGGGTGGTCACACCGAGCAGAGAGTGGACCAGCTGAGCTCCAAGTGTAGCGGTCTGGTACCGAGCGTCCAGAGGAGCGACTGGACCGTCGAATCTGAGCCCCGTGATAGCAGTGTAGCCGGCCGGAGTAAGAGTCATATCCCCGAATCAGAAGACGAAAGTGTGGGTTCAGTCGTTCCACCGCTCCATCAGCGCATAGCGCATGGCGGGTGGAAAACGAGGCTGTGTACGGCGAAGCCCTGCAGCATAGTCACCGAAGCCGGCAGCGACAACCCGAGCATGCATAGGAGGGTCCAGCAGATCCCAGAAAGCGGATGCATCAGTGGAAGATCCGCCAGCGCGGGCCTTGCCCAGATCAACTTGTGTAAGAAAATTTTCAATTTAAATAAGAAATTAGACTGACAATTATTTATTTTTGTTCCATGGCAGGAAAAATAAAAATTCAAGCCTCGGGTCAAACCACAGCTGCATCACGCAACTACACAGCTGCGTCACGCGTCTACTCAGCCGCGTCCCACAGCTTGCCCATGTTACGCACCCTGAAGCACAGCTGCGTCACGCACCTCAATAGCTGTGCCACGCAACTGTTCAAAATATTGAGTCCTCAGAACAGATGCACCACGCATCTTCACAGCTGCGCCACGCATCTCAATAGCTACGCCACGCAACTGTCCATGGCCTTGCCTCGCTGATGAACAGTCGCGTCCCACAGTTGCGTGACGTAACTGTCGAAGGTACGCAGGAACTAAACCTATGTTCAATTTCTTTTTGTTTGTGTTATTCCTATGCATTTTTTAGGGCAAAGTTATGTCGCATGGAGATAGCATCAATTATTCATCAACAAATCAAGCATTTAGAGCATGCAAAGGCGAATTCACCTAAGTTCAGAAAAGCTAGGGTTCCACAGCGCTTGGAACAGTTGCATCACGCAACTGTTCACGCAGGAACAGTTGCATCACACAACTCCTTCCTGCGTGGCGCAACTACCGATGCGCATACAGACAAATATTTCAATAAAATTATTCACATTGCGAATCGAAAGCAAGAAATTCAAAGAAAAATTACTTACCTCAGTCTGAAAGCCGCGCATAGCGCTGGTCTCGTAGCAGACTAGAAATTCGGTACCCGGCAACGGAAGAAGCTGCAATGGTCGCGTCCCGAAAGTCAGCAGATTACAGCTGACCGGCACCGACTCGCCCTCGAAGGTCGGGATATCCGAAATCGCCCCCAACGTATCCATCTCCAGTGTGTAGGTGGAGGCTGGGATCTCGGGAAGTTGAGACATTATCTTTGGTTGAAAGTTCAGAGAATTCTCAGATAGCTTAGGATTTCTGATAAGTGAAAATGAAATGATTAGAAGAAACTTACTTATAGTAAGCAATGGGCCCAAGCCCATCTCTCCAAGCCCAAAAGAGGGGGGCCCATTAACCTTCTCAAGCCCACAAGGCCCGCACGGCCCATTTAAAGCCTGTAATGACCCGTTCAAGCAATTTGACATCGGTATGCGGTTCATACACTTCAGTAATTTTGTCTACTCACCGCACAGGGGGCAGGAGCATCAAATTGCCCAGATTACCCTCAGGTAAATTCTCTTTTAAACACTGCATCAGGAAGGGTATGCCTGAAAATTCAGGCCCAAAATTTTTCTGGCCTAAAAGTTTTGCTAAATTTTTGCAAAACTTTTAAACTAAATTTTGGCAATAAACATTGAAAAGTATGCCTAAAAAGCTCATATTTTTTGTCCTAGGTCGGAATTTCGGACTGGGGGCAAAAATATAACCTTTTGCCCCTGATGCAAACTTTTAAAATTTATAATTAATGCATGGGGGCATGTGATGTCCCAACATTTTTCTAACAAAAGGCAAGGTCTGCTTGTACACAAATATTGCTCTTTTTCTCTTGAATAATTTTTCAGGCCAATCGGTGATGGTTTTTCGAAGCCGATAGGTCCCACTGAGTAGTGATGGTGTATTACGAAGCTATTCAGATCATTTTTCTCGATTAGTGATGGTGCATTGCGAAGCGGATCGAGTCAATTCTCTTACTGATTAGTGATGGTGTATTGCGAAGCTGATCAGGGCAATTTCAACCACCGAACAGTGATGGTGTATTACGAAGCTGTTTGGATGCTCTTCCCGATCAATGATGGTGGATTGCGAAGTTGACCAGGGCAATTAAAACCCTTCGAGCCGATCAAACCGAGCCTCGAAGGTATTTTCATATCTAATCAGACCAAATTTTGGAAGTTGTTACCGATCCGACTGGAGCCGACGAAAGCCGATCAAACCGAGCTGAGTGGGTGGCCAGATGATCAAGTCAATTCAGCATCTTTCAAAGCCAATCAAACCGAGCTTTGAGGATGATTGCCTGATTGAAGGTGCGTCAATGGACCACTTTAACATTAATCGTCTATACAATTAATGATAAAGTGGGGGGGCAAACTGTTGACGCGTGTTTTTATGCCCCCGCCTAACCCGATGAGGATATAAGGATATGGAATAAGGAATCAGGGTCAAACAGAAGCCTTTAAACCAAAAATTGATTCAAACTGGTTCAAGGAGTCTGACCTACGCTAGGGTTGCGTCACGCAACTCTAACCAGGATGACATCACTGCGACAAGCCCGTGTAACTGTTTTTGCTTTTTGTGTACGAAAAATGAGCTGCGTCACGCAGCTCTCGGGTCCGTCACGCAGCTATTACCTGCGTGACGTAGCTCTGTTCTGTTGCCTTACCCATATAAATACAGTATTTTTATGCTTCAAACGAGACTTTTTGCACTTTTAGACTTAGAAAAAATTGGAGGTCGCGGCTAGGGTTTTCTGCAAGGACTCCACTGAGTTGTCTTGAAGAAAATCAAGCCATTAGAGATAAAATAGATTGAAAACACAAAACAAAAGTGACAAAAAGAGAAGAAGAGAAAAAAGAGGAGAGAAAAGAAAAAGAAAAAGAGCTTTCGATTAAAACTTTGCAAAAGGGCTTTCTGTGATCCTGAAACAAAGTTCCAAAACTCGTGCAATCCTCAAATCTGAGGGTTAGGTAATCATCTAAACCCTCTTTGTTATTTTTAGTTGTTAATCTTTTAAATATTTTGTTTTATTAGTGTTTGGTTAGTTTGGTATTGATTAAGTAATATTCTGCCCGTTATTGAGTGTTTCTGAGTAATATTAAACCTCTGTTGATAAAAAGAACACGTAAAAAGGATAGTTTGAAAGGTAGTTACGGACCAGAGCAGCTACGTCACGCAGCTACTACATGCGTGACGCAACTGTTCATGTCCAAAAGAAGTTGACTTTGTCCGGACCACCTACGTGATGGAACTGTTCGTAATCAATAAATTTATTTCGTTTATGTTTTGTTAGTTAATATTATGTTTTAAATAAATGATTAATGAATTTGGGAATATTGATAAAGTCACGAACAGATGCGTCACGCAGCTAGGAGTTTCGTCACGCACCTGTTCTTCATAGAACAGCTGCGTGACGCAACTGTTCTAAGGTTCTAGAATAGTTTTACTCTTTTTTAATCTAAGTTCGTGTAATTAAATAAAAGTTTTATTTTTAATTCAAGAAATAACCAATAATGGGCAGATTATGATTTAGTTATATCAATTAGGTTATTATTTTATTATGCATGTTTATAGGATTTTAGGGTTTATTATGTTCTAAGCATAAGGCAAGAGCGGGTCTTTTAATTATTTTTATTATGGGTGGATGATTGATGTGATTATGAATGATTATGAATGCAATGAATGGATCTATTTGGGACGATTAATTAATTTTCCACATAGGAACTCGGTTCGATTTATTCGGGTTGGGTTTAATTAAATAAATTGGCTTTTCTAAATTAAAATAAATTAGAAATTGTAGGTTAAAAGAGGCCGGTTTTTCGGGTGTCGGCTTCCAACGGGCCGGCGTACCCAATTCCCTTACCTAGAACCGCACACGGTGCGCCTGACCAGTTTTTCAAATATTTGGCCTTAAATAGAATTGGGTTTAAAATGAAGTCACTTTTATAAAATAAAATTGGAAACGGACTCATTGCCGAAATAATAGGTGGCGCCTCAATTGTTTATAAGACCGATTTATCGGCATCGCGTTCCTAAAAGATTTTGTCGCCATTTATTAAATAAAAATCACATTTCCACATTCAAAATAAAAACAAAAAGTTTTCCGAGGTCCTTCCGGGGTTTGGGATCTCATTTGGGCGAAAACACCTATAACGAATCCTAATATACTTAACGACTAAAATATTCAATGGTCTTCATGATCTTCATTTAAACTTGGATTTGTTGGAATTTGCCTTATTTATTAATAAAAATAAATAAATCTGCATAAAAATAATATTAGCACAAATAAAATAATTAAATTTATTTATTTTGCTTAATCATCAAAATCTCAAGATAAAATTGACCCTTAAGCCAACATCGAGCCCTACCCATGCCGAGCCTATATGGCTTTGAGGCAAACATTAATGTGAGCTCTCTTTCTCGAGGCCGAGCATGGGGATTTGCCTGGAGGTATGCTCATAATACCTCTGACGTCTTGGTGTTCTGGCAACTACTTAACAGCCTGACCTGGGACCAGGTGAGTTGCTACCTCTCACTACTTTTATTTTCTTTTATTTTCTTTTCTTTTTTTTTTTTTGTTTTTGATTCTTTTCTTCTGATGATTTTTTATTTTGATTGTTTTCTTTTATCTCTTTTTTCTTTCTTTTTCTTTATATAATTTCTATAATCTTTGCGGATAGTGAAGTATCCATGGGGCCAGGTAGCTGAATATCTTGACTTTATTCATGTAGCCATGGGTTATCAGCAGAGATGGCTTCTCCTTCCTGGTCTGTTCTATGACATGTACTACCTCGAGGAGAGGGTATACGAGTGGGAGATTAGGCCAGATTGGAGAGAGTTCCTCCTGACGTGCCTTATTACATGCTGTCTACCAGATCCATTTAGCTTGAACAGGACATTACTGCTGGATGGAGGGGATCGGCTACCACAAATCACTTGGCCGCTTTCATGCCTGGCGCTTACGTCATTTTTATGCGGACCCAGCTCTTGGTACATATCCCTTCTCCATCTGAGTTTGATCCTTTTGCTGAGGCGGAGGAGTTGGATAGAGGTCAGGGCGATGCCCCAGCTCAGGTGAGTTTTATTCCCTTTTTATTCTGTTCTTGGCTTTGCCCCAATGTCTTCTCTTCTTATTCATTGACTGTGCTTTATCCTTGTAGCGGCCGCAGCGCAGTAAGCGTGTGAGGAGCGACTCAGATTCCGAGGCTCTGGACACGACTGTCGTTGTTGGCAAGCTAGAGCACGGGCCAGTGCCTCTTTCTCTTTCATTCTGGAGCGCACGGGGAAGCCTGAATAAGGCATGCTAGAGACCAATCTCGTGAGTCCATATCAGATGTCTCCACCAGGCTGCACCCATATTAGTATTATCTGCTCTTTATTCTGGCAACTGTTCTTTTATTATATCCCCTTCTTATTGACTGCTCCTATCTTATTCTACAGGTGTCCATTTTTTTACTACAATGAGGTGTGCCAGCTCTATGAAGCAGCACACCTTAAGTTAGTAGTGGCGAGGCTCTCTGACTAGCATGTATTTGTAAGTATATAAACAACAAAACCAAGAAAATATGTAATGTATATGCCATGTATAAATGAAATGCAATTACTAATGCCTATAAACGTATGCAAAGAGTTAAGATGGCACCTCCAGCTGGTCGGGGCCAAGGTATTTAGGGTGGCGGGTGTGGTGGTCGAGGAGCTAGATGTCAGTCAGTTACTGTTGAAGAGACAGAGGATTCTGGCAGTGATGACCCAAATGAGACAGCTTCGAACATGTCTTGAGTCAGCTGCCCATATTATTTTTGCTTTATTTTCTTTCTTTCTTCTTGTTTTCTGTATTGTAGACCCAGTTTGGGGAAATGAACTCTTATAATAAATAATTCATTTATATAACAGCAAATACCCATTTCTTTACATGTTATTGAGTGGTGTTGGTGTATTTCTTGCTTTATAGTCGATATTTGCACTGTTTGTTGAATCTGGAAGTTAAAAAACAACAAAACAACTCATTTCTCTCTGTCTGCTAACTAGTGGCATGCGCTATCATATTGTGGCATGCACCAACATTGTGGCATGCGCCATTAGTGCTACAGTGGCAGCCAACTATTAAATTGTCATTTTATTTCTTGCTATAAAAGCCCATAACACACATACACGTTACCAAAACTTATTTCTCTCCTTCCAAATGAATCTCTCACTCAAAAACTTCCCTAAACTTCACTTCTTCCCATTTTTGATGGATCGATCCTTAGCTCCTGTATTTGATGAATTGTTCCGCATTTTTAGCCGTGAGGATTGGGATTTACTATCTCCATTTGAAATCAATGGGTTGAGCTACTATCGGAACATTCACGTTCAACCTAGACTACTGCAATGGTTGATTAACCATTTTGATCCTTCGAAAAACTTATTTCGCCACAACAACTTCGAGATCTGTCTATTGTTTAAGAGTTCAGCATTATTTCTAGAGAATATCTATAACTGAAGAAGTTCCTGCAGTGCCCCAGTTTGACCCTGCTTCACTGATTCTGCCTGTATTTGGTTTATCAGTTTATGAGATTTCGTCCCATGAATTTGGAGCTGATGTCATGCCCCTACGACCATTTGTAGACTGTGCACTAAGTATAGACTGTACTAGCCCGTACTAGCCTTCACTTGTCTGCTTCTGCATTCTGAGTCAGTATTTGCTACTCAGTAGTATTGACGACGCTAGGCGCTGCACGCCTTTTCCACTTATTCTGGCTAAAACTTTAATTTGGCTGGGGGAGCATGCTCGAGACTCTAGATCGATACTTGGTCCAATGGGGAGCCCACTTCTACTATAGGTAAATTCATTTTCATTCCATTTTCTTTTAGCTTTCTTATTCCTTTCCTTTTTTATATGCTCTAACTTTTCCTTAAGCCGCCTTTACAGGTTTTCGACTTAATGAGCTTTTCTTTTTTATTTTTATTTTATTATTTTATTTATTTATTTATTATTCTTTTAATTGCTCTAACTTTTGCTTAAGCTACCCTTGTGGTTTTTCGACTTAATGAGCTTCTCTTTTATCTTTTAAGAAGCTTCAGGTAATGGATCCACCATCGAACCATCTAATGTTCGATTATAGACTACGAATCTATGTCCGGCACCACTATTGTTTAACCAGCGAAACTGTTCAAGACTTGACTACTATCTTTCAAGATCTCACCGTCAAAGGTGTCAAATGGACTTACCCCTGGTGGTATAAGGATCGAGTTACAGTTTCTTCCTACATGCTCTATGTGCCCCTGTGTGGACTGACCATGGCAGTGGCTTATTATCCCAGCCGTGTGGCTAGGCAGTACGATCGTCATCAGGCTGTCCCTAATTGCACTCGGATTGAGGGTTGCCTTATTACACAATGATTTCTATCTCACTTTATTTTCACCTGGCACAGTCGCACGATAATACCCATTTCTAATGTGGCTGATACCTCTTTTTCAAATTTGTACCGCTCGTGGCTACAAGCTTATTGTAAAGTCGATGCTGATTCGAAGTCGGCTGATTTGTTAACTGCTAGATTTTTGTTAGGACCTGGCATGTAGATGCTCTTATCCTACTTTCTAATGAAATGTACTAGACAATTATTAATAGTGCAATTATATGAATATATGCACTTATTATGAATGAAACGTCCTTTTGCTTGAAAATGCTCGATACATTTCCTACTATTCTATGTCATCATTGTAAATTCACATCATTTTCATGCCAGCATAAACTTATCACAATAAGCTTTAAACTTAATAAGAACACAAAAGGTGAATTTATTAATTGGGTTTTGCCATAAATGTTTCAAATAATATATAAAATTTCTTCAATCTATCTACATTGACTAGTTCAGTAAATTCTTTACCTTCCATGTCTGATAGCTTCACTGCACCTTTTGAAAACATTTTCTTGATATGAAATGGACCTTCCCAGTTAGGCTTGAACTTCCCCCTCGGATCATGAAAGTTTGGCCGCATTTGTTTCAGAACCAAATACCCTACTCTGAGTAGCTTTGGATGAACTCTCTTGTTGAAGTGCTTAGCTATCCTCCTTTTATATAAGTGATCCATGAATCGGCATTAAGCCTCTTTCAATCTAGGAGTGCTAATTCTGGATATTGATTCTCTGCCCATTTATATTATGGAATCTTGGATTCCATCATTATGCACAAGGACTACACTTCTATTTCTGTTGGTAACACAGGTTCCATTCCGCAGACTAGAGAATAAAGAGTTGCCCCATTTGCAAATTTAGCGGTGCTCCTATAGCCCCACAAAGCATATTGTAGCTTGGTTGCCCAATCACGATGATTTTTTGCCATTTTTCTCAGTATCTTCTTGATGTTTTTATTTACGGCTTCCACTGCCCATTAGCTTGCAGTCGACACGGTGAAGATTTATGATGCTCAATTCCATATTTTTCTAACAGTGTCTTTACTTTGCTTGGAATTGAACTCCATTATCTATCATTATATGATGGGGGATCCTATATCTGCAAATCAGGTTCTTTTCAATGAATTTGGCCATTTGCTTGGCGCTAATGTTTTTAAAAGATTCTGCTTCAACCCATCATGAGAAATAGTCCACTGCCACCATTATGAATTCTTGTCCATTGGAAGCAGGTCGTGAAATTTTACCAATGATATTTATTTCCCAAGCTGCAAATGGCCATAACGAAATAGAAGCAATGTAATTCTGAAGGTGGAATGTGACTCGAATCTATATGAATTTAGCATTCAAAGCACCTGTTCATGAAAGAAATACAATCCTTTTCTACTGTGGACCAAAAGAATTCTTATCTGAGAATCTTCTTAGTTAATGCTTTTCCTTTCAGTTTCTTTCTTTGATACACATCTTAACAATACCTCGTCTGACATTCTTTTATACAATTGACCGTCTAAGACTGCAAATTGTAATGTCAATCGTTGGATAGCTCTTCTGTCATCTCTAGTGGCTGAATCGAGATAAACCCTTTTAGTTATCCACTATAGGACATCATAAACCATGGTTAATCTTCTTCCTCTATATCCATTATCCTTTCTCCTTCAAAACATGAGATGCTACCCGAATACATCATAAATGGTTTCTTAGGCATAACTGAAATCTCTTCCCAGGCTAATGCTAACTTAGCCAAAGCATTTGGTACTCGGTTGTTCACTCTAATTGTGTGTGTGAAGGTCACTCTTTTGAAGTTCTAAATAACCATGTGCAGGTAGTCAATATAAGGTTTCGACTTATCTTCCTTGACTTCCCAATTTCCGTTAGTGTGCTCAATTACCAGTTTTGAATCACTAATAACCTTAACTTCTTCAGCTTTAACTGCAATCAAAGCTTCTAACCTAAATAAGCAGGCTTCATATTCTACCATGTTGATAGCCTCACAAAGCGGGCAAATTTTATTATGTTATTTTCATATAATTTGCATGAATGCATGTTGTTTTTATATATTTTACGTTTGCTCTTATTGTTTTTGTTTCAAAGTGATTATAGGAACACAATTTGAGCAAAGGAATGAAAAGGCTTGCTTTATATAGAAAAGAGTACTAAAAAGTTGATAAAAAAAATGGAAGAAAATTGCTTAGCAGACTTTGCGACGCGAAGGAGGTCGCGTTGGAAAGAAAACAGGCCAGTCACGAGCGCTACATGAAGTTGCGCTCGCAACCTACATACCAGAAGAATAAGCAGGCACCAAAACAAAAGTCGCGAGCATGACATTCATATGCGCGAGCGCGAGAAGCACTCCTGAGAGGCAGAGACTTTTAAAGCAAAAGTCGCAAGCGTGACCTTTAACCTCGCGAGCACGAGTCGTGTTTCCAGGAGACGTAATTGCTGCCTTTTCATCAGAAAAACATGTCTTCCCATGCATGGGTCGGGACTCTTCCCAAGAGAAGTCACCTCAAGCACCTTTTGGCCAACCAATCACCATCATAACCAATATCATTCTCCTCTTCTATAAATAGCAATCAAAGTGAAGGAAGAAGATATTCAGATTCAAATATTAAGATTCTGAAGATTTAGATTGTGTAAAATAGAGAAGTGTCACTACAAAAAAATCGCCGATTTGCGATCGATTTTTGCGACCGACTCAAATCAGTCGCAATTTTGCGACCGATTTGCGACCTATGGACAAACAGTCGCTAATTGTAGCACTAAAAATTTCCGCGAGTTTGTTTTTCAGTTTGCGACTAATGTACTACGGATTTGCGACCGATTTTGCGACCGATTTGCGACTACGTTTTATTCCATCGCAAAATTGCGCGCTTCAAAATTAGGAATAAGTTCTGCGACCGATGTGCGACTGATTTGCGACCGATTATTTGCGACCGACAATTTGAGTTGCAAATCGGTCGCAATTTTATTGCGAAGTAAAACGACGTCGCAGAGTTAAAAATTGCGACTGATATTAATGAAATTAGGGTTGCTTTAAACACCAGACGCCGTCCTTCTTCTTTCTTTTTCTTTCTTTCTCCTCCTCCTCCTCTCCTCTCCTCTGTTCGCAACGCCGCTCCAGCCCTTCCTGATGCCGCTCCAGCCCGCTTGACGTCGCCATCTCCACTCCATTGCAACTCCGGTCACTCCATTGCTATTTGGACACAAGTTGAGGTAAGTTTTGCGATTTTTTTTTTAAATTTTTTTTTTGCCATTTTATGTGTTTTTATTATAATAATTTTTGGTAAGTTTTGTGTGTATTTACGATTAGGAATTCGGTACTGTTGTTATTATTATTATTAAAATATAATATTGTTACTATTATTATTATTATTATTATTATTATTATTATTATTGTGGGTTCTATTTGCCAGCATTTTATGCTTGTCTGCCCAGAAATTGGGGCATTCATTTATTTATTTATTGCTTTTGGACGATTAGGTCTCAAACTGCAGTTCAAACTTCTAATCTCACAGTTTTGGAGACAAATTGAGTATTTAATTTTTAATTGCTGCTGTTTTTCACCTACATGTTTTGATGCTGGAGACTTTCTCTTTACCCTAAAGGAAATAAGAAAGCATCTGAAGAGAAATACATATCTGTATATTTAGAACTATGGAGTCCAAATGCATTCCCTTTACATAAGGAGGGTAATATATGCTTCAGCTTGTTTGTTTCTTTATAATCAAATCCAGGATAAGTATTTGGCTGTTCGAGGTACTGGATTACTAGTTTGGTTTTTATATATAGTTTTTTGTGATTCAACTGTTTATATTAATTTCTTTTATTAATGTTTTTATCCCAATCACATGCTCATTTCAACCTTTTCTTCCTATTGCAGTGGATTTCAACTTGCATCAGCAAAGGCTGCCCAGCATAGGCTAGACCGTGGTGTTTGGACTAGTGTGCGTTTTGGGGACATGAGGCGTGCTTTAGCTGGTATATATATAAAATGAAGTCACATTTATATTTTCTATTTCCTATTCTTCCTTCTTTTCTTTCCTTTTAGTTTATAATTGCATATGAATGAGTTGAAGATGAGACTACGAAAGTTCTCATCTATAACATTCCAATTACAAATATATTAGTGCCACCAACTGAAATTGTGCAAATAAATGCAGTTTCCTTCATGTATATCTTTGATTTTATCTTTTATTAATAATTGTTCTGCAGCAAGAAGGTAGTGATATCGTAGTTGAGGGTCCTCGATGCAGTCTTCATAGTAGAAAGGTGCATATCGCTCCAATTTTTCTCTCCTCTTGTGCTTGTAATTATGTACATTAATCTTGTTCAATATTGAGTTCTAAGTAGGTAAGCTCTGCAAATTTGTTTTTCTAATGCAGCATTTTATTTATATTTAACCCTGACATTATCATTTATATTAATTATTTCACTTCAAGACGTTAATCTGATTATTTCTTCTTCTTTTTTTCCATGTCCTGCAATTCTAATGGTTAACCTTACTTGTCCTGCTCAACCGTCTTTCTACAGGTTTACAGTGACCTGTCTGTTGACTATTTAAAGATGTTCCTGTTGTATGTCCCTGCAACTGTTGTTGCATTAGGCTTGTAAGTCATTTTCTTTTTCTCTTCACTAATCTACAATCCTTTCATTTTATCTGTTTGACAATCTTTGTTGAAGGGGATTCCATCTAAACATTAGAAGTTCACAATTTGTTGATTCTGATAACTTTCATTTTCTTTTTCTTTGTACAGGTTTTTCTTCTTGGATGATTTGACTGGATTTGAAATAACATATCTTCTGGTGGTAAACAGCACTCATTCTTCTTTTTCTTCTTTTGGTTTTATGAAGCAGATTCTGATAAGACAATCATTAGTTAGAGCTTCAATGTAAAGTTTTCTAATTTGTTGAGTTGCAGCTTCCAGAACCATTCAGCTTCATCTTCACATGGTTTGCTGCGGTGCCATTCATAGTCTGGTTAGCTCAGTCTTTCACAAATGCAATTGTAAAAGACTTTTTGATCTTGAAGGTAAAAATCTGCATTTATTTTTCTTCTGATTAAACGATTTCCAACTTGACATACTAAAGAATTACATGATTTTCCAAGGCCCTTGTCCCAACTGCGGTACCGAAAACCTCTCCTTCTTCGGAACCATTCTTTCAGTTTCAAGCGGTGGTGTAACCAACATGGTCAAGTGCTGAAAGTAACATTAATAATATAAATTATAATAATATTATGGGTTTATAATAATATTTATTTTTTTTTATTTTTTTCAACTTTGCGACCGATTTGCGACCGAAAATAAAAATTTTAAATTTACAATTTGCGACCGAATTGCGACAGAATTTTTTGCGATCAATTTGCAACCGATTTATCAGTCGCTAATTTGCGACCGACGAAAAAATCGGTCGCAAAATATTTTGCGACCAGCATTTTTGCGACCGACAAATATCGGTCGCAAATCGGTCTCTAATTGATTTAGCGACCGATTTTTTGGCATTTTGCGACCTATTGGTCGGTCGCAAAATGCCGTTTTTTTTTTAGTGTGTGATAGTAGTATTAAGAAGCAAGTTGACGAGAGTCACTTGTTATTGATTGTGCCAAAAACATCAAGAAGTTCCTCGAGGTGTGACACCCTCCGGAGGCTTGAGTTTGATTACTTCTTTCTCTTGTTTTATAGACTTGTTGTATGTTGTTCTTCATAACTTTTCTATGCAAAGCAACAATTTAAATTGGTATCATTCAATAAAAGTTCCTTAAGTTATCTTTTGATCTTTGTTTAATCAAGGTTGCTAAATTATATTCTCAAAAAGAAATAGTTTAGTAAAGATCAAAGAGTTTTAATTCACTTAGTTGAATTTACATATGCATATTTCACTTATTTTGTCAAAGTTAAATCTGTCTTATTGAAATAATCAAAGAATAAGTACTAGGTTTAATATTTAACAAAATAAGGTATTTATTATAAGTAGAAATACATATAATAGATAGAATAATTCTATACCGAGAGGTTGAATTATATCTTACCATATGTGATTAAAGAATTATTTATTGTATGTTACAAGCTTTGGCACAGAAAGAGAAAATCCTGTGTATGATTAATTATTCTAAGTATATTACTACACACTTATCTATAGAATTAAATAATAATTAGTTTTAGTATAACTAGAAATTAAATCAAATTATTCCATATTTATATTTCTGTAAACATACCATTAAGAATAAAGTAGTAAAGTGGACTTAACCCGTTCCTCGTGGGATCGATCTTTTTATTACTACGTTGCGATCCGTATACTTGCGGGAACTCAAAAGAGACGCAACACATGTTATTCATAACTGCAAACTGTAATCTCTTCAGCATCAGGATAACTTCTCCTTGTGGAGATCTAACAAGACGCCTACTCTGGCTCCTTTACTATAAGCTTTACCATCAACATAGAGCTTCCGTCCTTTCTTTTTTATCAAGTTTAGATGCTCATCGGGAAAACCAATCTCCCATTGCTCATTGCCTTCAACTGGATGTGCTGCTAGAAAGTAGTACACTGCCGTCTCAACACCTGCTTCATCAGCTTGTGCTAACATGGCTCCAATCCCAGCATCTTCCATTATCAAGTACAAAATTAAGGGTTTCCCTGATTTTAGTGGGCATAAAATTGAGGGACTTGACAAATATTCCTTGATTTTATCAAAAGCTATTTGGCAGTGATCGTTCCACTTTTCTGGCTGATCTTTCATTAACAGCTTGAAGATTGGATCACATACTATCAACAACTTTGATACAACCCTACTGATATGTTGAATCTTTCCTAAAAAGCTTCTCACTTGCTTTTCTGTCTTGGGCAACTCCATCTCTTGGATCGCCTTGATCTTGTCTGAATCGATCTCATCTGAATCGATCTCTATTGTTTTGGTCCTATGATGAATCCTAGCACTTTTTCAGAGGTTACCCAGAATACACACTTCTTCGAGTTCAGTCGTAGCTTGTATTTGATTACTCTGTCTATGAACTGCTCGAGGGCTGATGGATGCTCTTCTAGTGTCTCGGTCATGACAATCATGTCATCAATATAAACTTCTAACTCCTTGTGGACCATGTCATGAAATAATGTAGTAGCCATCCTTTGGTTAGTAGCCCCGAAGTTCTTTAAGCCAAATGGCATCCCCAGCAGTAGAAAGTTCTGAACTTTGTCACAAATGCTATCATAACCTTATCTAACAATGCCATGAGAATCTAGTTATACCCTGCAAATCCATCCATAATGGAGTAGCATCCCATCATTGCCACACTGTCTATCAGGATATCAATATGAGGGAGAGGAAAATCATCCCTTAGTGATGCTTTATTCAGATCCCTAATAATCCATACACATTCTGACTCGTCCATCCTACTTGGGAACTTGGACTATATTTGCTAACCATTCTGGATAGTGAACCACTTCTAAAAATCTGACGTCTCTCTACTTAGTCACTTCCTCTTTAATTTCTCATCCCATTCTGGTCTTAAGCTTCTTCTCTTCTGTTTCACTGGCTTGGCTCTAGGATGCAAAGGAATTGTGTTCTCGACTATACACTTGTCTATCCCTAGCATGTCTTTATAGCTCCATGCGAAAGCTAGGTTCTTGATCTAATAATCTGAGATCCATACTCAAAAGATGTGTTTTTGGGATTTCTAGGAGATCCTTAAGGGTTTTTTTATTTAAAGATCAATGAATCACTCCCATGGAACAAAGGGAAACACAAGTTTCCTTTGATTTCTAGGTTGGGTTTTCAAAAATCAATAGTTTCCCTTAGGTGTCTAAAAAACCCTCCCTTAGGCACACCCCTTAATGCCTATTTATAGGCAAATGGAGGTGGGTGGCCCTGTTTTAGGGCTGACATGGCAAAATGCCACCAGTGGGTGTGAATACTCAAATTTTCAGGCTCGAAAAGCATGTTTTTCCGGACTGCAAACTGTCCGGCCGGACCGAAGGCCATTTTGGAAGTTCACCGAAAGTATGCCAATATGGTACTTAAAACGTCCGGAATGTCGCGAGGATCGCGAAACAGGTCCCAGAATATTTTTTTGAGGTCTGGAACTCCCGAAAATGCCTCCGGAGTGAAAGACCCGAGGGTCGCCGCCGTCCACGGCGGCACCGGCCGCCAGCCAGGGCGGCACCTGCCGCCGGCCTCCGGCGGCACCTGCCGCCCGGCCTCCGGCGGCACCTGCCGCCCTAGGCCCGTTTTGGCCTATAAATTGGCCTCTCCCCCTTCATTTTGGGGACACCCGGTCTGTGTTGACGGACGATCTTTCTCCCCCCGCGCTCTTTGCGATTCTTTTACCGTTTTTTGCATTTTAATTTAATTTTTATTATATTTTGTTGTGATATTTGGACACTAAAATCAAATAAATTAAAATTAATTAATATTCCCCAAGCGAGGAGCTTAAATCTGGAATTAAGAAGTGGCCGCCGATTAAATCAGGTATGTAAACAAAACTCTGCCTATTTAATTTCAGCACTTCATGCATATTTCTCTTCTACTCCTAACAATTCTATAAATTGCATAAATGCATTCATGTTATTATTTTAGCAAATAAACTACTTTGAGAAAAAAAAAACATGATTGAGCTTACCGCCCGATTAATTAATAATCGTGGCAGTTAAGCTTAACTCCGACAATATTGGCCAAAGAGCCTAGTTAATTAATAACTACGGTTCAATTGCCTTATTTCGAATAAATATGGTTTAAAGTCCAATTGATCAATAATTGTGGCTAAAAGCCTAAATCAACACTTTTCGGCCAAAGACCTTAAAATCAACCATTTTGGCGATAATCGCCTAAATCTCACTTTTTGGCAAACAAATTGCCTAAATCGATATATTTTGGCCAAAGGCCTTAAAATCAATCTTTTAAGCGACAAATCGCTTAAATCACACATTTTAGCAAACAAATCGCTTAAATGAACCATTTTGACACAAATGCCTCAAAATCAACAATTTTGGCGACAAATCGCTTAAATGATCAATTTTGGCATAAATGCCTTAAAATCAACAATTTTGAGCGACAAATCGCTTAAATGAACCATTTTGGCACAAATGCCTCAAAATCAACAATTTTGGCGACAAATCGCTTAAATGATCAATTTTGGCATAAATGCCTTAAAATCAACAATTTTGAGCGACAAATCGCTTAAATGAACCATTTTGGCACAAATGCCTCAAAATCGACAATTTTGGCGACAAATCGCTTAAATGAATCATTTTGGTACAAATGCCTTAAAACCAACACATTTGGCGACGAACGCCTAATCGAATCAATCGATTCTTTGGCAAAATGCCTAAACAAAAATGCACAAAGCATACACACACTCATGCATTAAGCATCCCATTCAAAGCCCTTTTAAAAAGGCCTATCGAACTACGTTGACTTTGATCTTCCATTCAAACGGAAGTACGTAGGCACGTTCGGGATTTCACCCCGGGCGGCAAGTCGAAATCATCGAAATCACATAAACATTTCATTTGGTCCAATTACATCATTCACCTTGCAAAGCATTCATTCATGGTTAGTTCATCAGCATGACATAGTCTCGGGATCCATCTCGGGTTTGCACACCATGCCTTAAACATTGGGTTAATTAATCTAGTAACTAGGTTAATTAAAATTGGAGTCACTTAGGGTTTTTTCCTAGTTTACCCTAAAATAATTAAACAAGGTGGCGACTCACACATCACGTGCATTTCTGCCCTTAGTCACATGCATTCACATGCCTATGATATTTGGGGTAGGGGTTCACAGTTTGGTGACTCTGCTGGGGAAAAAATGTAATCATTTTGCATAAAAGTGGACTACAATTGTTGTGAAAACTAACCGGCCTTTCTTTAAGGTATTATTTTATTATGCTTTGTTTTGCAGGGTACTCTAATATGAATCAAGTGTTCTTTCCTTAAGAATACTTGATATGGAAATTCGGACTTAATTAATGTGATTAAGACATTAAAACTTGTTGATTTATTTGCACTATTGAGAATCCTTTTCTCCATTGCATAAAAGAAATGAACTTCAAATGAATTTCTTCTCTTTCTGTTCAAACTTCTGAGTCTGGATAGCAAGTAGCGCTGATCGGCAGGTCTCTTTGATTATGTCGACGGACAGCCAAAGCGTCCTCCCTGTTACCGCAAACCATCCCTAATCCTTTTGGGGGTGGCACATGGGTATGCGTACCGTTGGACCCACGCGAAACTCCTTGTTTCACATGTGGTTAGGTATATCCATACTCAAGGTTCAAGGGTCCCTTAATAAGCCGATTCTCTATTTGTGTCATAGCCTATAGAACCTATCCCTTAGGACTGTATGCACCCCGTGATATGAAGCATCTCATTAAAACAGATTATGATGTGTTGTTATGCGCATTCACGACATATCATAAACATTGGGTAAACACATGGAGAACACAAAAAAATATATTTCCTTTGGTCATGCACTGTTGGACAAAGAGTCATTCTCTCTCATATCAGCTACCCTGATACTACAATACCCTTAATCCAGTTACCCTCATACTTACAGGTACCCCCTGTTCAAGTGTCAGCTACACCTATTGTGCTATCACCGACCTCATCAACTTCAACTACACCAATGGCATCATTGTCTGACATCCAAAACCTCATAGAACAAATGGAAGCCAGAATGGAAGCTAAAATGAATGAGGCATTGGCTGCCCAAAGAATTGCCCTATTAGCTGAACTAGGCGGTAGTAATGGAAATGGGGCTCCAGTTGGGGGAAATGATAATGCTGCCTCCAATCAAGGACCTGGTGCTGCATCTGCATCCTCAAACCCTATCCCTAACTTGGAGGACATGCCCTCCAAAACTGCTTCTGAGTTGGAAGCTCAGAAAATGAGAGAAAAACTTGAATTGTTGGAAAGGTCTGTTACTGCCCTTAAAACACACAAAGAAGTGGTGGACATGGACTCCTTGTCTCTGTTCCCCGAAGCAAGACTACCAACCAAGTTCAAAATGCCAAACATAGACAAATTTGATGGAACTACTTGTCCTAAAACTCACTTGAAAATGTATGTGGGTGCCCTTAACCCATTTGGATTGAGCAGCGAGCTCCTTGCTCAGTTGTTCCAACAATCTCTCACCGGTGCTGCATTAAGATGGTTTGTCAGTCTAGACCGGTTTAAGATGAAGACTTGGGAGGACATCTGTAATGCATTCAACTCACAGTATCACTACAATATGGAAGTGGATGTAACTCGAAGGGAGCTAGAAACCACTAAACAAAGGAACAATGAACCTT